>NC_052164.1:91227095-91546148 GCF_902713615.1 Scyliorhinus canicula | reverse complement strand
AAGTCTTAAATGATTACGTTCTTGCAGTCTTCAATCATCAGCTCTGGGTTGTACTCTCGACATAACAATTGTAGGTATTAAAATCATGGAGGAATCCATGTTCAGATAGAATTAGAAACCTCTAAGTTAACATCCACTAGAGGATAAGGAAGAAGAGGAGGCTTGAGCTTTATTGGTCCCCTTCCCCGGATCTGCAACAGCCTTCTAGAGTCGGAGCTTGTTTCCTCGGATAGGGAGGGTATTCACCAAATCCTGATTTTCACGAAATGCGGCAGGTGACCTGGGAAATATATTCTTGAGACGTCCTCCTTGTCATGCCTACTTCATGACTGAGATGAGTAGAAGTTACTTCCCTCAAAGGGTTGTGAATCTTTGGAATTCTCTACGCCAGAGTACTGTGGCTGCTTCATCGCTGAATACGGTTAAGGATAGGATAGAAGGGGCAGCACGGTGGCCTAGTGGTTAGCATTGCTGCATCACGGCGCTGAGGTCCCAGGTTCGATCCCGGCTCTGGGTCACTGTCCGTGTGGAGTTTGCACATTCTCCCCGTGTCTGCGTGGGTTTCGCCCCCACAACCCAAAAATGTGCAGAGTAGGTGGATTGGCCACGCTAAATTGCCCCTTAATTGGTAAAAATAATTGGGTAATCTAAATTTATAAAAAAAAAAGGATAGGATAGACAGATTTCTGGTCTCTCAGGATATCACGGGACATGGGGAGCGAGCAGGGAAAGTGGAGTTGAAGCCCAACATCAGCTGTGATCGTATTGAATGGCAGAGCAGACTCGATGTGCTCGACGATCCTTTCCTGCTCCTGTTTTCCGTGTTCAAGCTGTTGTGACATTAGTACGTTTGTGACATTAGTAATGTTCCTGACATTTAGTCGCCCCTAAAGTGTAATATTTATGTTTAATTCTATTGCATTTAACACGTAAAATTGCGATTGCAATTGTCTACCACTGAGTCCTCTTTAGCACCATTTCCTTATTTTGTAATACAAGTGCAACCAATACAGTTCAAAAAACATTTTCTCCAATTAAATAAGAATAAGGCCATAGGAGATTCATTAAAATGACACACACACACACACAGACAAGAAAGACATGCATCTAGAGGCAACATTTCTGACTTCAGTAATTTAGGTAATGGTGGAATGGAGAGACAAAACCGTAATGATCTGCTGTATTTGTCTATGTTTGGTTCTGTTCTAACTAATTACACTCCTCCCAAATAAAGTATTAATGATCATTAGTGAAAAGTTGAATAAAAGGAGGATTTCAGATTATCCATAATGCATTGTTAAGACACTTAATGAAGAACGAGTGCAGCATTCTGCAGCTGCACAGCTACCTTGGAAAATAGCGACTTTGTTCCTTTTCAGATCGGGCATTAGTCAGCGTAATGAACATGTAAATTCAGAGGCATCGCCACAGGGATAAGCAAAGATTCAGGAGCAGCTCGTGGATCTACAGAGCTGACCAAAAAAATGGAACGTGGAGAATACCCCGGGGAAAGGAGAAACACAAACAGAAAGCAAACTAACAATAACAGCTGATTAAGCTGGATGGCAAATTGATGGCCATGTTATTCTACTCAAAATGGATGCATTAGATATTTCTGAGTAGGGATGTGGGAGCAGGTTTAATATTCCAGGCAACTTTGGAGCCAAGCGTCAATGGTTGAATGAGCTCTAACCTTTACACCGGTTACAAGGGTGATTAGATGTTCATTACCTCAAACAACATAGTTTTCTCAGAAATTGCGCACTCAGAATGCGCATTCTTGTGAATTTATTGGTGGATCATTAATTTCATCTGATACAACCATTTATTGCACTTTGAAGGGAAACTCAATGGACCAAATGGTCTCCTCTGTTGCACTATTTTGTGGCCCAAAAGTTTTGTTCCTTCGTTTCATGGTCCAACTATGTTATCAACAGTAACTCTTCCCAAGGTTCCTTTCCTTTGCCTCGTCCTTTTCTTTACCGGTTAGGTTGACCTTGATGGTGTGCAGATTCACTGCTCTGTTTGATACTCAGCTAAGCTTTAAGCCAATGGGTGAGATTCCCTCCCACACCTCTCCCCTGTTCCCAAACCACCCCGCCCTCGCGGCATATCTTCCAGCGGCAGAGGTGGCTTGTCATTAGCTGGCATTTTGTATGGCTCAGCTGTCCCGGGAATCCACCTTGGGTGATCGCCATTCGTGGGAACTGAAGATCCCACTTGCGGGAAGTGCTTGAAAATTCAGCCCAATATCCTCTCTGTCATTAAGAGGCCACTGGACCTTAAGCGAAGGGGGTGACCAACTTCAAGAGGGGGCTTCTGTTGGATGTCCCCCCACACTTCCCACCCAGGATGTAACTCTTTTGATTTTCGACCTTCTCCCATGCAAGGTCAATCCTCCTGCCAGCGGGAAACGGCCCTTAAGTGGGCACTAATTGGGCAATTCGGCTTCCTGTCTGAGGCCTTGCCTACCCTGCATGACCAGGCTGAGCGGGAACCTGGAGGGAATCCCACCTCTTCAATTTAACGCTCCCTATTGCATAAAAACTCGCCGGTTTGGGAGCCTAAAATTCTGGCCATTAAATTCTTGAACTAATTAATAAGGTCAACGATGGCCTTGCTCCTCCTCACCTGTGTAACCTCATCCAGTTTTACGTGCTGGTAAGCACTCCCTGGAGATCATGCAGCACAGTAGGTAGTATGCCTGCCTCTGAACCAGAAACCCAGGGTTCAAATCCCACACAGGACTTGACGGCCAAGGAAGGTGCATTTGGAATGCAGTCACACAGATTGATTATCAACTTGCAAATCCTTCCAACACACGCCGATGGCAGGCAGTTAGAGCGGCAGAGATTCCTGGTCAGTCCCCTGATGGAAAGAGATTGGAGCCTCTATCATCACTATCCATAGCTCCAGGCTCCAACATGCGTGTGAAAGTCTATGTTGCCACAGTAACTTGGACTCCTTACGGGGGCCGGTTGTGTTAGCGCAGTTTGGCTGAACGGCTGGTATGACTCAGATGGGTGCCAACAGCACAGGGTTTGATGCCTGTTTCGGCTGGGATGTCATCTGGTCCTTCGTCTCCTTGCCCCACCCACATGGCGCTGTGGGTCAGGAACTGCGTTTGAACAGAGCACTCGAAAAAGAAGATGAAGCGCTCTCCATTCTTTTCACTCTGATGCTTTTTACAATCCCCTTGACTCGCATTAAGTTTAGTGACAGAGCCTTCTGTCATCTCGGCCTTGAATTCTAGAACGCATTTCCTCACTTGCCCCACATTGCTATCCCTCTATCCTTTCTTCAGCTCAACTATTACCAGTCTGACTAATCCTTCAGTGAATGCCTTTGGAGCTGTTCTCATGACCCTTATTAACTATTTTAACCCGTGTAAGAGTTGGGCATTATCTTAGGTCAATAGTTGCTGTTGAATATTTCCAGTCGTAACACTGAATGTGGATTGCATTGCCCATTTGTACTATTTCTTTACTTAAACATTCATTTGAATCATTAGCAGCTAGTTTGTGGCACAAACTAGCAAACCCGGGTGATACCATTCATGTTAAGAATATGCAATGTGTAAATAGGACAGCTATGAATAAAAAAAGAAGCCGAGATGTGTCCTGTATTAATTAGAAAATGTCAAAAGATGACAACTGCAGCTAACAACGAGAGCACTTGCCTCTTGCTGCACTGCAAAAGTTACCAACCAAAACAGACAACAGACTTGATGAGCTGTTCTCCAGCGGAGAGGGGACAGCAGGCACCCTGCAGAGTAATGTTTCTCCTGGAAGAAAGAAATCTGCCTCTCCTACAGGCTGCACCGTCTCAAAGAGATCTGTTAAGGACACAATGTAAATCGAACCATTCCTGTTCAGTGAACAAGCGCAGGAGAAATAATTATTCTGTCCTCAAAACAATGGGAAAGTTTGATTAAAAAATCCTAAATACTTTTTGACAGATTGAAAAATTATTAAGCAAACCACCTGCTTAGAGAAGTTAAGGAATCAATCCTGAATTGTCAGCAGGAAACAACCAGAGAAATAATAATTTCACAACAGATAAACATGGCTCATTTTGAGGAACGGTTTACTTCAATTAACCCTCATTTTCCTATTGCAGTGTAAACTAAGTGGACGTGGTCTATTGATCACAGAAATAGAGGCAGCACAGTGGTTAGCGCTGCTGCCTCACAGCGCTAAGGACCCAGGTTCGATCCCGGCCCTGGGTCACTGTCCGTGTGGAGTTTGCACATTCTCCCCGTCTCTGCGTGGATCTCACCCCACAACCCAAAGGTGTGCAGGGTAGGTGGATTAGCCTTGCTAAATTGCCTCTTAATTTTTTTTTAATAAATGTTTTTTATTGGGCTTTTGAACAAAGTATATTTACCGTTATGTACACAGGATAAGAAACATTTATATATATACACATATATAGAAGAGAAGGGCACACCCAACATACCAAAGAAAAGAAAATAGTGAATAATAAAAAAAATACAGTAAAAAATAAAATAGAATAACTGGTAGGGTATTGTGCACCAGCTCAACAGCAGCAACTCTGTACACCTGGCAAAATTATTTTAAAATTGTTTTAAAAATGTTCCCCTGCATCTCCCAGGTGATTACATGGTCCTGGTATATGGGAAGGTCAGATGGACCAGTGGTCATTTCCTATTCCTTGTTTATGCATGTTCATGCGTTATGTAAAGAGTCCCAAGTGAGCACATGCAGAATTCCCTGAGAATTTGAGCCCAAGAACAAAACATCATTAAAATGATGAAAAATATGTACAATTTTATACATAGAGGCATAAGGCAAAAGAAGAAAGAAGCAATAATAAAGTTGTGCATAAAATTGGTCACTGTAGCAATTGAATTACTGTGTGCAATTCTCAGTAGTCCGTTATAGAAAAGACATGAAAGCCAAAGACATATACAATGCAGTTTTACCCTTCTTCTCAGACAGTCCCTTGGGATTGAAGATGACTTGTTGCTGCTCCAGTTCAACGCATTCTGAGATGGTTGATGAGTCCAATGCGCGATCTGCAAATGCTGCAACCTCCGGGACAGGTGGTGCTTAATTAGTCGGGCAGATGCGGTGTTTGGATGTTTGTGTTCGCTCTCCAATGCCTTGACTTTGCCTCTGCTTGCTCCCAATAAAGTTTTTCAATGTTTTTGGTGTCTTCCCAAACAAACCCCCTCCATTTTGATCTGTCACAAGCCAGGGACCCTCGTGGGTCGGTGGGGATGGGACTGTTTGACCTCTTCAAGGATGCTTCCCTAAAGTGTTTCCACTGTCTTCCTGGGAGGCTCCGGCTTGCGATTGAGTTCTGAGCAGAAATGCTGCTTTGGGTGTCTGCTGTCAGGCTATCCGATGACATGTCTCATTTTTGAGCTGCTTTTGAGTCGGTATTACCTCAATGCTGGGTATGTTGGCCTGGCAGAGGATGCTGTCATTGGATCATCTTTCCAGCCACCGGATTTGGAGGATCTTGCAAAGACATTGCTAGTGGTGCTTTCAGGTGCCTCCTGTAGGTTGTCCAAGGCAAATACGAGATATATCCTTGATGCAGAATTCTCTCATACTGGGAATACGCCCAATGGTGGGGGCGGGAAAGTGGGGTAATTCCCGCTGCGGAGGCCAGCGGGAAAGCACGGCAAATCTTCTGGCCCAGACCTAATTAATTATCAACCGGGGGATTTGTGCCGTATTCCGTGACGGGGCAGGTCTGATAGAGTATAGTCCACCGTCATATCCAGACACTATATTTCAAATGTGCCCAACATCACTGACCTATTATTGAGCAAAGAAGACAAACCTCCAGAAATTGAAGACAGAACTCCTGAGAAAGCAAACGGATATGCAGGAACATTCTGAGGCTGGAGAATTGGCACCTTCCAGGATATTGAATCTGGAAGATGCACCTGTGAATGCTCCATCCTCCCACCCACTGCTGTGGTATTCTGGGATCCCAGTCACCAGTGGCACCCAATCTTGAACTCCAGCGACAGTGCCAGGCAGTGTCCAGGTGAACTGTTACATCTGCATGTTGTTCCAGACATGCTCCGCACTGGCATGTTTCCCCACTGACATCATGGAGAATCGAGGGTGGGGGGGTAGTCAGGTTTCATTTGCATCCCATCAGCAGGATGCAAGTCAGATTTACGCTGGCCTCCAGCAGGTTTCCCGATCTGCCAGAGCCGGCACCGGCAGAAGAACCCATGGGAAATTCACGCCACCATGCTGCCTAAAATAAGAATTTTAAAGGCCATTTATAAAATGAATGAGGAAAGAATACTTCCTCTATTTTGGGAAGTTAATGATAAGAAGTCATCTGCCGAGTCTTTTAGTTTTAGGTTCTTGACTATTTTTCCAATGGATGGATTTGTGTGACATTTATATGAATGCGTTGCTTTTGAAGTTATGATTAGCTTCATGCAGGGTTAAAATACAGCTTGGAAGGGCAGCACGGTGGCGCAGTGGTTAGCACTGCAGCCTCACGGCACCGAGGTCCCAGGTTCGATCCCGGCTCGGGGTCACTGTCCATGTGAGGTTTACACATTCTCCCCGTGTTTGCGTGGGTTTCGCCCCCACAACCCAAAGATGTGCAGGGTAGGTAGACTGACCACGCTAAATTGCCCCTTAATTGGAAAAAATGAATTGGGTACTCTAAATTAAAAAATAAATAAAAATACAGCTTGGAACTAGGGTTAGAAATGGGGTCTGTTATGAATCAAGAAGAATCAACTATCAAAGCTGTTATCCATAAAGATCTGAAACAATGCGGTGGTGGGGGTGGTTGTGGTGTGTCGGGTGGGAGTGGAAGTCATCAAGTTATCCTTTTCTTTCAGGCTGATTGTGTTGCGATGAAAATATTCATCCTGAAAACAGCAGGAGTGAACCCAATTTCTGGGGTGAAAGGGTGGTGAGGGGAAAAGGCTTAATTTGCACTCTACTGTCGAGAATTCAGTCAGGAAGTAAAACAACAAAGCTTCCTATCTGTAAGGAGACCAAAATGAACATAGTTCGAGGCCAGTCCAACAAAGGTTGGTAACAAAAAACGGAAAAATGCTGGACAATCTCAGCAGGTCTGACAGCATCTGTGGAGAGAAGAGAGCTAATGTTTCGAGTCCGGATGACTCTTTGTCAAAGCTCAAACATTGGTAAGTTGTAAGGTCGACAGGAAATTAAGATGTAGTGAGTCAGTGTATAATGGGTTGGCCACAATAAATACAAATTCAGCCCACTGGCTGTCCGGGATATGTCAATATGTTAATAGTAAGCATTATCGAAGAATGGCAAATTGGCAAATGGAATTTTGTCCTTCATTGCTAGAGGGATGGAGTTTAAGACTAGGGAGGCTTTGCTGCAATTGTATAAGGTGTTAGTGAGGCCACACCTGGAGTATTGTGTTCAGTTTTGGTCTCCTTACCTGAGAAAGGACATAGTGGCGCTGGAGGGTGTGTAGACGAGATTCACTAGGTTAATCCCAGAGTTGAAGGGATTGGATTACGAGGAGAGGTTGAGTAGACTGGGATTGAAGGATGAGGGGGGATCTTATCGATACATATAAAATTATGAAGGGAATAGATAGGGTAGATGAGGGCAGGTTGTTTCCACTGGCCGGTGAAAGCAGAACTAGGGGGCATAGCCTCAAAATAAAGGGAAGTAGATTTAGGACTGAGTTTAGGAGGAACTTTTTCACCCAAAGGGTTGTGAGTCTATAGAATCCCTTGTCCAGTGAAGCAGTTAAGGCTCCTTTATTAAATGTTTTTAAGATAAGGATAGATAGTTTTTTGAAGAATAAAGGGATTATGGTGTTCAGGCCGGAAAGTGGAGCTGAGCCCACAAAAGATCAGCCATGATCTCATTGAATGGCAGAGCAGGCCCGAGGGGTCATATGGCCTGTTCCTGCTCCCAGTTCTTATGTTCTTATGTTCTAAGTTAAAGAAAATTCTAGTTATAGTCCTATTCAGTCCCATATCTTCTGTAAAAATAAGCCAACCTTTTGGTTTACCACTGACCCTGTCTCACAAGGGTGTTTGTCAGTTCTGCCAATCAGAAAGCGCGTGAAAACTCATAAGGCGCCTGATACTGTGACAACCTTTGACCTGGAAGCTCGACCAGTGAGGAAAATTTGTAGATGCTTTAAAATGGGTGGGGAACCTGACATCGTGTTTTGTTAATGTTTGAAAAGGACTTTTAAGATTGTGTATTCCCTGTAATGGGATTAATCCACAATTTGGCACGGGACCCATACATCTGGGAGAGATCGAAAATTTCAGATAATCAGCAAAAAGACATTAAGGAGAGGGGATGAGAGAGATTTCATTAAAATTTGTAGTTGCTGGAATATAGAATACTTGGCATTGGTGAGACTGAAGCCAAATGCAACTGGGCAGCACGGTAGCACAGTGGTTAGCACAATTGCTTCACAGCTCTAGGGTCCCAGGTTTGATTCCCGGCTTGGCTCACTGTCTGTGCGGCGTCTACACGGTCTCCCCGTGTTTCCTCCGGGTGCTCCGGTTTCCTCCCACAGTCCAAAGATGTGCAGGTTAGGTGGATTGGCCATGATAAATTACCGTCAGTGTCCAAAAAGGTTAAGTTGGGTTACTGGGTTATGGGAATAGGGTGGAGGTGTGGACATGGGTGGGCTGCTCTTTCCAAGGGCCGGTGCAGACTTGATGGGCCAAATGGCCTCATTCTGCACTGTAAATTCTATGGTAATACGGAATAACTATTTGAAAAAGAAGAGGAAGATAATAATAATAATCTTTATTACTGTCACAAGTAGGCCTACATTAACACTGCAATGAAGTTACCGTGAAAAGCCCCAAGTCGCCACACTCTGGCGCCTGTTCGGGTACACTGAGGGAGAATTCAGAATGTCCAATTCACTTAACCTGCACGTCTTTTGGGAATTGTGGGAGGAAACCGGAGCACCCAGACGAAACCCACGCAGACACAGGGAGAACGTGCAGACTCCACACAGATAGTGACCCAAGCAGGAATCGAACCTGGAACCCTGGCGCTGTGAAGCCACAATGCTAACCACTGTACTACCGGATACAGGTTATGATGAGATAACAGGACAATGGTTTCGGAATACTCCAGTTAAAGGATCAGCACAAACACAGGTTTCCTTCTGGCTTGTGTATTTCCTTGGCTTGATTGTAAATCGGAGCCTGTCCCAGCAGGCAGTGTATAATAGGGATTTATAGGAACAATTAAAAAAAAATGAACTTACAATGGATACTCCATATGGATCACAATCAAACTGATGCATTTCATCTCATCCATCCTATCGTAATTGCAAATTCAAACATGAATTAAAGATGACAAATTAAATGGATATAAAAAGATTTTTGGTTTAACTTTGGTTTCTCTTGAGGGTTGCTTTCTTTAAGAACGAGCAACCTGTCTTTACCATTTTCTTGATTAGAAAAAGCACTCCAACATGTCCTTTTATGGTTTTATAGAAATTAGAGTTCAGGAATTAATGATAACGCCATGATTTATGGGGCGGGATTCTCCGACCCCCCGCCGGGTTGGAGAATCACCGCGGGGCGGCGTGAATCCCATCCCGCTTCTCCGACGCCGGCTGCCGAATTTTCCGGCGCCGGTTTTCTGGCGGGGGTGGGGATCATGCCGCGCTGGTCAGGGGCCATTGGCAGCAGTCCCCCCGGCAATTCTCCGGGCCCCAATGGGCCGAGCAGCCGCCCGTTTTCGGCCAGTCCCGCCGGCGTGAAATGGACAAGGTCCATCACGTCGGTACATGGCTTGTATGCTGGCTAGGTGAGTCCTCGGGGGGGATAGCGGGGGGGGGGGGGGGGGGGGGGGGATCTGGCCCCGGGGGTCTGGCCCGCGATCAGGGCCCACCGATCTGCGGGCAGGCCTTTGCCGTGGGAGCACTCTTTCCTTCTGCGCCGGCCTCTGTTGGGCTCTGCCATGGCCGGCGCAGAGGAGACCCCCCCCCCTGCGCATGTGCAGGAACACGCCGGCCGGTCTGAGCATACGCCGAACCATGCCGGCTGGTCTGCGCATGCGGCAACTCATGCTGGCCCTTCGGCGCCGGTTGGCACGGCGCCAACTCCTCCAGCGCCGGTCTTGTCCCCAGAAGTGCGGAGGATTCAGCATCTTCCGATCGGCCTGACGCTGGGGTGGTTCGCGCCACTCTTGGCACCGGGCTCAGGCCATTCGGCCAGTTGCGGGAGAACCCCGCCCATGATATACAAGTGGTAGCTCCAAACCTGAATTGTGCTGCCAGGTAGAATATGCCATGTCAGAGTAAAATACGTTTGGGGCAAGGAGTCTGAAAGACAAATCACCAGTGGTCAGAGGGATTCTAATTAAGGAGAATTGTGATAAAACAAGCTTTTTCGTTTATGTAGTTAAAAACAATCTGTTTCCAATTAGAATTCTTCTTTGTTATTACATTCTGCCCTCATTTTCAACTTCCTTTTAAATTATTTTGGGTTTTTTTCGTTTCTGTCTAAGGCTGGGCAAAAAAGAACCCAGCAAATTGATATCTGGTTCGTCCTGCTGCATTTGCTTATTACCATTTCAAATGGTTGATTACTGTACAATCACTCTGCTTTGATCACACTTAAACCTGGTGCGTCATAAAGCAATCATGCTTTTTAGCAGAAAAGCTCTTGAGTCAGTTGTTGGGAATCAGTGGTCTGGTTGTGCGTTTTACCCACTATCAGCTTTGACAAAGAGTCATCGGACTCGAAACGTGAGCTCTTTTCTCTCCCTGCAGATGCTGCCAGACTTGCTGAGATTTTCCAGCATTTTCTCTTTCGTTTCAGATTCCAGCATCCGCAGTAATTAGCTTTTACCCACTATCTCTTCTGTTCAGCTTCTGTTTGACACCATTTCTCTGCAGCACATCCACAATTAAATATACAACACTTTGGGGAAGAAATCTGTATCCACCCTGCCATGTGACATTGGGAGCAGTTTAGAATTCAGCAAAGAAGGACCAAGGGATTGATTAAGAAAGGGAAAATAGAGTACAAGAGTCAGCTTGCAGGGAACATAAAAACTGATTGCAAAATTTTCTATAGGTACGTGAAGAGAAAAGGATCGGTGAAGACAAATGTAGGTCCCTTATAGTCAGAAATAGGGGAATGTATAATCGGGGACAAAGAATTGGCTGAGAAACTAAGTAAGTACTTTGGTTCTGTCATCACAAATGAAGACGCAAATCAGATACCAGAAATGTTGGGGAGCGCAGGGTTTAGTAAGAGGGAGGAACTGAAGGAGATCAATATTAGTAGAGAAATGGTGTTGCGGAAATTGATGGGATTGAAGGGTGATAATTCCCCAGGGCCTGATTATCTACATCCCAGAGTACTTAAGGAAGTGGCTCTGGAAATAGTGGATGTATTGGTGGTCATCGTCCAGGATTCTATAGACTCTGGAACAGTTCCTGCAGATTGGACGGTAGCTAATGTAAATTCCACTACTTCAAAAGGGAGATAGAGAGGAAACAGGGAATAATAGACAAGTAAGACTGACGTCAGTAGTGAGGAAAATTCTAGAATCTATTATCAAAGATTTTATAGCAGAGCACTGAGGGAATAGTGGCAGAATTAGACAGAGTCGGATTGGATTTATTAAGGAGATATCATGCTTGACAAATCTACTGGAATTTTCTGAGGATTTAACGAGTAGAGTTGACGAGGGGGAGCCAGTAAATGTGGCATATTTGGACTTTCAGAGGCTTTTGACAAAGTAAGAGATTAATGTGTAAAATTAAAGCACATGGGATTGAGATGGATAAAAACCTGGTTGGCAGACAGGAAATAAAGAGTAGGAAATAATAGGTTTTCTTCAAATTGGCAGTGCCGCCACACTCGGCCGGGATCCGTGTCGTTGGCCGGGTGGGTTTCCGCGAGGATTGTGGGTAACTGGTGGGGTTAGCCATGAGTTAGTCAGAGGGTGGCCTGTGGGGTCATATTTGGGTCAGGTCCGCGCACGTTCGCTGCCATGTTGTACGGATCAACCGTTGCAGGTTGACAGCATGCGCATGTGCGGCCACGAACTCGGCCATTCTCCAGCTGCTTTTGGCGCGGGAGCCGGAGGTTTTACCCGGCGCCCCTGCTAGCCCTTCATCGGTACAGAATCAGTGAGGTTTGGCGGCAATTTTGGCATCATAAAACGCCCACAAAGTCTCCATTTCAGCCGGCACTTAGCCGTTGATATGGCAAATCCAGCCCTGTATATTTTCAAGAAGCAGTTAGATATAGCTCTTAGGGTGAAGGGGATTAAAGGATACGGGGGAAAGTGGGATTATGCTATTGAGTTGGATGACCAGCTATGATCATAATGAATGGAGGAGCAGGTTAGAAGGGCTGAATGGCCTCCTCCTGCTTCTATTTTCCATATTTCTATGTTTCTACAAACGTAATTGCCCAACTTATAGAACATAGAACATAGAACAGTACAGCACAGAACAGGCCCTTCGGCCCTCAATGTTGTGCCGAGCCATGATCACCCTACTCAAACCCACGTATCCACCCTATACCCGTAAACCACCCCCCCCCCCCACCTTACTTTTTTATTTTTTTTTATTAGGACACTACGGGCAATTTAACATGGCCAATCCACCTAACCCGCACATCTTTGGACTGTGGGAGGAAACCGGAGCACCCGGAGGAAACCCACGCACACAGGGGGAGGACGTGCAGACTCCACACAGACAGTGACCCAGCCGGGAATCGAACCTGGGACCCTGGAGCTGTGAAGCATTTATGCTAACCACCATGCTACCCTGCTGCCAGACTTGTGCCATTCCCTAACCATTTTTGTATAATTTGCTATTCAAGCTTCAGAAGAGTCACAGGGTGGGTTTCAACTTGACACATCGGTCTAAAACTGGCATTGAGAATGGACCATTTATAATTATTAAAAAAAAATAATTCAAGCGATATATCCATTGCCATCAAATCTTGGGGAACATCTCTAACTGGCAGCCTAACTGTCAGTTTTATGCCTGGATGGCAAGGTGAGATCAAATCTTTATATTAGGTTCAGCTGCAGTGGGCAGCACGGTGGCGCAGTGGGTTAGCCCTGCTGCCTCACGGCACCGAGGCCCCATGTTCGATCCCGGCTCTGGGTCACTGTCCATGTGGAGTTTGCACATCCTTCCCGTGTTTGCGTGGGTTTCGCCTCCACAACCCAAAGATGTGCAAGGTAGGTGGATTGGCCATGCTAAATTGCCCCTTGATTGGAAAAATGAATTGGGTACTCTAAATTTATTTTTTAAAAGTTCAGCTGCAGAACTGCTACATTAATGACACAACTGGATCTAGCCGGGCTGCTTCATTGTGACAAAGACCTTTTGTGAAAGAAGGAAAAGCCACGCACATAAATGAGGTCATGTATTATTTAGCCGAAGCACAGGACATCATTTCAAAGTGACAGATTATGCACGAAAACACAACGAAAGGTATCGGCAACCACTTAACTATATCAATTGCAGCAATGATAGTGATTGAACAGTGTTTTGTGCCTGGCATGGGAACTCGGGTAGCTTAAATAAGGATGGAAAGAGCGCTCCAGAAAGAAATTAATAGGCCAGTTACAATGCACAGTTTTTGTCACAGGGGGCCAAGTGCATTGTCAGAATACGTCTTCAGAATTCAGAATGTTGTTCAGTCATTTTTAAATTATTTGAGTGACAAAACACCAAGAACACAAGCAACATGACTCCCAAATCTTTGCAGTGATTCAGATGACAGATGGAGAAAGATCCCTTTAAATACCACATAAAATAGCCACCTCATGACTGTTGTGGCTTGTTAATAGACTGAGGAACCTTTGGCAGCAAGGCACGGGAGCACAGTGGTTAGCATGTTGCTTCACAGCTCCAGGGTCCCAGGTTCGATTCCCGGCTTGGCTCACTGTCTGAGCGGAGTCCGCACTTTCTCCCCGGGTCTGCTTGGGTTTCCTCCGGGTGCTCTGGTTTCCTCCCACAGTCCAAAGATGTGCAGGTTAGGTGGATTGGCCGTGCTAAATTGCCCCTCGGTGTCCAAAACGGTTTGGTGGGGTTGCCGGGTTACGGGGATAGGGTGGAGGAGTGGGCTTGAGTGGGGTGCTCTTTCCAGGGTCTGGTGCCAACTCGATGGGCCAAATGGCCTACCTCTGCACTGTAAATTATATGATCTTCGGAGGCAGAGGGAGACAAGAATGACTTTGAGGATCTGATTGAGGGCATGGCTGGTGTACTTCGATGTGTACACTGATAACACCATGCAAACTGAAAGTTACCATTGTAGAAAAATGTATCAATAAACTTATCTTATTCTCCTCAAAGCACAAAACAATCCTCAAATATTTCATCATTATGATAAAGCATGAGAGGGAGAAAATTCTCTGAATAGAAAATCATGAATATTTAACATTGTTTGTTTCTATCTCATAGCATTTTAGTGAACTGAACGGCTCATTAAATAAAATACATTCTGCCCTTCCTGAGTATTCCGTTTCAGTTCTGTCCCTAAGCCGTTCTTGTTATCTCTTCAACAGCTCTGGACCAGCTACCATACTTCATCCTGCCTTGGATATTTAATTAAAATCATAATTAAAGTTGATCTTGTCATTAGCTTGCACCTGCTCGGCGTTTTTGCAAACAAATGTTAAACTACATGCCAACATCATCATGTTCAGTACAGTAAAGTGGGTTTCTGGCTCCTAATTAATTTTTCTTTAGCATCTATATTTCAGCATTCTGGATAAATAGCTAATGTGTCCACTGGAAAGAAGTAATTATCAGATGGTGAAAATAATGGCCTGAAACATGACTACACGGTGCCAAGTTATTGGATGCTAAAGGCATTACATTTCAACTCAACTGTCCAATACAAGGCCGCATTCTATTTAACATATTCTTAGTTCCTGGAGTTTACCGATATAAATGACCAATCTCCAAGAGTTCCTATCATCACTTATTAAGGATAGCGTATAGCTCCACAGGTCCAACAATCCTCCAAATGGCCATTCTTCATGCGTGAGGTGAGATCGTGGAGTGTTGGCTGAGTGCCAATATTTATATTGTCCAATGTAAATGTGACTCCCTCTAGGGGTAGCGGTTAGCACTGCTGCCTCACGACACCAAGGACCCAGGTTCAATCCTGGCCTCAGGTCACTGTCCGTGTGGAATTTGTACATTCTCCCCGTGTCTGGGTGGATCTCATCACCACAACCTAAAAAGACGTGCAGGGTAGATGAATTGGCCACGCTAAATTGTCCCTTAATTGGGAAAAAAAAGAATTGGGCACTCTAAATTTATTTTAAAAAACAAGAAAAAAAGTAAATGTAACTCCTCCCCCCCACCCACAAAAAAAAGAGAGATCCTCTGTTGGTCATTTTTTGTGGCTTTTGAGCAACCTGTTAACCCCCTGGACATGGGGAAAGATCAAAGAGCTTTGGTCTATATCCAGGTTACATCTAGACAATTTACTTTCAATGTTAAGCAAATCAGAAAGAAAACTTAATGAATATACAGTTTTCAATTTTATGATGCTACCGGAAAAAAAGCTACAAAAGAAAGCTTATTTGATGTGAAAGATGATGATGACATTTGCTTCAGAAGAGTTCTTAACCAAATTCCTGAAGAACAATCCATTTAGAAACTTAGGAGCAATTAAAACCATCCACATGTCGCCAACACCGCCCACGCCTTTGTCCTTTATCACTTCTGCCAAAATAAAGCGCCAGTTATCTTGGCTCCTTTCATTAACAAATGCACTTTTTCTCAAAGTTGCACATTTCCAAACAACTATTCATTGTAATAATTACACACATTTTGTTAACATAATATTTGAATATCTTTGCTTCTTGCTAATTAAATGAAAATAGAAAAGACTTTGATGATAAATATGAATAAAGCAGTAGGAGAAATATTGCACTGAAAATGTTGGCTGAAATAGAAAACTTGTTTTGCACATTCTCCCCGTGATCGCGTGGGTTTCGCCCCCAGAACCCAAAGATGTGCAGGGTAGGTGGATTGGCCATGCTAAATTGTCCCTTAATTGGAAAAAAATGAATTGGGTACTCTAAATTAAGAAAAAAAGAAATAGAAAACTTGCATCAGCAGAAGGATGCGAGGAAGAGGAATGGAAAATGAATGAGGAGATCAAAATGAGCAAGTACTTGAGAGTTTGTTTCAAAGTCCGAGGATTGATACTGTGTGTTATGATCGATTTACCTTTGGGAATACTTTCAAAATTGGAAGAAGCACATTTAGGACCCCTTTCACTGAATAAGTAAAGTCATCCAGTTTTACTTAACGAAATGCTTCTCAACCTGACTGTGATATTGAGCAAGCTAACCCACCATCGCACAAAGCCAATAGTAGCCTCTGCTTGGTGAAGGAGAATACTTGACATATGGCGCATCGCAAGTAAACTGCTGAAGGATGACTGAGATTTGCTACTTGAATGGCTTCATTGATTGATCTTGGAGGGATGGAAGGAGAGATGAGTGCCACAAGGTTGGAAGAATGGCACTCAACACATTTCCAGCGTAGAAAAGTGGCAACGATACAAATTTCCCTATTTGTGAACATGAGCTCATCAAGGTTCTGAGAATAGAAGATTTTTCAGCTTTGCAGTCTGTGACAGCATCGATGAGTTTGAGATTGGATATGCCACAGTTTCGATACAGTGAATGGCTCCTTGCTATCACTCTGCAAATCTACTCAATCTGCAGAAGATATTCATCTACCTCCCTCAGTTGGACCACTCCTGGTGCACTTCTATTGTCCATATTCTCTTTCATGCCTATGTAAGCTGGAATAATGAACTACTGTTTAATAGTCCAACCAAATAGATATATTTAAATGAGGCGATGTGTTTTAATTTTCACCATTTCTTTGCATGGAAATGTTCAGGAAACAAAAGAGGTAGCTTCATAAATAGTACTTTATGAGTGTTTCATCTGATAATTTTGCTGGTGAAACCAAATAATCGAAAAGCAATAAAAACAAGCATACGATAAATATTCACCAGGGTTGGAAGCATATATGAAGAGGGAAAGAGGGTTAACAGCCTGATTTTAACTAACTCACAACCCACTCACATTAAAATTTAGCAATGTTTCAGGCCGCTAATTAATCTGATGAAAGTGTTGACAGTCATTGCCCTTTTTGAAACTGACAACAGTTTCTGGAGTCTGCACATGTGCAGTTAAACGCAGAAAACCAGAAGTTAAATCCAGTGATTCCCAATCAGGTGTGCTGTTGAAACCTCCTCAGAATGCAGAAAGGGCATTCGACCTCGGCCCACTCTCCCGCCCAATCCCCGTAACCCCACCTAACCTGCACCTCTGTGGACACCAAGGGTCAATTTAGCATGGCCAATCCACCTAACCACCGTACGTATTTATCAATCATTTGTTTTTGCCCCTGTAGAATTTAATTAGAAATTTCAGTAGTTTCTAATTCCTGGCTTGCAGACGGTGAGAATATTTCAACCTGATTGTCTGCTCCTTCATGACATCACTGCTGCTGGATGCCTGGTCATAACCTTGACTTGGTGTTGGATTCAAATTGGAGTCATGAAAGCAGACCACTAGCTCTTTCTGGGCCACGCAAAATTACCCCTCAATTGAAAAAAAATATGAATTGGGTACTCTAAACTTTTGAAAAAAAAGAAGAAAAAAAAGTTTTGGGAGTCAAAACATTTTGTTTCAAGTAAAATGATCAATTTACAAATGCAAATGCTGGAGATCTGAAAGAACAACAGAAAATGCCTGCGTACACAGCCATGTGAGCATCTGAAAATGCAAGGCAATATTTTAGGTGGAGGTCTTAAATGGGCTTTACTTGAAACAGGGGAATATCTTTGCTGTTTTTGCGTAATAACAGAGTTGTCTCTTTCAAACATGCTGAATTTTATTTCCCAATGCACTTCAGTATTACCTGATACATCGGACACCCTGGAAACCACAGACACATATTCGAAACTTATTACTTTGTATTGTCTTCAAAAAAATTAGCAACATCCATGTAAATATTGCACAATCCTGTCCGTGTAGAGTTTGCACATTCTCCCCGTGTCTGTGTGGGTTTCTCCCCCACAACCCAAAAATGTGCAGAGTAGGTGGATTGGCCATGCTAAATTGCCCAGTGCCACAAGCGTCCTTTCAATACATCACATCTTCTAAGTAAATCTGACGCACAGCCATTCTCTTACAGATCGGCAATTTGAAAGCCTACATTGTATGAGAAAGTCAAATTCAATCATTCCACACTAATAGCAGATTGAATGTTGGCAGGTGTCCTAATATTGGTAGTCCTATTAATAATATATCCATTCTGAATCCATTGCCATTCATGAAGCAGATTTTGTATTTTGACAAAAAATTGTAATTTCCTTACTGCGGGAGTAGACTAAAGCAAGATGGACCAGCCAGATGGATGAATGAAAAACACCCACACATTTTTTAAGGTATTGTTTATCGCCAGGCGAGTTACAAAGTGAATTATACACAAAATCTGATTTGGATCTGTGATTCCACACAAAAGAAAAACTGTCTCACCACAATGCTTCCTCAGATGGATTACTCCGTCACTTTGGCGGATCAATGTTCAGCAAACTAAAAAAGACCAGTATAAAGACTAGGTTGATGTTGTCTCATTTGTGACATCTTGACTTGTGTAACTGATTGCAAATGCTGCATATGAGGTCAGTATTGGATGGGACGGAGGGAGGTGTAGGCTTTTCATTCGCTCGTCCTGAAGGCACATGACTGTTCTTCTCAAATGCCCAAAGAATTTGATGACAGAGGCTTCCCCATTTAGGCTTTCCCAAGGTTATTTTATGGGCTTCCAGACTGGGGTTGTTCCAGAAAACGGGATGTTCTGTGCTGTGGTTTCCCATGCTCAGCTGGGCATAGAGTACTGCTGTTGGTTCTGCAGGCTCCATGTGAAGCACATGACTGACCCAGTGAAGCTACGCTCTGA
The DNA here is from genome assembly GCF_902713615.1 of Scyliorhinus canicula. NCBI lineage: Eukaryota > Metazoa > Chordata > Chondrichthyes > Carcharhiniformes > Scyliorhinidae > Scyliorhinus > Scyliorhinus canicula. The sequence continues at coordinate 91,527,179 of NC_052164.1, read as the reverse complement.
TGGGCTAGACATACAGCACTTTGCAAGAACCTCAATTTTGGGGATTTCATCCTGCCGCCGACTGTTGAGAATGGATCTCAGACATTGAAGACGGAATACTTCTAATTGCTTTTTTGTGATGCTTGTAGGTTGTCCATGTCTCACACCCATAATGAACCACTGCCTGCTATACTTTAATCTTTGTTCTGAGGCAAGCTCAATGTTCTTTCCAAAGTCTGCCGAGCATTAAGCTTCCTTTTGCCAGTGACGTTTTGTCATCCTGCGTGGTAAATAGGAGCAGGAGGAGGCCTTTTGGCCCTTTGAGCTGTTCTGCCATTTATCACGATCATGGCTGATCATCCAATTCAATAGCCTAATCTTGCTTTCTCCCCATAGCCTTTCATCCCATTCTCCCCAAGTGCTATATCTAGATGTTTGTTGAATATATTCAATGTTTTAGCATCAACTACTTCCTGTGGGAATGAATTCCACAGGCTCACCACCCTTTATGTGAAAAATGTCTCCTTATATCTGTCCAAAATGATTTACCCTGAATCCTCAGACTGTGACCCCTGGACGCACCCACGATCGGGAACATCTTCCCTTCATCTACCCTGTCTGGTCCTATTAGAATTTTATAAGTCTCTATAAGATCTCCCCTCATTCTTCTGAACTCCAGGGCAGCACGGTGGCCTAGTGGTTAGCACACCCGCCTCACGGCGCTGAGGTCCCAGGTTCGATCCCGGCTCTGGGTCACTGTCCGTGTGGAGTTTGCACATTCTCCCCGTGTCTGCGTGGGTTTCGCCCCCACAACCCAAAAATGTGCAGAGTAGGTGGATTGGCCACACTAAATTGCCCCTTAATTGGAAAAAATAATTGGCTAATCTAAATTTATAAAAAAAAAAAAATTCTTCTGAACTCCAGCGAGAACAATCCTTTAAAAAAAATAAATTTAGAGTACCCAATTATTATTTTTTCCCAATTAAGGGGCAATTTAGCGTCGCCAATCCACCTAACTTGCACATCTTTGGGTTGTGGGGGTGAAACCCACGCAGACACAGGGAAAATGTGCAAAGTCCACATGGAAAGTGACCCAGGGCCGGGATTCGAACCCAGGTCCGCAGCGCCGTAGTCCCAGTGCTAACCAGTGTACCACATGCCACCCCCCCCAGCGAGAACAATCCTAACCTAGTCAATCTCTCCTCATATGACAGTCCCGCTATCCCTGGTAAGTCTGGTAAACCTTCGCTGCACTCCCTCTAAACCAAGAACATCCTTCGTCAGAAAAGGAGAATAAAACTGCACACAATACTCCAAGTGTGGCCTCACCAAGGCCCTGTACAATTGCAACAACACATCCCTGCTCCTGTACTCGAAACCTCTCGTAATGATGGGCAACATACCATTAGCCTCCTTTATCGCCTGCTGCACCTGCATGCTTACCATCAGCGAATGGTGCACAAGGACACCAAGATCCCACTGCACAATCCCCTCTCCCAATTTACGATCGTTAAGGCCATAATCTGCCTTCCTGCTTTTGCTTCCATTGGAGAGGATAATCCCGAGATAGAAAAACGTCGGGACTGAACAGAGAGGAGTGTTGTTGATAGTGACTGTGAGGTCTTGGAGTACCTGGTCACAAGTGGGTTGATACAAAATTCCTGTTTTCTTCAGATTTGTTGTTCGGCTAAAGCGTTGTGAGGCCAGAGAAAAGTGGTCAACAAGCAGCTGGACGCCCTCCAGTGTAAGGGCAGCTGGAGTTCACAGAGTAGCTGTTTATTAAGCTTGGTACAAGCTTTAATCCTTTGCATGATGAAAGGGTTGCTGTCTGCCCTGATTTGAATGTGTACTCATTTGTCAAGATCTTTGAATGCGTACTGGAGCATGTCCAAGAAAAATATGGCAAAAAGAGCTGGAGCAGACATACAGTCTTGCTTGCATGGTTCCATTTCTGCCTGGAAAAAAATATGATCACCTCGTGCTTCACCACTGGCTACTATACCATCGTGAAAGGAGCAAATAACACTGATCGTCTTTTCAGGCAACCATATTTACTCAGAACCTTTCACAGGCCTTCCTGGTTTACCGTATCAAAATCCTTGGTCAGGTCAACGCACAGCATATAGATGTCCTTATTCTGTTTGTGAGACTTTTCTTGAATTTTACCTGTTGCAAAGATGATATCTATTGTTCCTCGTCCTGTACAGAAGCCACACAGTGATTCTGGAGACATAGTGTCAATGTGGTGAGTGACAATCTGATTAAGAATAACCCTTGCACAGATTTTCCCTGCTGCTGAAAGCAGCAATACTCCACAGTGATTGTCACAGATGAACTTGCTCCCTTCCGTTTGTCGAGATGAGTGATGGAGGCATCCTTGTCTTCTTGGGGCACAGCACTCTCATTCCAAATTAGTCAGAAGAGTCCGGTGAGTTTTCTGATCATGTGAGCCCGTCTGTACTCGAATACCTCAGGTAGGATGCCATCAGCTCCTGGCGACTTGCCCACAAAAAGCTGCTTTATTCTTCCTATGTGGCAGTCAGAGTGAGCAGAATCTTATGAACCTCCCCCAAAGCTAATTTAATGGTGGCGCCATTTAATTCGGTGGGTGGCGGTGCCTTCCCACTTCCAATCGGACTAAGTCCATGGCAGGAAGGCAATTAATGCCCATTCTCGTGTCTCATCCCGCTGCGGCGTGCAGGAACCATGTGGGAATCATGATGAGCAAACCCTGGCATGTTTGCCTGCAGACTCCTGGGGCGGGGCGGGGTGGGTCCCTTATTCAAAGGCACTCAGTGCCTTTGGAACCTTGGAGCGGGGTGTTGGGGGGAGGGGGGGACCACTGAAAACCATTCTATTTGCTCTTGCTGCCGTGCCCCCTCCCCACCTCTCCCGCAGCCCTCACCCGAAGACCCCCTTCCCACCAACTGTGCCTGGGCGCTCCTCAACCCTTGTCCTTGTGTAGAGACGACAGCAGCCATTTGGTAGCGCTGCTGAGTGGAAAAGCGTTGTTGGCCTCTGACTGGCTAGGAGCTCTCAGCGGGTGGGACTTCTGCCCTTGATGGTTCTTGATCCAGCGGAAGGCTCACAGATGGCTTTCTTGAAAAGAGGTGGCGTGGAGCTCTCCATCTCTCCGGTGGATGGCTGAGATCCCTGTCACCTCCATGAGATTCTGCCGAAGGTGCCGACATATTTTACCCCTATACTGTCGATGGATAACCTGCACGCCAACACCCTAATGAGTATTGTGCTCCAGTCTAAACAAGAGTGGAAAGTGCTCTGTGCTGGTAAGCGTCCAGTGCCTTGCACGTTTCCAATTAGTGGTCATTTTAGCTGGGCTCTGTTGGCTTCATAAGGTCCCATTGCTGTGCCACAAATTTAAATTTTGATTTGCCTGTATGTGTAGATATTTAATCTGTTGTTGGAGCATGATACAGTCCTTTCAAGAACAAAGTAGATATTAGTTTGACTAGAGTATGGGGGTGTGATTAGCGGGAAGAAACAAAGTGACACAAGACATGTTGCGCTAAATCACCTGCTTTTGTATCACAATATTCTGTGATCCTCTGAGCAGGAAATCCAATTTCCGGAGCGATGGAAACAACCTGGAAATGTCTGCTCCCTAACAGGCAAACCCACCCACACACATACATAATCACAGCTATTCTCTGTCACAGAGATTTACACTAGCTAATAACCATAGGGAGTGAGATTACTTGCCATTTGCTAAATATATAAGACACCCATGGAGACAATCGTTCTCCTGTCTAGAATAGGCTTTTGGGGTTTTTATTTGCTTGTTCCCAGTGGGTTAATTTCACGACTGTAATTTGTTTGGAAAGTGTAGCACGCTGTAAGCTTTTAGTTCCTCCACATGACTCTCTCATTCCACTTTTTTCTGAGATGTCTTAAATTGTTTTCACATTTAGTTAGATGTTGTGTTAGGCTCAGTAGTGAATGTGACAACTTGATTTTGCAACTGGTGGCAACACAAGAGCCCTGAATGCAAGAATCCCTGGCATGAGCGTAAGACTCACGCAATATAAAAGCAGTTTACACCAGTTGTAAAATAGTCATTTTATCTTGTACACTAATACATTTGTCATTGTTTCTCACAGGCCTGAATTTCACGCTCTCCTGCCAGTAGGTTTTTAGGCAGTGGGGGGGTTGGGGGTTTGAAATGGAACAAACAGTATTCTCTCCGCCCATCTCGACCTCACTGTGATTTTACACTGGGGTGGGCAAGGCCTCGGATTGGCTTTCCCCAGTTGAAGTCTTCACGTGGCCAATTATTTGCCACGTAAGGGCCGTTTCATGTCCAGCCTCCATTTCTGGACTGGCAGAGGCTTTCCTGGCAATGGGGGAAGCCCAACAATTATCAAGCTTAGGCTTCAGGCAGGAAGTGGTGGTGGTGAGGGAGCAGGGGGGGAGGTGTGGCCTCTCCATCAGAAGCCCCTTCTAAATTTGGTTGCCCCCCCCCCCCTCCTTAAGGTCCGATGTCTGCTGGACCTCCCTCACTCTTGATTAATAAGGGGTTATGAGGAGAAGGCAGGAGAATGGGGATGCGAAAAATATCAGCCATGATTGAATGGTGGAGCAGACTCGATGGGCCGAGTCACAGTTTGATACGGCACAGAAAGAGGTCATGCAGCTCATTGTGGCCATGTATTATGGGCCAGGGTTTAGAGAATCCCAAAATGTTATATGGAGTTCACCTGACCCACAGCTTTTAATAGATTGTGGTATTGGGAGCATACGGCCCACTCTACAGGTGTGGTGCAGCAGAAATGGAAAAGTATTTTTTTAAAGCAAAACAATGTTTATTCTATGAACTCAAGTTAACCTTTTAAAACATACAAGGAACATCTTAGCAACCATCAATTAAAATACAACCCCCAAAGAATACAACACTAAGTAATCCTTACAATCCTTTTAACATCCATAAGACATTAGAAAAACCTTTTAACAGAAGCACATCAGGTTTAAATTCACTACTGAGAACAGTTATCACTCTGAATTCATCAAATGGTCAAGAGATAGTCTTTGCATGGCAGAGGGAACAACATTACACCTTCTGTGGCTGACTGCAGCTCCAACACTGAAACAAAACCAGAAAAAACACAGACACACCCAAGCTTTTCTCAAAGTTAAACAAAAAGCAGAGCCAGAGCTCAGCTCCACCCACACTCTGACATCACTACAGTAACTTTATCCCTATTACTTAAAGTGACATTCTCGTGACACATGGCAGCTTGACGGAGCTATCCAATGAATCGCACTGTGGTGTTTTTCGTCATTCTTTATTTATTATACAAATTAGTTACTTCCAAGCATTTATTCAATTCTCTTTTGGATGTTACTGTTCCGCTCTGAGGCAGTGCATTCCAAGTCATCATAACTTGCAAAGCGAAAAATATTTCCTCATGTCGCCTCCAGTTCTTTAGCTAATCTCCTGATCTGAAGGGTGTGCTGCACCCAAGGAATATACTCCAGCAAAGGAGCAACCAAGGTAAGGTGGGAGGGGTGGCAGAAAGGCAATGATTAAAAAAACTAAAGAATGCAAACAACAGCGGCTTGGATTTTTGCACCACCCCCACTCCATTACCACCCCTCCCCCCCACAGATAATGAGGAAAATCCTGCCCCATTTGTAAATATTTTTCACGTTGTCTCGTCCCTCAGAGTTTTTTTTACCTTTCTTGTCCTAATTTCATGAATCAAAATTAATTAATGAATTATACCAGACTGGAAGAATTTTTTTCTTTGTTTATAAATTTAGAGTACCTAATTCATTTTTTCCAATTAAGGGGCAATTTAGCATTGCCAATCCACCTAGCCTGCACATCTTAGGGTTGTGGGGGCGAAACCCACGCAAGCACGGGGGGAATGTGCAAACTCCGCACAGACATTGACCCAGAGCCAGGATCGAACCTGGGACTTCGGTGCCGTGAGGCATCAGGGCTAACCCACTGTGCCACCGTGCTGCCCCAGACTGGAAGAAATAACCAGTTTCTGTTTTGTTGCTACATTGACTAACAGGAATGTGATGTGAACACAATAACAAATACACTGCCAAATTTCAACTCGCACAAAGTTGGAGTTGTGTAATAAAGGGTGTAATCAAAATCGGCGTAGCACAGATATCACTGGACAGATTTTCAAAATGGTGGTGGGGTGGGGGGGGGGGGTGAGGAGGAGGGGGGTAAGGTCCTGGCGCGGGTGTGGTTTTAACATCATCACAGTCCCAGTCACTCTCTCCAGATCGAATGTCTCAAGGTCAGATTGAAATTTTCAAATTACTGGAAGGAGAGGTGGAGGATGGGTAGGTGGGGCCCAGGGTTTGGGTATGTGTGTGTGAGGGGGGGGGGGGTTTGCTTTGGGAATGGGAGACCTTTGTCCCTCCAGCTAACGGCCCATTAAGCTTCTTGAGGGGGTTGGTAACGGGGCAAAGAGAGGAAGGATGGGATTTTCAAAGTTCAAATTGTTGAACCTGAACAGTCTGGTGATTATTAGTGCTCTCTGGTTGGGTTGCAGGGGACATCTGAAAGTTCCATTGTATTGGTGGAAAACTGCAATTTCATACACCAACTCACCCCAGGTCAAACGTTATACCTCCGTTTTGTCTATCTGGCCTCTCCTCCATCACACAGCAATAAAGCCTCGATTGAACTTTATTGTGGCGTCAACAATTGCACTCAAAGACGAGAGACAAGTTCAATTGAGGCTTTATTGCTGTGTGATGCTATTCCTCCGGCTGCAACTGAAGACTAGGGTCTGAATGACTCACACGCATATTTATACACAAATCCCTGTGGGCGGAGCTAGCCGGCAGGGGCTTACCGGAGGAACCTATATTACAGGTACAGCCATACATCCCCCTACTGCAAGTATGCATATCTACAGTGGTTATCACCACACAGCCTGCTTTGGAAATACAGCTCCACATGTTTGTCAATAATTAACATAAGACAGGAACTCCAATGGACTTGCTCGGTCTCAATTTAAAATTTAAATTTTAATTCAAAATGAAAAATGAAATGAAATGAAAATCGCTTATTGTCACGAGTAGGCTTCAATGAAGTTACTGTGAAAAGCCCCTAGTCGCCACATTCCAGTGCCTGTTCGGGGAGGCTGGTATGGGAATTGAACCGTGCTGCTGGCCTGCCTTGGTCTGCTTTAAAAGCCAGCGATTTAGCCCAGTGTGCTAAACCAGCTCATCCGTTTTCCTCCTTTTTCACGTTTTCATCAAAGTTTACAACAGATAGTCAACAACAACAACAAATAGAATGGCAATCCCCTCACCAACAATCCTCTCATCCCATCCACCCTCAAACAGCTCCCAACATTTTGCGTACAAAACATCAATGAAAAAGAATCATCAATAAATTATACATTCCAACCCCCCTCTCCTCCCAGTCCCCACCCCCTAAAGTTCAATGTCATCCAATTCATGAAAGTGCATGATGAATAAGGCCCATGAGTTGTAAAACCCTTCCATTCACCCCCTCAACTCGAACTTTACTATCTCGAGCGTTAAGAACTCCAGCAGATCCCCCCCTCCCCACGCCGAAGCACATGGTGGAGAAGCTGACCTCCACCTCAACAGAATCCGCCTTCGGGCGATTAGTGAGGCGAAGACTAAGATATCCGCCTCCACGCCCGCTTCCAACCCTGGCCGATCCGACACCCTGAATATGGCTTCTAGGGGACCCGGTTCGAATCTCCCGTGCACCACCTTTGAGATTTCCCGAAACACCTCCCTCCAATACCCCTCCAGTTTTGGACAGGACCAAAACATATGAACGTGATTAGTGCCCGGTCTCAATTTGAAGCTGCGTAGGATTGTGCAAATAATACACCTTGTTCTATAATGGCAGGCCTCAAAAAATGATGTTAAGAATTTATATATCAAATATCTGGAAAATTATTTTGAAGAACATACAAAATGCAACTTTTCTCCGAGTAAAATGACATGAAAAGAATGATACATACATGTTGTTGAAGACGGTTCATAATTGTTCCAGGACTAGCCATAAATGTAAGTCAAGCCTATATTATTCATTCTTCATGATTACACCCCAAATGTGGTGACTCTATGGTGAATCATAGAGTCATAGAATTCCCAGAGTGCAGAAGGAGGTCATTTGGTCTATCCAGTCTACACCGACCCTCTGAAAGCACACCCTACCCAGGTCCATTCTCCTGCTCTATCACCCCACCTAACCTGTACATCCCTGGGCACTAAGGTGGAATGGCCAACCAACCAACTTGCACATCTTTAGACTGTGAGAGGAAACAGGAGAACCCAGAGGAAACCCATGCAGCCACGGGGAAAATGTGCAAACTCCAAACAGACAGTTACCCAAGGCTGTATTAAACCTGGGTCCCTGGCACTGTGGGCCAGCAGCGCTAACCAATGTGCCACCGTGCCCCTCCTCATACCTTCCATTTCCATCAAGCTTTGTATCATCAACAAACTTAAGATAAATTATTTTCAGTCTCTATATCCAAGTCGTTAATATAGATTGTAAAAAGCTAAGGCCCTTACTGTTACACCTACTTGCCAGTGGATTGAGAATGTTAAATACAGCATGACAAGTTTACAAAACAGTTTACATTATAAATCTAGCCTTAAGAACGTAATTGGAAAAATTGACAGGGAGTACGAGTAGATGTAAGATTTTTAATACATTAGTCAATCTTCAATGGTTTTGCACGTTAGGTAGGAGAATATATTCACTCATTCACTGCATGTTATTGTCCAATTATTTCTCTTCTTTATTGTTTTTAATTCTTTGTTCATTCCTCTCAGAATTCTTCTGCTTCTTTGTATATTTCTTTGTACTTGTTGGGTGGGACGTGGTGTGTGTAATGGGAGCAGGAGCTGCCATCTGCTGCAGCTTGCATTGCTGTTTCAGTTTGGGGGAAATGTGGCCTCAACAAATTGCTGCCAACTTATCCCCTACAATCTCCTGAGCTCCCCTCTCATCCCATCACTCCCATCGTCGGTTACGCTTTCTAAAGGTTCCATCCCTCTCAACCAGGTGCCATGTTACTCTTCTACTCCCCCCCCACCCTGCTTTCTTGTTACTTTCCCTCAGCTTTATTTTCTTTCATAGAAACCAAAAAACAAACAGAACCTCTACCTGGAGTAGCCCAATGACTGATGGAGCGACCTCTTTCAGGAAGTTGCCAGGGTAGAAGCCAAAGGAACTGCAGTTACATGGGTCACTGCCCAGCTGAAATCTTGATCATTGCTGTATAACGTGCTTTAGTTCAGCTCTGAGGTGGAATTATCCAAGGCTGTACATTAATCGGGACTGGTTTAGCACAGGGCTAAATCGCTGGCTTTGAAAAAAGACCAAGGCAGGCCAGCAGCACGGTTCAATTCCCGTACCAGCCTCCCGGAATGTGGCGACTAGGGGCTTTTCACAGTAACTTCATTTGAAGCCTACTTGTGACAATAAGCGATTTTCATTTCATTTCACAGTAGTGTGTAAAATACGCAAATGTTTTGCCGTCAATATGCACTGATTGCATTTCAAACTTGAACAGCGATCTCATTTCGACCTGCTACTGCCGTTGGGAATGACTTTCAAGAAAACATATTCCCTTACAAGGACTCTCCTTGTGTTGAGGTAGAAAAGATGATTCTGTCTCCATCTGACCATGATTAACTCCCCAGAACCAGTTAATAGATTGCATTATAAATGCAATTAAATAATAGGTCCGGTTTCACTGCTTTCACACGTGAACAAAAGCTTTCACACGAGGCACCAAGTTTACCAAATGAACCAAGTGCCATAAGTGGCGTGATTTACTGGCCTCATCCCGCCTGAATGGGGGTAGGTGCCGGGAGAGGCCTCTTTCGGGATTTATCCGGCTCGCCGTGCCTCACGAGATCTCGTGAGAAGTCGTGATCTGGATCCCACCCATTATGGGAGGGATCAGAATTTTGCAAATCTGCAGACTAGTGTGACCAGCTAGTCTCACTCTAATATGTAGCTCACGTGATCTGCTCGAGGTGTTGGGAGCTAATCCCTTCACCTCGGAGACCTTAGGCAAGCGCAGTTTAGTATTGGTCCACACACCGAGACAAACATCAACTGCTGCTGGAAGAGCATCAACTCGGTGAAAGACGCTCTTTGGTCTGCCTGAAACCTGCTGATCTTCCAGTGCAAAGAATTGTCCTCAACCGAGTGTTGCAGACTGGCACATTCCAAGGTCCAGGACTACGTGCTGAGGGACGCACTCAAGCTTGGGGCAACTACCGCCAAGGCACAATGGGGAAAGACCACAGAGGGATATGGGTGTAACGTCATACCAATTGAATGGAAGAAAGTCAAGGGAATGTGTAACTTTGATGGAAATGTACAGTCAAGACAATTTAAAATGTTCTGTAATGTTTATTAGAGATTTTATGAATAAAGTATATTTTTTGAAAAAAAAATTGGTCCTCACAAACAAGGACCAGGTGGAACATCACTTACGGGGGAGGGGGAGTTCTGAGGCCCCTGGGTGATTGCCTCTGGGTAGGCTGGCACCCTGGCACTGCTGGTGTCACCTTGGCATTGCCACCCTGGCAGTGTCACCAGGGTGCCAGCCTGACACTACCAAGGTGCACAGGCGGCACTGCACCTGCATCGGGAGTCGGGCCTGGGGGGGCGGCCTACCTATGTGAAGAGGGAGCTTTTGAGGACCCCCTTATAGGTGTTGGGGTGGGTGGGGGAAATCAGCCCACTATTTAAAAAATGGCGCCCCGATCTCCTCCTGCACTGAGGTGTTCTGGCGAGCAGAGCTCCTGAGTGCAGAGTACGTGCGGCCTTGGAGGGGTGTTCCCGGCTGAGGCCCTGGATTGTAACAGAATCTCATTCAACAGAGTAAACAGAGTAGTCTTTCTCAGCACTGTGAGCGCCAGGAAACATCCGGTTAAACGTGCTCGACATGGGGGCTCTGTTTCAATTCAGTTAGATCGCGCCTAAGGTTATAATTTGTCTTCACGAAGCTCACATGTTTAGTAGTTACAGCTGTTTAGATCTAAAACACAGCTGCCAATGTGATAAAATGTGTAATTAAAAAAAGTTCCACCAAGTGATCTTTGCCAATAGAAAAAGCTGATCAGTTGATAGAATGGGTGTTGACAGAAAATGTTTAAGTGCCTTTTCTTTCTATTGGCTTCCATCAATTATGGTTCAATGGGCACCTGATAAATTAATACTTTTATGAAAGGGCAACACTATTTGAAATCAGGGTTGGCTTATTGCTACAGTCAGATTTGTGGTGGTTTATGCAAAACAAAATGACTACCACACCAAGATTTGTGACCCGATACTATCATTATGGATTTTATTCATTAGCAGTGTCATAGGAACATAGGAACAGGAGCAGGCCATTTGGCCCATCGAGCCTGCTCTGTCATTTACTATGATCATGGCTGAATCGGACACTTCAATGTCTTTTACACCCACTATCCCCACAACCCTCTATGTTATTATTAATCAGAAATCTATCAATCTCTACCTCAAACATACTCAATGCCTGATCTTCAATCGCCCTCTGGGGCAGGGAATTCCAAAGTTTCACATCTCTCTGTGTCAAGAGATTTCTCCTCATCTTGGTCCTTATTTTGAAGTTGTGCCCCCTTTGGTTCCTCTACCAAAGGAAACATCTTACCTGCATCAACCCATGTCTATTGCATTTTGTCGGTTTCATTGAGATCACCTATCATTCTTCGAAACTCTAGAAAAGACAAGCACAGTTTGCCCAATCTCTCTTCATGAGGCGGTTCCACCATCCTCGGAACAAGTCTGGTGAACCTTTGATGCACTCTCTATGGCAATAATATCCTTTCTGAGGTAAGGCGACTAAAACTACACACAGTACTCCAGGTGTGATCTCACCAAGCTTCAACCAACCTATGGAAACACTGTCCCTGTACTCAAATCCTCTTGCGATAAAGGATAACATGCAAAGCTATGACACACCCATGCTCATTGACCCAATATACACGGTATAGAACCAATGAACCCTATAGTGACAGTAGAAGTGTGACAGAGCGGCACGGTAGCATAGTGGTTAGCACAATTGCTTCACAGCTCCAGGGTCCTAGGTTCAATTCCTGGCTTGGGTCACTGTGTGTGCGGAGTCTGCACATTCTCCTCGTGTCTGCGTGGGTTTCCTCCGGGTGCTCCAGTTTCCTTCCACAGTCCAAAGATGTGCAGGTTAGGTGGATTGGCCATGCTAAATTGTCCTTAGTGTCCAAAAAGGTTAGATGGGGTGACTGGGTTACGGGGATAGGGTGGAGGAGTGGGCTTAGGTAGGGTGCCCTTTCCAAGGGCCGGTGCAGACTCGATGGGCCAAATGGCCCTCTTCTGCATTGTAGATTCTACGGTGGTTGTCCGAGAATGTGAAATAAAGTTTTAAAAAAGATATTCACTCATAACTTTCCACAATGTTAAAAAAAGGTAATTTCACGACAAGTTAATAAATATGTCAATCATCCAAACCCTTTAAAGTATCAATAACAGAAGCATCATTTTCCCTGGGATGCATTTGTTTCAACGGGAAATAATGGCTGTCTGGGCTCCCAGCAAAGCATACATAATGAGTCTTTTCTGAGAGCCCTGACATCCATTTTTCTTGTTGAAACAGCCTGACGAGAAGATTGCTTGATTGACAGATCTGGCTCCCTGACTGTCACAATGTTTATGGATGGTGCGGGTGAAAAGCCTTACCTTGGCATGGGATCATGAGAAGGGCATTTGGAACTCACCTCCTAATAGAGCCCCTCATGCAAACCAGGGTTCATGACTCCTCTGAGAGGCTGTGAGCCACAACACTTTAAAAACCTTGCATGATGCCATGAAACTGTGGAGGAATAGAACATGCCCATCTCGGCAATGGAGCTGACCAGGTTGCGAGTGCCAGATTTTGGGGTTTGAGCCGAACCAGTCCACACACTTTAAAGACTCTCCTGAAAATCATACGGCCCGGGCATGGGTCAGGAATCCTGGAAACCTGGGCCACCCGCCATTTTTGAAGGGCTTCCAAGTCATCGTAACTCGGTGAAACTTCAGCCTGATGTGACTTTAAGGGGAAGGGTGTATGCATATTTGAATTAGAAGAAGATGCAGGGCAATGAGGGCAACATAGGGCTTTGCTCCAGGAAAGAGCCAGCACAGGAATGTGGCCAAATTGGCTCTTTCTGTAACAAAAGCAAAATCCAGAGGATGCAGGAAATTTGAAATAAGCACTGAAAATGCTGGAAGCACACAGCAGGTCTGGCATTAGTTCTGGAGAGGGAAACCGAGTTCCCGCTTCAGGCAGGGACTCTTTACCCCATTTGCTGCAGTGTGTAATTTAAAGCAGAACAACATACAAAGTGTGAAGTTCTCTGGTCCTCGGGCAGCGTGTATCTCGGCGGCGCGCCATTCACTGGCGGCGGGATTATTTCTTCCCGCGACTTGTCAATAGGATTTCCCATTGGAAACACCCTGCGTCACTGGCAAACCAGCGGATGGGGTGCACTGCCAACAGGAAAAGAGAATCCCAATGACCAGCGAATTCCAACCAGACTCTTCTGCATCTTCTTCATAGAGTAACACACACAAAAGAAACTCCCAAGGCGCTTCACAGCGAGGTGAATCAAGCAAAAGAAAGAGAGATGGGAGAGGTGTTCAACAGCTCGGTTGAAAAGATGCATTTTAAGGAGGGCTTTTAAGGCGGGGGGGGGGGGGGGGGGGGGGGGGGGGGGGGAGTTGGAGACACAACTCTATTTAGCTAGGGATAGTCACCGATGCTGGGCTGAAGGGAAGTGGAGAAAAGCTTCTTTGGAGCTTGGAATCAGACGGAGAGTGAGAAGAACAGTTATAGGGTTGGAAGAGATCACTGTGGTCAGGCTGGATGGGCCATGAAGAACACTACCTCTAACCATAACACAGGATAAGAGTTTTAAATTTGAGATATTGGGGAAGCAGGAGCAAATGTAGATCTCAAAAAAAAGTACCATGAGTCCAATTTTCTGTAGGATAGAAGAGTTTTGAGTTAAAATTCATAGGAGGCCTGTAAAGAGACACCCAGAGTACATTGAGATAGGGACAAGCACTGTATGGAAGTGAATAGGGAATGTCGACAAAACAATCTGAACTGGAGTATTTTAACGGTCTTTTATATTGGCCTGACCCAATCAGCATCAAAGTTAGTCTGATTTTTTTTTCCAACCACAATTATCAAACGCCAGTATTTGGAGGAGACAGATATTGTACAGAGCATTGCTTAGATTATTGGTTTTGTACAACCCCTTTAATTATACTCTTTCAAATAGAAGAAAAATATCAATAAATTAACGAAAAATGAGAGGGGTGACAGTACCCCTGTTGGGGTACCATAGCTAAAACGGAAACTGAACTAACTAAACCAAAATATCATTCCTTTTTTTAATAAAAGTTATATCAAAGTAGGTTACAGCAAATAAACACCCCGGGAAACATTCTTCCCAACAATCAGCTGTACAGTTTGTACAGATTGCTCTCCTTTTTCACCCCCCCCCCCCAATATCCCACCCTCCACCCCCCTGCGATGAACAGCTCCTCAAACACGGTCACAAACATCCCCCACTTTTTCTCAAACTCCCCTGCTGAGCCCCTTAACTCATACTTTATCTTCTCTAACCGCAGGAAGTCATACAGGTCACCCAACCATGCTGCTACCCCCGGTGGCGATGCCGACCGCCACTCCAGCAAAATTTGTCGCCTTGCAATCAGAGAGGTGAAGGCCAAGACATCGGCCTTCCTCCTCTCCATGAGCTCTGGCTTCTCTGAAACCTCAAATATCGCCACCAAAAGGTCCGGGTCCACTCCCTCCTCCACTATCGTGGCTAAGACCGCGAACACTCCCGCACAGAATCTTCCCAATTTTTCACAACCCCAAAACATGTGTGCATAATTGAAAATGAAAATCGCTTATTGTCACGAGTAGGCTTCAATGAAGTTACTGTGAAAAGCCCCTAGTCGCCACATTCCGGCGCCTGTTCGGGGAGGCTGTTACGGGAATTCGCTGGACCCTGCCCACACCTCTCACACTCATCTGCTACCCCCTGAAAGAACCCACTCATTCTCGCCCGAGTCATATGCACCCTGTGCACCACCTTAAACTGTATCAGGCTCAGCCTTGCACAAGAGGAGGCCCCGTTTACCCTTCGCAGTGCCTCACTCCATACTCCCCAATTGATCTCCATTCCCAACTCCGCTTCCCATTTTACCTTGATCTTCACCACCTGCTCGCCTCCCTGCTCCCCCAGCCACCTAAATATATCCCCAATTCTTCACTTCCCTTCCACATCCGGAAGCAGCAGTCGCTCCAGCAGGGTGTATCCCGGCAATCTAGGGAACCACTTCCAGACGTTTTGTGCAAAGTCCCTAACCTGTAGATACCTTTTTTTTTTTGTTTTTTATAAATTTAGATTAGCCAATTATTTTTTCTAATTAAGGGGCAATTTAGTGTGGCCAATCCACCTACTTTGCACATTTTTGGGTTGTGGGGGCGAAACCCACGCAGACACGGGGAGAATGTGCAAACTCCACACGGACAGTGACCCAGAGCCGGGATCGAACCTGGGACCTCAGCGCCGTGAGGCGGTTGTGCTAACCACTAGGCCACCGTGCTGCCCCAACCTGTAGATACCTGAACTCACTACCCCTCGGCAGCTCTACCCTCTCCCTTAGCTCCTCCAGATTGGCAAACCCTTCCTCCAAATACAAATCCCTTACCTTGACCTACCCCACTTCCCTCCACCTCCTGTATACACTATCCATCCCCCCCCGGCTCAAACCCACGAATCACGCACATCGGCGTTAGCACCGACATCCCTTCCAGCCTTAAATGCCTCCTCAGCTGATTCCATATCTTCACTGTGGACTGCACCACTGGGCTCCCTGAATACCTACTCAGAGCCATTGGCAATGCTGCCGTCACCATAGCCCTCAAACCAGACCCCTTACAAGATTCCTCCTCCATCCTAACCCACTCTACCCCTTCTCCTTCCCACCACTGCCGCACCTTGTCCACATTCGCCGCCCAATAATAATGAAGCAAGTTTGGCAACACCAACCACACCTGCTGCCTCTGCCTCTGTAGCAAGGTCCTCCCCACCCTTGGCACTTTCCCCGCCCATACACAGTCAGAGATGATTGTGTCCACTTTCCGAAAAAAGGTCTTTGGGATAAAGATCTGGAGAGCCTGAAAGATAAACAAGAACCTTGGCAGACTATTCATTTTCACCACTTGGACCCTCCCCGCCAACATTAAGTGCAGTGTATCCCACCTCTTAAGATCCTCCCTGGCCTCCTCGACCAGCTTCGTTAAGTTCCACTTATGGAGCCCCGCTGGCTACCTGAATCCCCAAGTACCGAAACCTATCCCTCGCTACTGTAAATGGCATCCCCCCCTAAATTAGCTCGCTGTGCCAGCTCATTCACCGGGAATACTTCGCTTTTCCCTACATTCAGCCTCCCCAACAGGCCCATAACCCTTCCCATACTCTCCAACGGATCCGAAACATACAGCAAGAGGTTATCGGCATAGAGCGACACCCGATGCTCCCTCTGTCCCCTCATTATCCCCTGCCACTCTGCTGACCCCCTGAGAGCCATCGCCAATGGCTCTATGGCCAGCGCAAACAGCAGTGGCTATAGCGGGCACCCCTGCCTCGTACCCCTATGTAAGTCAAAGCTTCGTGAGCTCATATAATTTGTCCTCACCCTCGTTCTTGGCGCCACATACAGCAACCGCTCCCATGCCACAAATCTCGGCCCAAACCCAAACCTTCCCAAAATTTCGAACAAGTACCGCCACTCCACCTGATCAAATGCTTTCTCCGTGTCCATGGACACCACCACCTACGCTACCAGATTCGACGGATTCATCACCACATTCAACAGCTGTCTTATATTACTCGTGAGCTGCCTGCCCATCATGAAGCCTGTTTGATCTTCTGCAACCACCCACGGGACACAATCCTCCATCCTCCCCGCCAACAACTTAGCCAATACTTTCACATCCGTGTTCAATAGTGATATGAGTCTATACGACCCACATTCCACCGGATCCTTCCCTTTTTTTGGGATTAGTGTGATTACTGCCTGCTTCATCGTCTTCGGCAACTCCCCCTTCTCCAGTGCTTCATTAAACGCCCCCAACAGATGTGGTGCCAGGTCCGTCACAAATTCTTTATAAAATTCTGCCGGCCCAGGGGCCTTCCCCGTCTTCATACCCCTGATACTATCTAGCACCTCCCTCAGCCCCAGGGGCTCCCCCAATGCCTGCCTCTTTGCTTCCTCCACCTGGGGAAATTCCAGCTCATCCAGAAACCACCCCATCCTCTCCTCCTGGGTCTGCCTCATCAAGTCCCTGGTAATACTCTCTAAATGCCTCATTTATCTTCCCTGGCTCTGACACCACATCCCCAGCCCCAGTCCGGATCTTCAATATTTCCCTGAACGCAGCCTGCCTCCGCAGCTGGTGCGCCAGCATGCGGCTCGCCTTCTCCCCATACTCGTATTGCATCCCTCTTGCCCTACGCAGTTGCCCTGCCATCCTCCTCGTTGTCAGCCTATCAAATTGCCCCAGCAACTTTTTTCCTCCTCGCCAATTCCTCCACGGCGGGCACCCTCGAATATTCCCTGTCCACCTCCACTATCTCGCTCACAAGATGGTCATGTTCCGCCCTCCTTTCCTTGTTCGCACAAACCGTAAATTAGATAATTTCTCCCGGGACAACAGCCCCTGTGCTTCCCAAAAAATGCCCGCCGACACCTCCCCATTCTGATTGAACTCCACATAATCCCTAATCACCAACCGCACCTTATCACAAAAACCTCCATCCGCCAACAACCCAGAGTCAAACCTCCACCCCGGCCTCTGCTCTCGTCCCGTACTGAACCGAATATCCAGCCAGTGGGGTGCATGGTCCAAGATAACTATCCCCGCATACTCTGCCCCCTCCACCCCAACCAAAATCTCCCCACTCACTACAGAGTAATCAATCCTCGAATACACCTTATAGACGTGTGAAAAGAAGGAATACTCCCTTCCCCCTGGGTTCTGAAAGTGCCATGGATCCACCATACCCGTCCTCTCCATAAACCCTCCCCAGCTCCCTTGCCATTCGTACCCTACCCACTGACCTGGGGCTCGATCTATCCACCCTCGGCTCCAGGACACAGTCAAAATCTCCTCCCGTGATCAACTGGCACGTGACAAAATCCAGGATTGCTTCCAGCAACCCCCTCATAAAACCCACATCATCCCAATTTGGGGCATCCACATGTGCCAACACTACCGATGCCCCCTCCAATACCCCACTCACAATCACATATCTCCCAGCTGGATCCCTCACCTCCTTCGCACTCCCAAATCCCATTTTTTTGCTCATTAAAATCGCTACACCCCTCAATTTCAAATCAAACCCCGAGTGAAAAACTTGCCCGACCCACCCCTTCCTTAACCTAACCTGGTCCTTCACGCGGAGGTGTGTCTCCTGCAAAAAGACAACCCCCGCTTTCAAGCTCCTGAGGTGCACGAACACCTTTTAACCGGCCCATTGAGTCCCCGGACGTTCCACATTACAAACCTTACCGGAGGCTTGCGCCTCCAATCCCCTCTACTGTCCGTCATCTTCCCCACTTAACTCCTGCCCCTTTAATTCCACTCTGTACCTAGCCCATTCCAAATGGCCCCTTTCTTTGCCCTTGACCATGTCATCTCTCACCTCCTGCCACGTCGCAGTAACCCCCCCCCCCCCCGCTTTTCCCCTTCCCCTTCTCACCCCCCCCCACTTCCCCTTTCCCCCCCCTCTGCCCTGGCCACCCCTCTTGGCCTTCTCCCCGACTACTTCACTTCCGTTCACCAGCATAACCTGCTAGCGTGGCTGCCCCTGCCCAAAGGCTCATCCGAATGACCTCCTCCTCCCTCTTCCCCCCCCCCCCCCCCCCCCCTCCCCAACTCCTCAGCTCAAAGAAGAAGGCCTCCTGCTGGCCTTACCCTACCCCATCCAAACAAGGACTTCTCTTGAACTCCAAGTAGCCTTCTCCAAAAGCAAACAAACATGTGTTAAACACAAACAGTCCCATGAAACAGGAAGGGGGATGGGAACATCCATCCCCACATAAACTTTTCACCCCTACAACTCCTTACAATCTCAACATTGACTAGACCCCCCCCCCCCCAAAAAAAGGCGAAAATCCCCCAATCCCTACATCCACTTCAAACATGCTCCCGACCATTACATAGTGCCAGCACCCTGGCTCCCGAGCATTGTCCACTCAGTTCTCCCCCAGTTTATGCTCCTTAATGAAGTCTTCAGCCGCATCTGGGGTCTCAAAATAATACTTCCAGCCTCCGAGCGTCACCCATAATTTTGCCGGGTAGAGCACCCCAAACTAGATCTGCCGCTGGTACAGCACCGCCATGGTCTTGTTGAAACCTGCCCGCTGTTTTGCCAACTCGGCTCCAATGTCCTGATAAATCCGGACGTTATTTCCCTCCCAGTCGCAGCTACGCTTCTCCCTGGCTCACCGTAGAATTTTCTCTTTCTCCACAAATCAATGGAATCTCACGATCACCGCCTGTGGCGGCTCCCCAGCTCTAGGCTTTTGCCTCAGAGAACTATGCGCTCGGTCCACTTCAGGTGCCTTATCTAGCAGCCCTTCTTCCACCAGTCCCGCCAGCATCCGCAAGACATACCTCGTGGCACTCACACCTTCCACTCCTTCAGGCAGGCCCACTATTCGCAGGTTCTGCCTTCTCGAGGCATTCTCCTGCTCCTCCACCGTTGCCCTCAATGTTTTACAGAGGTCTCCTACGAGCCCCACCTCCGCCTCCAGAGCCACCACACGGTCGCTGTTCTCCGAGATCATTCCTTCAATCTCCCGAATCTGTGACCCCTGCACCTCCAAACACCTCTCAACCCACTCCAATGTACTCTTCAGGGCTGCCTCAGCTTCTGCAATGGCCATTGCATGATCCTCATGCATTTCTTTCCTCCTTATGGAATAACGCCTTGATAAAAGTCATCAGTTCCTGTATCTGGGGCCTTACAGCTTGCCCCTCCCCCGCCTACATGCTGGAAGGTTCAGTGAAGCACAAGACTGTTTCAACTTTCCAGCCAAAGCTCTCACTGTTTTCTGCCGGGTCCGGTGATCTGAAGACACACCATTCCAGGGGTAAAATACTCCTCTAACATTCACCTATGCCTTTTCATCAAAATTCCACCCGGATCTGGGTAAAAAGAGCCCTTTTCTGTGACTTTGAACAGGAGCAGCCCTTTATGTGACCAATCACTCCATGGTCAGAAGCGGAAGTCCTCCCAAGAGGGCAGCACGGTAGCATTGTGGATAGCACAATTGCTTCACAGCACCAGCTCACAGTTTCAGGGTCCCAGGTTCGATTCCGGCTTGGGTCACTGTCTGTGCGGAGTCTGCACATCCTCCCTGTGTGTGCGTGGGTTTTCTCCGGGTGCTCCGGTTTTCTCCCACAGTCACAAAGATGTGCAGGTTAGGTGGATTGGCCATGATAAATTGCCCTTAGTGTCCAAAGTTGCCCTTAGTGTTGGGTGGGGTTACTGGGTTATGGGGATAGGGTGAAGGTGTTGACCTTGGGTAGGGTGCTCTTTCCAGGAGCCGGTGCAGACGCGATGGGTCGAATGGCCTCCTTCTGCACTGTAAATTCGATGAAAAAATATAATTGCTGAGAGCGACGATGCACCCCAGCCCCCACGGAGCTCACCGGTCACAGAATTCCTTTGATGCACTGAGAAACCCAAGCAATTTAACATTCCTGTAGCATATGTCAGGAATAAGTTTATGCTTGTCTGAAAGAACTATTTCGTAACCTCGCTGTATGCCTTCGTAACTGGACCAATTACCTGGGAAAGGGGGTCAGTGAGAAATCAGATGAGGACATGGTTAGGCTGACTGTGATTCATCCACAGCCTGAACAGTGTGTGTGTGTCACTATCTAGGCCACTTCAATAAGATAGTGGATAGCAGGGAGCACTGGAAGCCCCATTTCAGCAAGAAGTATTGCCAGCAGACGTGGGGAGGGGTGCTTGAAATAGATTTAACTAAAGAAGATAGCTTCCTCGTAAATAATTTGCCCTCTATTCTGCTGTAGTTATTAAGTTAACTTGGCTTTTGCTCGCATCTTGTTTTAGCTATCATTTATACATTGGTATGGAATGCATTTGACTTCCCTTAATGCCCCATCTAGTGCTGTGGGAACTAAAAAGAATATTTAATTTAGTCAGTGTACTTTTGAACTGTTTGAATATCAATAAGCATCTGTTTAATTGAATTTGTTGATTAAAAGGGATTGTGGTACATTGGTAAGCTATGTCAACCCCAGTACATGTTAAAAGGGCTTTGTCATGAAATATTTATCCAGCTCAACATCTTGCTGGAGACATCCTTCTCAGTATGGTTTCTGTTGGGTTTTTATAATAATATAAAGGCACCAATCGCTCATAACTGATTGTGTAAACATGGTGTGGGCTCAGTTATTTAAACTATAAACATGCGAACATTCCTATTAAGATAGGGGGCTGGAAGACATCAGAGCTGTGCTGTGTTCTGCTCACACACAAAAGTGAAACTGAGATTGGATTAGTTGGCAAATTTTCCTTCTAGTGATGGCATCCCTTAAAGGCATATTGCAACATCCCACTTTCTTTTGAAAGATACTTTTGCCCCTTCCAAAGAAGTATAGCTATTTACAATGCATGTTCATGGTTAGTTGCTATTACATAAGTGTACAGCACTGATTAATTAATGTGTCTCTAAAATGCTAGTACACCCAGATTTTGCAATGGTAATCTTATCTGGAGGTTTCTTTAATTGCTCTTGCTCCCAGTGTTCTGTGGGATTGACATTCTTGGATGCTGTTGCTGGTTGCATTTGGGATCCTGTCCTCTGTGTAATATTACTACACAGTGGTTCAGGAGCTGGAATGGTCGGATTTGACCTCAATTACACCTTATCATTGCTTGTTTGCATGTAATGACTTCACAGGACCTTGGTTCTGAACAAATCCTTGTCATCTTGGCTAGTTACTATGTACCTGATGTGGGATCCAGGATGTGAACTTGTTGTCCCAACTGTAACTCTGTACTTAATTTTTATTATGCATTATGGTCATATCCTCTTGCAGTTAGTAAATTTGTGTGCATTGCTCTGCTGAACCTGAACTTCTCCAGTAATGGAATGGTTTCCCTTAAAGGTTCCACTCTCAGATGTAACATTACAATGTGTAGATCTTGTTTGATCTGCCTTCATTTAAGAATTGGGGATTTCACTGTGCAGATCGTTCATTCAGCTAGGTCGCTATATCTAGGGCAATGAGGAGAGGAAGTAGTGTGATTGATATTCCACTTCTCACACATATCCTGAAATGGCCAACCAATAAATTCATAGATAGAATTTACAGTGCAGAAGGAGGCCATTCGGTCATCGAGTCTGCACCGGCTCTTGGAAAGAGCACCCTACACCCTACCCAAGGTCAACACCTCCACCCTATCCCCATAACTCAGTAACCCCACCCAATACTAAGGGCAATTTTGGACACTAAGGGCAATTTATCATGGCCAATCCACCTAACCCGCACATCTTTGGACTGTGGGAGGAAACCGGAGCACCCGGAGGAAACCCACGCACACACGGGGAGGATGTGCAGGCTCCACACAGACAGTGACCCAAGCCGGAATTGAAGCTGGGACCCTGGAGCTGTGAAGCGATTGTGCTATCCACAATGCTACCGTGCTGCCCTTGCAGACTGTAATCCTATAAATGTAACAAATAAACTGAAAATAGAATTTAGAGTTTGCGCGACGGTTTTGCTGGGCATATTGTCCAATTATTAGACAATAGAGTATTTGGTAAAGTAGTTGGTGATGGTGATTAAGTCAGTGACATCAACATGAAAGAGATCTGTTATGGTTTTGGACCAAAGATGGGTAGGAAATTGATGCAGAATCAATGGTTCTCTGTGCTAACTTTTGTTTTTATAAATTTAGATTACCCAGTTATTTTTTCCAATTAAGGGGCAATTTAGCGTGGCCAATCCACCTACACTGCACATTTTTTGGGTTGTGGGGGCGAAACCCACGCAGACACGGGGAGAATGTGCAAACTCCACACGGACAGTGACCCAGAGGCTGGATCGAACCTGGGACCTCAGCGCCGTGAGGCGGTTGTGCTAACCACTAGGCCACCGTGCTGCCCTTCTGTGCTAACTTGACATTTAATCTTGACACTTCTTGACAATGACTAAAATGTCATTGTTTGTACCCGGATATAGACTTTCTCAGCTGTGAATCTTCTCATCTGATCTATGCCCTTATGTGAGTGATGGAGTTATTGAAGAATGCCTGGCTTCAATGATTCTGGTATTCATAGTCCTGGAATGCAAGCCTGTCCTAATACGGCCAAAATGGTTTTGTGTGTTTGTGGACATGCAGAATTGAATCAGGCCATCCTTAAATGATGGTTTTCCACTGTTTCTTCTGAGTAGAATCAGCAGGTCAGGCAGCATTTGTGCAGTGAGGAACAGGACGCGATTCTCCGCAAATGCAGCGAATCGTAAAGGCTGCCGTGAAACTGACCGTGTTTCACGGCAGCCTCCGCGCCCCCTCCCGGGACCCGATTCTCCCCCCCGGGCGGGGCTAGCCCCGTGAAGCACGGCATCGCAGCCTTAGCGACTGTCGCTAAGTCCGCGCGCCAAGCATCACGCCGGCTGGCGCGCACAATGACGTCATCTCCCTCGGTCGCTCCGCCGACTGAACCTGCTGGGCGGCGGAGGGAGAAAGAGAGCATCCATTACGGACGCACTGCCCCCCTTGGCATGGCCGTGGTACTGCCGTGCCAATCAGGGCCCTGGATGCCCAGAACGGGTATGTTGCGGCCGTTTTTATGACGGCAGCAAGCAGGTGTGTTTGATGCCGTAAAAACAGCCGTAAAGGCCTGGGAACTCGGCCCATCGGCCTGGGGAGAATCGCTGTTCGCCGTAAAAAACGGCAAGCAGCGATTCGTGTTTTGGGGCGGCCGTGGTGGGGGGGGGGGGGGGGGCGGGAGAATAGCAGGAGGGCGTGAAAAATGTCGGGGACGCCCACCCGCTATTCTCCGACCCGTCGTGGGCAGCGGAGAATCGCGCCCAGAGTTCATATTTTGGAAAATGTTAGTGGTAAGGGCAGCACGGTAGCATTGTGGATAGCACAATTGCTTCACAAGTCCAGGGTCCCAGGTTCAATTCCGGCTTGGGTCACTGTCTGTGCGGAGTCTGCACATCTTCCCCGTGTGTGCGTGGGTTTCCTCGGGGTGCTTCGGTTTCCTCCCACAGTCCAAAGATGTGCAGGTTAGGTGGATTGTCCATGAATAATTGCCCTTAGTGTCCAAAATTGCCCTTAGTGTTGGGTGGGGTTACTGGGTTATGGGGATAGGGTGGAGGTGCTGACCTTGGGTAGAGTGCTCTTTCCAAGAGTCGGTGCAGACTCGAAGGGCCGAATGGCCTCCTTCTGCACTGTAAATTCTATGTATTACAGGAGTGGTATTTTCCACTAACAAGATGCTTTTGTCAGTCAGAAAGGACTTTCTGCCTACAGCGCAATTGAGTAATGATGTGTATGAATTACCGTGCCAGTTTATTGCCAGGTTCAAAGGTTGTATATCACGACAATTAGCTGATCAAATGAAACAGCATGTCCCTTTGGAATAAACAAACTACAGGCCGTATTCAACCAGCTTATGCTTGCAAAAACCCAAAACAAAACATCCAATGTTAAATGTGATTGGACAGCACTTGCTGAACAATCCTGAGTGTGCTACTGACTACACTAACAACCAATTTAAGAGAATCAGTCAAGCTCATAATGTGGCTCATTTACGCTGATCGACGTGACATACTTTCCTCTGTAAACAAAAAAAAAACAATGTCCAAGCCTTGTGTCTTTTTTTGAATTGGCTAGGAGCTAGGGCTGCGTATAGTTTTCCACTGCTTTCTGCGTGGTAACATCCGAGCCAATCCAAGTCAACTTGCCAAGCAATCAACCCCCCTTTTCTCCGATCGTCGAATTTTTGGGATTGCTTGAAATTTGACATTCTTGCCTTTACCCTAATGAGGGCAAGATGAAAATTTTGGCAATATCCCTCTCTTTTCTGAAAAATTAATAATCTGTACCACACTCAACTTTTTAATGCCCCTTGCCTTTAAGAGTTGTCTGCATGCTTCCTGTATCACTGAATAATGGGCGCAGCGAACCTCACACCAGAATTTGGGGGTATTCAATTCAGCCTCCGCTGATATTGTGAGGCAGAGCTTGTTGTGACGCTGTCTTAATTAAACAGAGAAATTGTTGCACTTGCAATTCAACGGGGGTGACTCTTCAATAATGAAATTAAATCCAAAATAAGGCAAATAAAAGTGCGTGGAACATCCAAACAACGACTAACTATTAAATTTTGCATTATATATTATTTTATAGAGGGGAGTACCAACAATTTTCAATTGCAAAATAACTCACTGTGAACATATATCATTCCAACTACACTGATGAGACAAAGCACCAAGAGGAGAAAATTGATGAGAACTGGCAGTGAACAGTGCCCCAAGGTTTATTAAGCAGCACAGACAGAAGGTCTAGGAAACTGAGCAGTTCCATTCTGTGATTCACGATAGGATTTAATGAGGCTGTTTGTACATAGACTACTGGATGGTTGGTGCAAATAATTGAAGTGTTGCTTTTCTTCCAGCTCTTTTCTTTTGTACTTGCATGAATACTAACAAAGGAGATTGTCAGCGACTTCAGGAAACGTAGTGGAGAACATGCCCCCGTCTACATCAATGGGAACGAAGTAGAAAGGGTCGAGGGTTTCAAGTTTTTAGGTATACAGATCACCAACAACCTGTCCTGGTCCCCCCATGCCGACACTATAATTAAGAAAGCCCACCAATGACTGTACTTTTGCAAAAGACTAAGGAAATGTTCTATTTTAAGGGCATGTTCTATTTTAAGGGCATTTAAGTGGTCACTGGATAGACATATGGATGAAAATGGAATAGTGTAGGTCAGATGGTTTCACAGGTCGGCGCAACATCGAGGGCCGAAGGGCCCGTACTGCGCTGTAGTATTCTATGAAATTTGGTATGTCAGCTACGACCCTCACCAACATCTACAGATGCACTATAGAAAGCATTCTTTCTGGTTGTATCACAGCTTGGTATGGAGCCTGCTCTGCCCAAGACCGCAGGAAACTAAAAGGATGTGAATGTAGCCCAATCCTTCACGCAAACCAGCCTCCCATCCATTGGCTCTATCTATAATTTCCGCTGCCTCAGAAAGGCAGCCAGCATAATTAAGGACCCCATGCACCCGGACATACTCTCTTCCACCTTCTTCCGTCAGGAAAAAGATACCAAAGTTTGAGGTCACGTACCAACCGACTCAAGAACAGCTTCTTCCCTACTGCCATCAGACTTTTGAATGAACCTACCTCATATTAAGTTGATCTTTTCTCTAAACCTTGCTATAACTGTAACATTATATTCTGCAGTCTCTCCTTTCTTCCCTGTGTACAGTATGCATTGTTTGTACAGCATGCAAGAAACAATACTTTTCACTGTATACTAATACATGTGACAATAATAAATCAAACCAAACTGTCCTCTCATTCCTCAAAGTGTTCCCAGTGCAGATATAAATTTAGAGATTGAGCATTAGGAGCCCTATAAGCTATATGTAGGGGAGTGGTGAAAAGGTTCAATCTTATTACTGTATTACACTGAGTATAGATTATCAATATAAATCCTGGCTGACTTCTCTCATCCTCAAGGTTCTTTTTTTATTAAGGGACAATTTAGCATGGCCAATCCATCTACCCTGCACATCTTTGGGTTGTGGGGGTGTGACCTGCGCAGACATAGGGCGAGTATACAAACTCTACATATACAGTGATCCGTGGTAGGGATTGAACCCGGGTCCTCGGCGCCATGAGGCAGCAGTGCTAACCACTCTACGACCATGCCGACCCCCTCTCCCTCAAAGTTAAGATGAATTTTGAAACCCAGAGCTTTCCAGTTGTAATCAGTTAATTCAGGGGTCAAATGTAAGGGGCGGGATTCATTGGAAATCGGCGGAGCAGTCGACTCCGGCGTGAAGGAGTGACGTGAACCACTCCGGCGTCGGACCGCCCCGAATGTGCAGAATCCTCCGCACCTTCAGGGGCTAGGCCGGCGCCGGAGTAGTTGGCGCCACAGCAGTGGCGCGGAAGAGGCTTGGCGCCATGCCAACTGGCGCCGAAGGGCTTCCGCCAGCCGGCACGAGTTGGCGCATGCGCGGGCACGCCAGTGTGTGCTGCATCATCCCAGCGCATGCGCAGGGGGGGTTCATCTCTGCGCCGGACATGGCGGACCGGTACACCAGCCGGCGCGGAGGAATAGAGTGCCCCCATGGACAAGCCAGCCTGCAGATCGATGGGCTCCGATTGCGGGCCAAGCCACCATGGGGGCCCCCCCCGGGGCCAGATACCCCCCCCCTCCCCGAGGACCCCGAGGAATCGCACTGACTGGCGCAGTGCGATTCCCGCCCCCACAAAATCCCTGGTGCCGGAGAATTCGGCAGCCGGCGGGGGCGGAATTCATGACGCATCCCGGCGATTCTCCGGCCCGGCGGGAGTTTGGAGAATCCCGCCCAAGATCTTTGTTAACTTTGCAACTTCCTTCCATACCAGACCACTCATATTTTTAATTCTCTGAGTTATCTGGGTATTTCAACGGTAGCAAGATAGACTATGGCCGGGAAGAACCGTTCCTAGTCACGGTGGGTTTGTTTGGCCTGGAAAATATCGCGAGAGAGCTCTAGACGTGTTTCCTGGTGGGGTAAATGAAGGACGTAATCACCCCCTCCCCGTTAATGGCGGGCTGCATTTCCTGCTGTCCACCATCAGGAATGTCATTACAATACATTTGCATCTCATTATACTGCCCACACACTGGAATCATTTCCCCCACATCAAAGTTAAATCCCACGGCGGCGTCCTCTCCTAACGGCGGGATTCCCTACTGTCTTTGAAAGGCGTGCACCTGGTGGCTTGAACCTCGGGTGGATTTTGGAGGTGAGTGTACAAAACATAGTGCAAATCCCGCGAGGATCCCAATGCAAGGAAGTGGCTCCGTGGATTAAGTGTGGGGGTGGAGGAGGGAATCGGGGGCTGCTGAAAGGAAAATATCGATAATGGCTTCTTTATTACAAGCCTGTGGTGCCGGGTGGTGGGGGGGGGGGGGGGGGGGGGGGGGGGTGGGGGGGGGGGGGGGGGGTGGAGTTGGCATTGGGCCATGCAATTGCCAAAGCATTTCAAGATTGAACATTCTTCCACAGCTGAGGCAGTTCAATATCAGCTCCATCGCCATGCTCGGAGTCTGACTACTGAAATAGTTATGCTCACTCGAGCAATACTAATTCCTCAGAGTGCCAATGATTGCTCTTGCAGCGTTAACCCCTCAGACACAGACTTCAAAGTCAATCGACTGTTATGGGCTGCAGAATCATTGGGCGACTGGACAAGCCTGAGAATCCTCTGGCGACAGGCGGGCATGGGTCAAGCAAAGCGCTCAGCCTAGGAGTGCTGCTTTGGCGATTGCCAGTGCTAGTGCTGAGAGCACAGGAAACTATTAAGTGGTCGAAGCTGCCAGCACTCTGTCACGTGGTGTGGGGCGGATGTGGCTGGAGATTTGCTTCAGTGGAAAGTTAAATATGCTTGATGAGAGGGCAGCTCAATTTGCTCAGTGAGCTTATCCATTGAACCATACAATCCCTATTCTGTGCTATGGGTGATCTCAGTTTCTTCGTTGGCGGTACATGCACAACTGAACAACGGGTGAAGGCAGAATTGAGCTTACTTACAATGAGATATCCTGCAGTTCGATCACCTGTTCACTGTCGATGCTGTCTCGTCACTAATGGCTGCTTGGAGTTTCTTGGTGGCCACGGAAATAAATGCCACGCCAGACATCAGCATAGCGATGAATGATCTAGAGACATGGGGTGGGATTCTCCTCTACCCAGCGGGGCGGGCAGTACTGGTGCCAAGGAGTGGTGTGAAGCACTCCGGCGTCGGGCCGCCCGGAAGGTGTGGAATCCTCTGCACCTTCAGGGGCTAGGCCGGCACCGGCGGTGTTGGCGCCGTGCCAGCTGGCGCAGTAGGGCCTCCGCCAGCCGGCGCGAGTTGGCACATGCGCGGGACGCCGGCGTGTTCTGGCGTCATCCCAGTGCATGCGCAGCGGGGTTCTTCTCTGCGCCGGCCATGGCGGAGGTTGACAGCAGCCGGAACGGAGGGAAAGAGTGCCCCCACAGAATAGGCCCGCCGAGGTTTGGTGGGCCCCGATTGTGGGCCAGGCCACCATAGGGGCAACCCCCCCCCCCCCCGGGGCCAGATCCCCCCATGCCCCCCGAGGACTCTGCTGGCCGCCAGCAGAGCAGGTCCCGGCGGTACGGACCTGGTTTGAGTTAAGCCGGCAGGACCGGCTAAAACGGTCGGCCGCTTGGCCCACACTGGGCGGAGAATTGCTGGGGGGGGGGGACCACTGCCCACGGCCCCCGACCGTGCAACGTGATTCCCGTCCCCGCCGAAATACTGGCGCCGGAGAATTCGGAAGCTGGCATCGGAGCGGGGGGGGGGGGGGTGGGATTCACGCCCCCCCCCCCCCACCCCCCCCCGGCGATTCTACAACCCGCAGGGGTTCGGAGAATCCCGCCCATGAATTTGAATCCCAACATGCAGCTGGGGAACTTAAATTCGATTAATTAAATAAATCTGGAATTAGAAGCTGCTGTCCATGAAACTACCTAAAAGACCGAACTGACACACTTAGGCCCTATAGGGAAGGAAATCAGCCTGGCTTATATGTGACTCCATGTCTTAACTGGCCTCTGGGATGGCTGTGCACCACCAGTTTCTTCAAGGGCATCGAAGGATGGGCAGCAATCGCCTGTCTTACCTCCATGATCACATTCCATGAATAACAAATAGAAGAGACAACATCTTCAGGGGAAGACACCGGAAAGAAAAAAAGAAACCTGTGAAAAAAAATAATTCCTGGTGACAATTTATAGGGTTTGTGAACAATCCTTTATGAGGTAGGCCTTAATTTTCTTTTCTTCTTATTCATTCACAGGTTGTGGGCGTCACTGGCTGGGCCAGCATTTGTTGCCCATCCTTGAGGGTATTTAAGAGTCACCCACATTTCTATGGATCTGGAGTCACATGTTGGCCAGACCAGGTAAGGATGACAAATTTCCTTCCCTTAAGGGGATCAGTGGACCAGATGGGTTTTTACAACAATCGACAGTGGTTTCATGGTCACCTTTAGACTTCTAATTCCAGATTTCTATTGAATTCAAATTTCACCATTTGCCATGGCAGAATTCGAACCCGGGTCCCCAAAACATGGCTCCGGGTCTCTGAATTACTAGTTCAGTGGTAACACTGTAGTGATATGTCGGTGAATAGTATTAGACACAGCTAGCAATGCGACCCCCAACAAGCTGGTGGTGTCAGACCTTGGTCACGTGACGTGGCAGACTCATCAGTTGGTAGTAAGGCATACACCAGGACAGTCGCACATCGGGTAGTTCCAGAGCAACCTAGTGTGTATAGTAATCTGCATGGTAACCTTCCACGTGTTCATGGCAGCATGGTAGCACAAGTGGATAGCACTGTGGCTTCACAGCGTCAGGGTCCCAGGTTCGATTCCCCGCTGGGTCACTGTCTGTGCGGAGTCTGCACGTTCTCCCCGTGTCTGCCTGGGTTTCCTCTGGGTGCTCCGGTTTCCTCCCACAGTCCAAAGACGTGCAGGTTAGATGGATTGGCCATGATAAATTGCCCATAGTAACCAAAAAAAAAGGTTAGGAAGGGTTATTGGGTTACGGGGATAGGGTGGAAGTGAGGGCTTAAGTGGGTCGGTGCAGAGTCGATTAGCCCAATGGCCTCCTTCTGCACTGTATGTTCTATGTTCATCAATAAATCATCATTCTAGTTAAGTCACCAGCAGTTCTATGAGCATCATTGCAATGGCAAGACAATACAACACAACAAATATCACAACAACACTGCCTCCCTTAAATGCCTTCATTTTCTGTTCTGTTTACAAGTGCAGTGGGGGTTGGGGACGTGGGTGGGATGGATGTAGGTATTGCACATAAATGGAAAGAATGCTGTTGCATAGAGACATTTCAAAGTGAATGAACAAATAATTATTTGATTGTGTTTTTGAGTACTTTCAATATTATTTTGCTGGAAGCCTCAATCCGCTTTGTAAAGACTGGCCTTGGGACATGACGTTTTTGTCTGAAGCTGGATCTCCAGGCCTGATCGCGTGCATTGTGTACAATTTGACAAGAAGCAATCGGTAGCAATTCCTTTCAGCCTGGACCAGGATCCATCTGGCCACAATAATTTAAGGAGAGGTTAAGGGATAAATGTTAAAATTGTTATTCAGGTAACGCTTACGTGAGAGTTCTCATTAAACACAGTACTGGAGTGGAGGAGAGAAAGAAAGAGCGCAAAAGTCTGAAACTAATCCCTGTTTATGTCAGATTTGCTCATCCAGCTGCCCCGAGAGAGTGAAACACTAATTATTTGCTGTGGAATGAAGATTTCTTTTTTTGCATATCAAGCCTGATAACAATGCAAATCACTTGATTCTCAGGTGTTTAACCCTCAAAATACTTGGAAGCTCTGAGCTCAGCCAATGTTTTCTGGTGTAATTCCTGCAAGACGTCTTTGCTGAGCTACACTCCCTGTGAGCCAGGCCTTCCACCCACTTTAGGAGAGATAGAAAGCTTATTGCCTTGTTCACATTTTCAAAACTTATTAAAGCAGCCAGACGTTTTCAGTTCCATAGTGGCCGAGTCAGAGAGAATGGAATCTCTATATTTATTTATGTAGCTTTGATATTTAATTTTTTTTCCGGGAGCTAAAACCAAAAGATTTAATGAAATGTTTGCAGAGATCTCTTAAAAAAACATATAATGCCAGAACCAGCACTCTTCCCCCAATGCAGTCAGGTCCATGGTTTCTCCCCCCACCCCCTCCTCACTGCTGACAGGCCCCATGATTCGAAGGATAATTTCCTCTCTGTTTTTCAGCAGGACTGATCTGGAAATGGGTTAGATTTAACTGGTGAGTGAGTTAAAATGGGTTTTGATCCTCCTCACAGCCTCACATGTGCGATAGCTGTCGAGGCACAGGGGAGTATATCTGACTGGCCCGCCGTCACAGGAGATTGGCTTCACAGCGACCAGGGACAAAAGGCGTTTTGCTGGGCTTCCTACGAAGCAGATGGAGCCACCGAAGTTGGACATTCCCTCAATACAAAATGGAGGAACGCAAAGCTTGCAGGTTAAAATGGACAAAGTTTGCAGCACAAGCAGGCTGCACCAAGCCAATGTGTATTCTGTCTGCTAAGAGAACAGACAGCACCAAAACGAACATTCCACATACTAATGAGGCAATCTCCGGGATAATTAACATAGTAATGGAACGATCCCAGGGACAATGGACACAAATAGGGAAGTGATTGCAACAGTGCATGGGAAACCAGACACCCCGGCACCAGCGGGGTTCGAAAACAAAGCACCTGAAGGCCCGCCCAGTAGCCGAGAGACAGCCTCAGTATTGGGGGGATACAAACAAATCGATTGGGAAGAGACCCAATCGATTCCCAGCAGGTAGAGGGCCCGCCCAAAAGGGCGCGAAGCCCTAGGACCTATAAAAGACAGGCCCCACACTTAGTTTGTTCTTCTTGACCAGCCCTCCTCTCTGAACCAGCCCTCTCGACCAGCTTTTACCGAAGAAGACCTTGACCGAGAGAGAGAGGAGAGGTCTGGGACAGCAGCCGCCAGCAAGTAAGTGTCTCACAATGATCGCTACCAGAGATAGACACTCCTGACCCCTTTTTAACCCGTACCAACCTGAAGTCTGCGGACCAGTGCAGAGCAAGAGGCCTTGTCCCCTGATCTGGCAGTTCCCTTTAAGATAAGTATTGGTTTATTTAGTGGTAGGAATAGTTTAATCATCTTAGCGTGTGCATGAGTAGATTATAATGGTATTATAATAAACTCCTTTGTTTGAACTTACTAATTGGTGTATGGTTTTATTGCTTTGAACTTGACCTTGAAACTTGTGGCGGTATCTTAACGATACCTGACAACTCCAGAGCTAAGTAACGAAACAGAGCCAAACGAGTGTTAAGCACACTCACCCAGAACGAGCAACACAGAAAAGCTGTCCCACCTAATTTAGCACAGAGCTGAGTGAGAAAAAATTCAGAATTCTCTCAAATGTAGCAGAATGATAACCAGTGGTGTTTGCAGATCATCATTGGACAGGTGGCCGTTTTAACCACGGGCAGTCAAAACTGCACAAGTTCTGTACTCATGCTGGAGCTGCTGGGATCCAACAGCGTTATATTTTAACCTGCTGTCCTGCTCTGGCAGGAAGGCCTGATTGCGATCCATTTTAACCTCTGCATGTTGAGTCCCATTGATGCATTGGGACCGAACTCAAATTGCTGTTCGGAGGGATGAGCAGGAAATAGGCAGGCCAGCTTATTTGGAACAAAACCTGTGCCCTTTATCTTCTATTTTCGCTCTTCCTTTAAGTTAACGTCCTGAATTTTTATTTGGGAATATTTTTGGTGATTCCATCCAGCGGAAGCCTCCTTGATGTCAGATTTGCAAAGACTCTTTGTTAAATAACATAGTCCTGCTCACACATTATCGCCTGGAAGATGGTTCCTTTTGTGAGGGCCACGAAGAATCCAGCACGAGTTTGTAGAATCGAAAGAAATACCTTTATTTACCATTTCATAGCAGCAGTAGCAGCAGCAGCAGCATACTCACTAAGGATTGTGGGATAGGCAATAGTCCCCAGCCAATCGTAATCAGGCAGGTTCTAACAGTTCCACTGCCGGACTACCTGTACTCAAGTGTGAACTTGAGTTTGTAACAATATGTGTGTTGTAAGGAATACACGGGGTTAACAATAGGGTAATAATACTTCTCGTCACCTGAGAGAGATAGGGAGCAGTGGCATAAATATCATGTGACTCCTGGGACTCTGGGAGAAGGTCGTAAGGCGTTCGAGAAATAAGGTGTGAAGCATAGAGTTCTGTTTTAAGAGATATTATATTGTTTTATTTTATAACTTATTCCTTGTTGACTGGTTAGAATCTTTAATTTAGTAGCGTAAAATAAATCAGCTTTGTTCAATAACTCAGCTTGATGTTCATTGTCTGAACACACAATTCTCTGAGCATCCTGGATAGACCCCACAGAGAATATCACAGAGTTGTTTGGGAAGGACTTCAAATTCACTCCGGAATGAAATCTGCAACAGCAAAAAATTATTTTTCATCTGGCTTGAAGCCAGAATTGAAACTCTATAGAGGGGATGTGAATTTACAGAGCAGACAAAGGCAGATTTGTTCATTCATCACAAAGTTAGAGCTACCTGAGAACGTGATTGATATTCCGCATTCATTAAAATGATCTTCACAAAGTAATCCCACAGTCACTTCTTCATGGTTTGTCAAACTAAATGGAGTATTGTTGGAAAGAACAATATTTTGATGAAGTATTTCAAGGTTATCAAGCAATAAGATAGCTTCTTTTGTTGCACAATTTATTTCGATTACATATGAAATGAGGCTTGGTATGGGTCTGGAGAAATAAAAAATAAAGTACACACCAGTTTATTTGCACTATTATTACAGCTGGCAGTGAAGTCTTATGGAATTCAAAAAATATACCACCAGTCTTCTGCTACTCATTATCTCTTCTTTGAAACAGAAAGTGGCACCAAAAATGAAAGGCTTGTAATTTAGTCAGTCTCAAATATGCCCCAAGCTCTTGCTTCGATTATAAAGGAAGGGCAAAGGTTCGTGGGGATTAAAAAAATTCCTTTATGACAGGGTTTTTCAAAGTGCAGGTGGGTGGGTCACAGGAGGGTGTTGGGAGGGTGGAGGCATTCCCCCGTGGTCCCGACCACAGGAGGAGGGCCCAACGGCTGCTACCAGCATTTTTATTGAGGATGGCAACTGCTGCCACCTTTTAAATGAGAAGGAACGGAGGCTGTGAGCAGTCTTCCGCCCAGATGTGACAACCGTGAGAAGGTCGTACGCCTTGCACGTGCACTTGGAGCGGGATTTCCCGACCAACCCACTGCGTGAATTCTGATGATGGGGGCGGCCCGCCGTTGTCAACGGGACTTCCTGTTGACAGCACCCCTCGTTGCCGGGAAACACAGGTGCTGGCATGCGGCAGGAATTACCCGCCGGTGTGAACAGCAGCTAAATCCCGTCCGTGACATCAAGCGCCCTTCCATTTCCTAGCTGCTGGCAAGCAAGGCAAGAGGACCGTGAAGGTGAATCATTTTCTCACAAGAAAGAGACAGCCAGAGACACAGGTATGTAGAGTGCCCGCTGGCCATTTGAATCTGCTAGAGAGAGCTGCTCAGCGGAGTCATGGCAGAACAGAGCAGTGCGAGTGTTAGCTCTGTACAGGGCTCCCGGGCCTCTGGTTAACATTCTACAAAGAAGAAATTTAATTTGGGAATAAAGCAGTACAAAGATGATTTCTTGAGGTATGGTTTTGTCAATTGTGCCAATGCAAATAAGGAGGCAAAGCTCATGTGTATTATATGCAGAGAAGTACTGGCAAATGAGAGAAGATTCAGAATTTGAAAGTGAAGTGGTGAGTGAAAAATGTCCTTTGAGATCGAGACACCATAGTTAGTTAGTAACATACAGCTGACTCAAAATGAAAAGAATACACTGCTGTACCTTGCCTGTGACCACACATTAAATTTCCCATGTCGCAAAGATGAAGATGCCACAAAGAAATTGGCTAAAGTCTGCACCTAATATGCACATTCCCCCTCATCCTGTGAACCTGATTGGAGTGTGATCGTGAGGAGCAAGCAGGCTCCCCTTTTGTATTAAAGGTAAATGAACATGGTGTGTGTTGGGAAGGTCGGCTGGCGTGGTTTGCGAAGGTCGGCTGACGTGGATCGCAACAATCGGCCGGTTGGCAAAACAGGGATCTGGGGAAAAAAAGTTTGAAAAACACTGCTTTACGGGATGTGGGTGTTGCTGTTAAGGCCAGCATTTATTGCCCAACCCTAACTGCCTTTGAGAAAGTGATGGTGAGCTGCCTTCTTGAACCACCGTAGTCCATTTTTTGAAGAGGTAACCAGTACAGTCGACAAGGGGGAGCCAGTCGACGTGGTATATTTGGACTTACAGAAGGTGTTTGACAAAGTCCTGCATAAGAGATTATTGTGTAAAATTAAAGTGCATGGGATTGGGGGAAATGTATTGAGGTGGATAGGTTGGCAGAGAGGAAACAAAGAGTAGGGATTAATGGGTCCTTTTCAAATTGGCAGGCAATAACCTATGGGGTACCGCAGGGATCGGTGCTGGGACCCCAGCTATTCACAATATATATTAATGATTTGGATGAGGGAACAAAATGTAACATCTCAAAGTTTGCAGATGATACCAAATTAGGTGGGAGAATGAATTGTGACGAGAATGCAGGGATCTTACAGTAAGATCTGGACAGGTTGGGAG
Source organism: Scyliorhinus canicula (assembly GCF_902713615.1). Lineage (NCBI taxonomy): Eukaryota > Metazoa > Chordata > Chondrichthyes > Carcharhiniformes > Scyliorhinidae > Scyliorhinus > Scyliorhinus canicula. The sequence continues at coordinate 91,490,532 of NC_052164.1, read as the reverse complement.
AGTGGGTAAACCAATGGCAGATGCAGTATAATTTGGATAAGTGTGAGGTTATTCATTTTGGAAACAAAAACAGGAAGGCAGATTACTACCTGAATGGTTGTAAATTGGGAGAGGGGAGTGTGCTGCGGGACCTGGGTGTCCTTGTGCACTATTCGCTGAAGGTAAGCATGCAGTTTCAGCATGCGGTAAAGAAGGCTTATGGTATGTTGGCCTTCATTGCAAGAGGTTTCATAGAAGCAGGGATGTGTTGCTGCAATTGTACTGTGCCTTGGTGAGGCCACACTTGGAGTATTGTGTGCAGTTTTGGTCTCCTTCTCTGAGGAAGGATGTTCTTGCTCTCGAGGGAGTGCAGTGAAGGTTTACCAGACTGATTCCAGGGATGGCGGGACTGTCATATGAGGAGAGATTGAGTAGGTTGGGATTTCTCTCGCTGGAGTTCAGAAAAATGAGGGGGCATCTCATAGAGACTTATAAAATTCTAACAGGACTAGACAGGTAGATGCAGGGAAGATGTTACCAATGATTGGTGTGTCCATAACCAGGGGTCACAGCCTGAGGATTCAGGGTAAACCATTTTGGACAGAGATAAGGAGACACTTCTTCACACAAAGAGTGGTGAGCCTGTGGAATTCATTACCACAGGACGTAGTTGATGCTAAAACTTTGAATATATTCAAGAGGCGGCTGGATATAGCACTTGAGGAGAATGGGATCAAAGGCTATGGGGAGAAAGCAGGATTAGGCTACTGAGTTGGATGATCAGCCATGATCGTGATGAATGGCGGAGCAGGCTCGAAGGGCCAAAAGGCCTCCTCCTGCTCCTATCTTCTATGTATCTATGTATCTATGTTGTGTATGAGCATCCACAATGCTGTTAGAAAGTAAGTTCCATAATTTTGACCCAGCAACAATGAAGGAAGAGCAATATAGTTCCAAGTCAAGATGATGTATGGTTTGGATTGGAAACTTGCAGTTAGTGTTTTTCCTATGTGATTGCTCCCCTTGCCCTTCTTGATAGTGGTCGTGGGTTGGGAAGGCGCTGTCTAAGCAATGTAGCTGAGTTCTTGCAGTGCATCTGGTAGATGGTACACAATGCTGCAACTCTGCATTGATAGTGGAGGGAGTGAAAATTTAAGGCTGTTCATGGGGTGCCAATTAAGTGGGCTGCTTGGTCCTGGATGGTGTCAAGCTTTTTGAGTGTTGTTTGTGCTGCACTTATCCAGGCGAGTGAAGAGTAGTCAATCACACTCCTGACTTGTGCCTTGCAGATGTTGGACAGGCTTTGGGGCGTCAGGTGGTAAGTTACTTGTTGCAGAATTTCCAGCCTCTGACCTGCTCTTGTAGTCACAAATGGCTGGTTCCAGTTCAGTTTCTGGCCAATGGTAACCCTCCAGGATGTTGATGGTAGGGAGGTCAGTGGATGATGCCATGGAATGTCAATGGGTGATGCTTAGATTCTCTCTTGTAGGAGACGGTCATTTCCTGGCATTTGTGTGGCGCAGATGTTAATTTACAATAAACAACCCAAGCCTGAATCTTGACTAAGTCTTGATGCAAATGGACACAAGCAGTTTCAGTATTTGAGGAGTCGCTAATGGTGCTGAACATTGAGCAGTCATCAGCGAACATCCCCACTTCTGAGCTTATGGCAGTAGGAAGGTCATTGATGAAGCAGCTGAAGATAACTGAGCCTAGGACACTACCCTGAGGACCTCTTGCAGCAATGTCCCGGAACAGAGATGATAGCCAACAACCAGAACCACCCTCCTTTGTACTAGGTATGACTTCAGCCAATGGATAGGTTCCCCCCAATTCCCATTGCCTGCTGTTTTGCCCGGCCTCCTTGATTCCATACTCGTTCACTTGCTGCCTTCATGTTAAGGGCAGTGGTTCTCACCTCTCCTCCAGATTTCAAATCTTTTGTCCAGGTTTGGTCCAAGGCTGTAATGAGGTCAGAGCTGAATGGCACTGGTAGAACCCAAAGTGCGCGTCAGTGAGCATGTTATTCGGAGTAAGTGCCACTGATAGCACTGTTAACAACAAATCCATTATTGCCTAAAGCCAGATATGATGCACGCAGCACACAGCAATGATGTGCTAGGACAGAGAGCACAACCCTAAAATGTTACCTTGTGCTTCATTATAATAATTTCAGTGAGTTGTAGATGCCCAACAGAATTTGTTGGATGGAGTCTAACCAACTTCAGCTGCTGCTGAATACAAAGTGGAGGGAAGCGACAGGAAGGATATGGGGGCCATGGAATTGAAGTGGGAAGAGAGAGCTTAAGTTAAAAACCTTGACCTGTTGGCTTCTTGCATTGCCTCCAACATCATCCTTCCAGGACTATGTCTTGTTATGCTCTTGGCGTAGCATAAGCGGCTTCCTTGATGTTCACTCTGACAAAGGAAGGTTCAAACATGGAGATAACTTCAACATATTTATTAAACTATTAACAATTCTCTTACTCGGATTCGCCTCTCCTGTTAATCCTTCTATAGCTACTCAGACTGACGGACCAGTCTGCTACAATCCAGGTGGTGGTTATGATGTGTTGAATCTACTCTGTGTACACACTGAGTGTCTCCACTGGAAAAAGGAAGATCATGTGTGCTGTGTCCTTTATATATGGGTTGGTGTAATGCCCCCTGCGGTAGTGTCACATCTGTGTGTATCGTGAATGCCCATTGGTCATGTCCTATCTTACTGACCTATTGGCTGAGTGTCTGTGTGTCATGTCTCTGGTGCTCCCTCTAGTGTCTAGCTAGTCTACCTGTACTTACATTAACCCCTTGTGTATCTACAGTGATGCATATCACCACAGACTACAGGTTTGACAGCTCTACAGCCCGAACAACCAGTTCGAGCCAGTCAGCAGTACAAACTCCAATTACTTTTAATAAATTTTGTGAATGGGGTCATTAATGGGTATTGAGGTCATAGCAATATTGATACGAGGACTGTGTTCATTTCAGCCAACTATCATGGTTACCTAAAAATAAGAGGCCCCGCCAATGGCATTGACTGGGCATCTGGGCATTCGTGTTGCTCTATTTTGGCATCCTTCCATCTGCTATATGCTGGTAAAATAGGCGCAATTATATTTGATTGATGCTTAATAGAATTTATTATTCAATAGCAAAGAAAGAGCTAAAATAGCTCCCTTGTGACTCAGTAAGTAAGTATTTTCCCTACTTTGCCTTGGAGATAACAAAGTCACTGACTCTGATGGCAGTATGAATGCATCATTGATAAATTTAATATGGATTTAAAATATGGACACTTTTACTGGTAGAGGTTCTGGGAGAGTTGCACTCAAGGCAAAATTTCACATTATGATTTTCCCTAATTCCATACCTTCCTTAAGGTTATTTTCCATCTTACAATAGAGAGCCTTGCTGGCAATTTTGTCAGGAATGGGTTCAAATTCCAATGGATCCCAGGTCCTTCATGGGAGCCACGCATTTATTTTTAATTTTTTTGTTTTTTAAAATAAATTTGGAGTACCCAATTCATTTTTCCAATTAAAGGCAATTTAGCGTGGCCAATCCACCTACCCTGCACTTATTTTTGGGTTGTGGGAGCGAAACCCCAGCAAACACGGGGAGAATGTGCAAACTCCACACGGACAGTGACACAGAGTCGGGATCGAACCTGGGACCTCGGTGCCGTGAGGCTGCAGTGCTACCCACTGTGCCACCGCGCTGCCCTCCCATGCATTTATTATTGAGGTTTGAGCTAGTCTTTAACCTTAACCTCATCCATCAGCAGAAATCAATGGGGTTGAAACTGTGCAGATTGGCAGGAATGGAGCAGGAAGGGCAGCATGGTGGCGCAGTGGGTTAGCACTGCTGCCTCACTGCACCGGGGTCCCAGGTTCGAACCCGGCTCTGGGTTACTGTCCATGTGGAGTTTGCACATTCTCCCCGTGTTTGCGTGGGTTTTGCCCCCACAACCCAAAGATGTGCAGGGTAGGTGGATTGGCCACACTAAATTGCCCCTCAATTGAAAAAAATGAATTGGGTACTCTAAATTTATTAAAAAGAAGGAATGGAGCAGGAAGTTATTTGGGCAAGGTTCTCTGTTTGGGAGACAAGGGGCTGGATTCTCCGTTTCCGACGCTAAGTGCCGGCGCCAATGGAAGATCCGTGGTGTTTCACGATGGGAAAATCGGCGCCATACCCTCACCGATTCCGGTACCGGTGAGTGGCGAGCACCGATGGCGCGTGAAACACCCGCGGATCACGAGGAAAAGGTCAGAGAATCGCTGGGACCCGGGCTGACAAGCTGCAGCCGCATATGCCTACACCTCACCCACACACAATAGCCATGCCGGAAAACATGGCGCTGGCCTAGCTGGGCCGCGAATCCGCCCATCCCCACCCCCAGAGCCCACTCCCTGGCCATTCCGCACTACTCCCCCCAGCCCTAGCAGACGCCCCTCCGCCAGCAGCACGGATCCCGGCCGAGTGTGGCAGCGCTGGACACTGTGCGCATGTTAGGATCACGACCGCTCTGACCATCTGTGGCCCGCACCATTGGGAGCACAGCCAATCGGAGGAGAGCATCGCGGGTGGTCCAGCTGATTATACGCCAATGCTGTTGTGACTGTGTGTGGCGCACGACCCAATGACGCGATTTAGAGGGGGTGGAGCATTGAAAAACGCCATCAAACCGGCAGTGAATCACCTGAGGAAGGAGCTGTGCTCCGAAAGCTAGTGATTCGAAACAAACCTGTTGGACTTTAACCTGGTGTTGTAAGACCTCTTACTGTGGAAAAAGAACAGCTGTGGTCTGTGTTTAAACCCCTCAGATCCATTAGTTGCAAGCCATTCATTAGTTTCTGGTAATAGTCTGTGATTGACAGTTTCCACAAATCAGCTGTGAACCTTGCTTCAGTCATCTTCTCCATGGATGAGTAAGTCTAAGTGCTGAAACCACAATGTTCACAAACATTTAAAAAAATAAATTTAGAGTACCCAATTCATTTTTTCCAATTAGGGGGCAATTTAGCATGGCCAATCCACCTACCCTGCACATCTTTGGGTTGTGGGGGCGAAACCTACGCAAACAGGGGGAGAATGTGCAAACTCCACACGGACAGTGACCCAGAGTCGGGATCGAACATGGGACCCCGGAGCCGTGAGTCAGCAGTGCTAATCACTGCGCCACCATGCTGCCCTCAATGTTCACAAACATAAGCTACATCAAAGAGAGTTAAGTGCTGTCAATTTCCCACTCAGCACTTCAAACTCTCTCAGGCGCAAAGGGGTGTTATTGGAATGGACGCAATTCTCTTTGAAGACCAGAGGACTGTAGAATTATGGAGGCCTGGAGACTATGGTGCCGGGCCTGTTAAGTCGATGCAAATGGGTGGGTCTTAATGAACTACCATCCTTCCACTCGCGCGCAGATGGGAATCTCACTCTCGCGGCTAGCGGGGGGCCAGAGCTTAGCGGTTGGTTTGGCATCCGGCACAATATTCAATTTCGTCTGGATGCCTGTTTCTCCGCCGTTTGCAATTCGTGATCCCGGCAATATCTCAATTACCAATGATGACTTTATCATGTACTAATGAATGTATGCAATGCTGAGCTGTGTGGCTGGCTGCTGCAGAGTATTGCTATATGCTAAATTTTGTGTTTTGAACATGGCACAATACCTTCAAGTAAAACCAGGACAGCAGATGCACAACAGATGAACTCATTCCCAGTTTCAGATGGAGTTAGTATTTGTATTCAACCAGTAGCCGTAGGTTGCATTTAAAAAACACCTTATACTATAATAAAATCTACGAAGGCATTGAACAGTATCAGAGAATCCAGATTGGAGAGCTGACACCATGTAGTAATGGAAAAGGTCGGACAGATGATTTGATCACAGTTGCAAAAGCAGGAAAGGCTTTAAGAGTAATGGAGGGAAATAATGAAAGAGCTTAAGAAGCAAAGTTCCAGAGTGTAAGACTAAATTGGTGTAGACCATTGAAAGACAAAGGACAAAATCTTCCCGCTCTTCACTCTGGTGGTATCTTCTGGTCTCGCCAACAGTGTAGCCCCATCGCGGGTTTCCCAGTGCTGTGGGGTGGAATCAATGGGAAATCCCATTGACATTGGGCAATACCGAGCTGCCTCCTGCCACTGAGAAACATGCCATGGGGTGGCCAGAGAATCCCGCTCAAATAGTATGAAGGGGGAAGATAGGGAGGGAACGTATAGCTGAAGGAGGGAGGGGTAAGGTTATGGTGGGATTTGTAAAAGGGTGACGAGTGTAAAGGTAGGCGAGCAAGAAAGGTGAAAAGTGTGTGGGTTTTACAAGAGTTGGTGTGGGGTACAACTTGGAAGGTGAGGAGGACATTGAGTTTGAGATCAATTTTCACTTTGAAGTTGAATGTCAAGAGGGCATTAACTAAGTTGAGATTGATTTTCACTGGGGAAAATTCAATATTAAACAGGGCCTTAAGGACTTAACACCCCCTTGATGAGCAGGAATCCTCACATGTCCCGAACACTGTATATTAAACGTAGAACGGACAATGCTCCATGGCAAACTATGATAAATTGTTTCGCAGGATTGCTACCACCCAACCATAGCTGCATAAAATTACCTGAAGCGATGTAAATATCATTCACAACTTACCATCAATAAATGACCAAAACCAGGTTTATCATTTGATCAATAGGCAGCATCTACTTTTTAATTAAAACCAGAAACAAAACAATAAATGAAGTTCAGCGTGGCAACCTTGTCCTTTCACTGCTGCAGAGGTTGAAAACATTCTTTCTCCAGGCTTTTGAAGAATGGTGATTGAGGTGAGGCCCTGCTGAAGAGCCAAGGAAACTGCAATCATAACTCGACCACCAGGTTGAGCATCAAACTGCAAAGTCCTTCCAAACGCCAATGGCAGGTGGTTAGGGGCTGGTTTAGCACACTGGGCTAAATCACTGGCTTTTAAAGCAGACCAAGGCAGGCCAGCAGCACGGTTCAATTCCCATTCCAGGCGCCGGAATGTGGTGACTAAGGGCTTTTCACAGTAACTTCATTTGAAGCCTACTTGTGACAATAAGTGATTTACATTTTTCAAGAGCGGGTGACGCTCCTGGTCAGCCATACTCGCTGTGGAATGATGCCCCCCTCAAGCTGTAAGTCTCTAGCAATAGGCTGCCGAACTACTATGGTTGTAAGAACCCTCCTGACGTTAGATGGAAGGGTAACTTGGAATGCTACTTTTAAATTGTTTATGTTGCAATTTCGTCCAATGTGAAGAAAGATCCAGTCTGTTGTAATCACTCAAGTAAAATGATGTTCATTAAACTGTAAAACACACACAACACAATACAAAACATAACTAACCACAGTAATGGCTATACACACAGTGTGCACTTGAATTAATCCTGTTCCACATCTATCTATATTCCTAAACTCTGAGTATGTTCCTTTACTTGAAACAAAATCCCATAAAGTTTAATTTTATGAGCCAAATCCAGAAAATAGTTACACTTGACCGGTACCTTTATTTCAGGCCTTCTCTACTTCAGTGTAGAATCTTTCAGGTTTCAAAACAGCAGCTTCTCAGCCTAGATGCTTACTTCTGAGGGCTTTAGATGCCAGCTAAGCGTAGCTGAGATCTTAGTTGCACATCAGCTGTGTTTCTTTCTCTGTATACAGAATTAACCATGCCATTGATATATTGTTTATCCCTTTTGATAGATAGATAGATAGCGAAATACAGCACAGAACAGGCCCTTCGGCCCACGATGTTGTGCCGAACTTTTGTCCTAGGTTAATCATAGAATTTTGGACACTAAGAGCAATTTTTCATGGCCAATCCACCCAACCTGCACATCTTTGGACTGTGGGAGGAAACCGGAGCACCCGGAGGAAACCCACGCACACACGGGGAGGATGTGCAGACTCCACACAGACAGTGATCCAAGTTGAAATCGAACTTGGGACCCTGGAGCTGTGAAGCAATTGTGCTATCCACAATGCTACCGTGCTGCCCTTAAATCATATTCTATCCAGTCAACTCATCTCTGAAGTCAAGCTTTTAGTATGTAAGTACGACTTGAATTCTTATGTCCCCACTCTGAACTCCCACCTGCTGTCGTTTTAACTCCTATGATTCTATGCTCCATTGTTCTCCACTTCACTCAAGTAAATATCTGTTTACCCTGCTGCTAAGTTAATTCACATATCAAACACACCTCAGAGCAGCTGAACCCTAATCAATTCCCTTTTACCCAAATCTTTTTTAAAATTTAGAGTACCCAATAACTTTTTTCTAATTAAGGGGCAATTTAGCTTGGCCAATCCACCAACCGGGCACATCTGCGAGTTGTGGAGGTGAAACCCATGCAGACACGGGGAGAATATGCAAACTTCACATGGACAATGGCCCAGGGCTAGGCCCGAACCCAGGTCCTCAGCGCCGTAGGCAGCAGTGCTAACCACTGCGCCACCATGCCGCCCCCCCCCCCCCCCCCCCCCCTTTACCCAATTCTTTCATCTTTATTTTATCCAAGCTTCTTGGTAATGGGAAGGGATGAAAGTCTGCCTTGTGCACCACTGAGTGCAGGAAGACGTATAACAACTGTTGAATGGCTGGTGCCTGGGGAACGATACTTAAGCTGAAATCAACAACTTCCAGAGAGGAAGAGAAATAAGGACTTTGAAAAATAGAAAGTTGAACGTTGCCAAAAGCACTGCCCAGGATTATGACTTGAATCTCACATTATGCCATGTGTAAAAATGGTGAGTCCCTGATTAACCAAACTGAACAGAGCCAGAAGCAACTTGGAGACTGTGTGCAGGGGAAAGTTCATTGTGAAGAAATTAGAGTCTTAAGAGTTTGCTTCAAGCAGAGGATTACTTGTCTGCTACAGATATCCTTAGGAAGGTGATCAGAAGTTCATGGAGAAAGGTACAATGCAATGTTTGGACAAGGTCTCAGAAACTGTTTACGTGCTATTTCTGAAAATAATTAGGTGAAGAAATACAATGAAAAGAGTAAATGAGGTAATGTTGTGCATGAACCTCATTTCTCTCCCGCTACAGAAGCAGAGATGGGAACTAACTCAACAAAGTTAACTCTGATCTGTATGCAAAAAAACGGGCTGGATTTTCCGGTTTCCCCAGCCGCGTGCGTCTCCGCGGTGCAGCGTTCGCTGGCGGTGGGATTCCCTGTTCCTGCCACTGTCAATGGGATTTCCTATTGAAAATTACCCCACACGCCGAAAAACCCATTGGGCGGGGGTGCGCTGCCAGTGGGAATGGAGATCCCCAACAGCCTGAGAGTTCCCATTGTGGCATGAAAAGTGCAAACAGGCTTTTGTGGAACATTTCTGGTGCTCAAAGCACCCTGAGGCTCAGTCAGTGACGAGGTACACACAAGCTGCTGATGTACTCACCAAAGAAGGAGCCAGCTTCTTTTTGGGCTCACCCTCTCCCTCGGGAATCACCAGTGCAATAGACTGACTTTTCTGGGGACGGAAATGTCTGAATTGCAAGATGTATGGAAATCGTTTGCAGGTATCGCCGCCAATTTTTAGATGCTAATTAATACTGATTTAACAGCCCTGGCACAAGCTGGCATTGGAACAGGGTAGCTGATAAATGGAAGGATGCAGAAGGAGTCAAGCCCTGAGACAAGGTCACTGATTGCTGTCTTTTCCATATGAATGAATGAATATCACTTATTGTCACAAGTAGACTTCAAATGAAGTTACTGTGAAAAGCCCCTAGTCGCCACTTAGTCGCACCTGTTCAGGGAGGCTGGTACGGGAATTGAACCCGCGCTGCTGGCCTTGTTCTGCTTTATAAGCCAGCTGTTTAGCCCTGTGTGCTAAAGCAGCCCCTGAAAACCTGGGGTATGAAAACCTGTAAATCAATTGAACTTATTTTAAATAAGGGTGAGCCAAATTGACAGCACTCTGCTGGATTTTATTGTGATGGATCAAAATCATGACCAAATAGTATTGACGAGCATAATATATTTGTGGAGCTCTCCTTCTCAAAATTAAACATGAATAGATTCGACCATCCTTATTTTTGGGAGGAAGTGGTTCCACCATTAAAAATAACCCGAGAGCCTTAGGTTATTTGCTTCTCCATTTGGAAGGCATCTATCAGTTGTGTTGACCTTGTGCTGGACTGTTTGGCGTGTTACCACTTCACTCACTCAGTTCAGGCTTCTTCGATGAACTGGATATGTTATTTTTTTTAAATGCATTCATGGGGTGTGGGCGTCGCTGGGTTGGCCAGCATTTACAGTCCATCCCTAATTACCCTTGGATTGAGTTGCTTGCTGGAGGGCATTTAAGACACATCATATTGCTGTGGATCTGGGGTCTCATGTAGGCCAGACCAGGTAAGGATGGCAGATTTCCTTCCTAATGGGCATTAGTGAACCAGATGGGTTTTTACAACAATCGACAATGGTTCATCGGGGATTGTTAAGGTTGGAAACGGCCTTTGAAGCTTCTCCTGTTACCTGCCTCTAATTAACCATACTTCATAAACGTATCAATCATTTTGTCAACAATGGAATACAGTGGATTTAAAATAAAAACAGAAAATGCAGGTCTGGCCATATCTGTGGAGACAGAAGCAAAATTAACGTTTCAGAAATGTTGGGCAGGATTTTTCAGTCCTTCTTGTCGGTGGGATCTTCTGGTGATGCCAAAGGCACCGCCCTCCCCCCGACTGTGCTGGGCTCCGGACAGCAGGAAGCCAAGCCACACTAAACGCTGTAAGCATTGGTGGGACTGGAAAATCCCACCGACGGCCAATGGTGAGCCAACTCCACCACCAGAAAACATGCCTGGGTGATTCCTAGCTATGGCAGATCTGAGAACGACGTCGCTATTAAATGGGACTCTGCTTCCTTTTTGGGCCTTGGTGAGGAACACCTTGCCGAGGCTGCACTTCGGCTCATTTGCTTCACTAACGAGCTCAGCTTACCAATGCAGGAAGAGATCGGGCACCAATGTCAAACCTCAACCTACCCTTTAGAGGGTCCTCGAGGCCCCGCACTCGACCTCATAAAGGCAAGGCACCACCAGGCCTGATCCCAGGCATGGGCAAGATGCCACATGGGCACCATGGCACTGCCAAACTGGCACTGTGGCAGTGCCCCTGCCAACCTGGCATTGCCACCTGGGCAAATCTGCTTTAACGCCAAATAATGAAAACGAGTTTTTGTTCCGAAATGTTGAATTGCAGGTAGTGTCGTAAAGAAACCCCCGTGTGTTTTTTTTATAAAGTCCTGCCACATTGACTGGGTGGAATTGTGAATGCAGGACACCACTCTGCCCAGAACCCAATCACCCAGAGCCCCTGATTGCCTGGGAGATTCCCCCCAAGTGCCTTGGCGCACGTTTGTGGAAACCAGTGCTAAATGGTGCCTGCTCGGCACCTCTACGCTGACATCCAGTGCAAAACTGAGGGAATGCTGCACTGTTGGAAGTGCTGCCTTTTAGGTGCGATGTTGAACCAAGGTCCTAACTACCCTCTCAGGTGGATGTTTGAGGGACGTTATTGTGTGTAAATTGAAGTTGTATATTTCCTAAATTGCAATAGTGACCACACTTCAAATTATCTGGTCAGTATCACACTGCTGGTTACACAGTGTGCAAGCCATGTGTAAATTAGCTGTCAAATTTCAAAAAATACTTAATTGCTTTGAAATTGGGATATTTTGAGGTGGTGAGAAGCAAAGAAAATGTGCATTTATTTTGCGTTTTTCATGATCACAGGGTGACTCGCAGTGTTTTCCAGCCAATTAAGTACTTTTGTAGCGTAGCCGCTGTTGTAATGTATTATTTTGCATGATTTTCAAACTTTTTTTCCCAGGACCCACTTTTGCCAATTGGCCAACCTTCGGGACCCACTTTTGCCAATTGGCCAACCTTCGGGACCCACTTTTGCCAATTGGCATTCGGGATCCACGTCATGTTCGCTTACCCAGTCTATCCTGAGCCAAGGCAGTGTTTGGGGCGCTAAAACTTTCTTGCCCCAAGCAAGGGAGGGAAAGAAAATCATTTAGTTTTCCTCTGCTGGCTGGGTGTCTCTCGCTGGTGCTGCCAGAAGATCCATGTGTGATGCTAACGAAGAAAAGGAAAGTAAGTAATTATTCTGGTACTCCACCACCAAAGAAACTTCAACCCGTGCCTCAGGCTGGCTCGGATATTCTCACTTCCCAGGTATGTTGGTCTGATGACCATTGCTCAGCCCCACGAAGGCCTTTTGCAAAAGAGACCACAGGTCATTTACCAGTCGGAGTTTTCTCAGGTGAACAGGAACTCCCTGGAGGATCCACGCTCCCTTCCCACCCCTTCTCCTCTTTCAAACCAAACGGCCAGAAATAAATTTATCCATTCCTTGTGGCGATCCTTTTTGGAAAAAAAAAGGCCATTGCAAAACTCTGAGGATGAAAAACAAAGCCCGAATCGGAAATGCGAGCAGAAGATGTCGGAATTGCACGGGGTGGGTTCACCTGAAACTAATGGGGAGTAGCGCCTGGATTCAAACAGGGGTCCCGCTGCATATTCACCATATCCCTCACCTTAAGGCAGCACAAGACAATGGAAGCTTATCAGTCAGTGTTTTCCTCTGGGAATTGTAAAGCAGGGATTTCAACCTCTGTAAGGCTATGTCCAAAATCAGAGAAATCCAATAATTTTTATGAAAGCACAGGGACAGCAGGAGGTGAAGGTGCCTTTAACTTTTAAACTTATTCCCCCAGAGGCATTAGAAAGAACAAGGTGCAGAGCTTTGGTCTGTGTCTAAGGAAGACTTTCTTCCAACATTTTGAAAAAAAATTTTGAGTACCCAATTAATTTTTTCCAATTAAGGAGCAATTTAGCATGGCCAATCCACATATCCTGCACATCTTTGGGTTGTGGGGGTGAAACCCATGCATACACGGGGAGAATGTGCAAACTCCACACGGACAGTAACCCAGAGCCGGGATTGAACCTGGGACCTTGAGGAAGCAGTGCTAACCACTGTGCCACCGTGCTGCCCAGTGTCTAAATCAGTCTTGGTCCACTTAGCTAACTGGAGCTCTGACACCATCAAGTTGTCTCTCAGCTGTCTGGAGACGAACTTCTAAAATTAGGTAAAAATCTAGATTTTGGTCTGGAAGTCTCCGCACCTTTAGGGGCCAAGCCCTAACATTGAGGGGCTAGGCCTGCGTTGGAGTGTTTGACGCTCCGCCGGCTGGCGTGAAAGGCCTTTGGCGGGGGGGTCGGATAAACCCGCCCGTGTTTTCTGGATTAATTTACCCCTGCCGAGATGATGCGTGACCACATAAACGCTGCTCGTTAAAAAGAATCGCTGAAATACACAATGAAAGTGTGAGTGCCTGATGGTTGCTCTCCTCCCAGTCTCCACTTTCCCACTCTCCGCTGCCAGTCCTGCATTCACCAAAACATTCCAGCAGCAGACGTAGGCACCCTTTCGAGCTTCCTGTGGTCGGGAACCACTGCAAGAGGATATCGACATTTAAGGCAGGATTTACTCTGCAGACCTCTGAATGCTGCCTTTGGGAAATTGTGTTCTAGGTTGATGTGTGCAGAACGCCGCCACCCTCTTGCCACCCACCCACGACCCAACCGTGGGTCGTGACAAAGTGAAAAACACTTTTGTAATGTATGGAACTCATCAGGAAGCTCATGCAAACATCACTGTGATAATGATCAGATAATCTATCATTTTCTTCTGTCGTGCATTGGCTAAGACTCCAGGGCTAACTCTCTCACTCCTTTTTGAAATTATGCCATGAGATCTTTTGTGTCCACCAAAGTCAGATAGGGCCTGGTGTAATATCTCATCCAAAAGCCATTACCTCCGATGGAGTGCTGCATAGGTTTGTCATCCTTGATTTTTCTCCATAAGCCCAGAGTGGGGCTTGAACCCAGAACCTTGTGACTCAGAGGCGAAAGGAACTGACCTACAATTGCAAAGTAAATGGAAATCATAGAATACCTACAGTGCAAAAGGAGACCATTCGGCCCATCGAGTCTGCACTGACCCTCTGAAAGAGTCCCATGACCCCACCCTATCCCCATAACCTAGTAACCCCACCTAATCTTTTGGAGACTAAGGGGCAATTTAGCATGGCCAATCCACCTAACCAACACATATTTGGACTGTGGGAGGAAACCGGAGCACCCGGAGCAAACCCATGCAGACACGGGAAGAATGTGCAAACGCCTCACGGTCACCCGAAGTTGGAATTGAACCTGGGTCCCTGGTGCAGTGAGGCAGCAGTGCTAACCACTGTGCCACCATGTCATCCAAGTCCTTTACATTCCTTTGAAATACAGGCTGATGGTAGCACACAGTACCCAATCCAGGTGATCATTACTTATGTGTAAGAAATTGAGGGCAGCACGGTGGCCTAGTGGTTAGCACAACCGCCTCACGGCGCTGAGGTCCCAGGTTCGATCCCGGCTCTGGGTCACTGTCCGTGTGGAGTTTGCACGTTCTCCCCGTGTCTGCGTGGGTTTCGCCCCCACAACCCAAAAATGTGCAGAGTAGGTGGATTGGCCACGCTAAATTGCCCCTTAATTGGAAAAAATAATTGGCTAATCTAAAAATTAAAAAAAAAAAAAAAAAATGTGTAAGAAATTGATTGATCCAAATGTATCTGACAAATAGACATGTTCTATTTTAAAATTAATACGGACAGCCTCACTGTTCTTTTTCGCTGCACGTTTCGACCTCCTGAAAATATTATTAAGCGTTGTTTTAACACTGAAGTGTGTTTACTTTGGCAAGAGTAAGAGAACATATTTCAGGGAGGAGAGTCATAGGATATTGTAACATCAGATCAAAATGCAACATTTAATTATCGGCAGGAAATATAGGCAGGGGGTTTTCGACAGTGGTTATTTAAGTGAAACATGTCAATACCTATGAGATCAATTGGACTGTTAGAGTGTAATGCATTGCCCGATGCCTTGGAATAATGAAAGTCACAATGAAGACTTTGGTTGCTGCAGTAAGTAGGAGATTGCTTGGTGTCTGCCGGTCCCAGGTGGTATTTCCATCTGGGCAATTCTCATTTGAGGCCCGTCTGATTTTAATTGATCTTTTTCCCGCTTTTAGTGAGGCCTAAAAGGATTTGACACAGCTTGCCTCTGCCCACTTGTCAATTAATAATCATCCCTATAATTGTGACTGGTAAGTACTGTAGTATAACATCTGCATGGATCACAGTGTGGACGCCATTAGATTTATCACATAAACAAAAGAACTCCAGCTTGCTTTTTGAGGCAATTTAGTTTTGGGAATATTTGAAATGAAACTTTGAAAATATGCCCCTGTCTTGTATTTCATCATCAAAGTGAGCACAAAGCAAAATGCATGGAGTTAATTCTTAAGCCATGATTAGTTTTGTAAAATCAAATGATTTATTTTGATGTCATTTATTTCAAGTTGTAGAACTGTCATCATGCATTCAGATTTATTTCAAAACTACTTTGGTAGGTCAGAAATGAAAAGGAATTTGAAAAACAAATGTTTTGAATTTTTGGTATTGTGGTTGATGCACAATTTAAAATGAATTATGTGTCTCACGTGATGATATAGTGTAAGAGTCACTGCCACTTTGTTTTGTGTGAAACACCACCATACTGCCATCATGGTCACCTCTTGTTCCAAACAAGGTTGTCAAGGGTCACATACAGATGCAAATACATCACATCTAGTCTTCCCCACCAAACAAACACAGGATGAAACCTCAGCAAGATTGTTAAGAAAGAAAAGGCCTGCATTTATGTAGCATTTGTTTTGACCATTAAACATCGCACAGTGGTTCGCAAGGTTGTTTCACAGCGCCAGCGTCCCAGGTTCGATTCTCGGCTTGGGTCGCTGTGTGGCATCTGCATGTTCTCCCACTGTCTGCATGGGTTTCCTCCGGGTGCTCTGGTTTCCTTTCACAAGTCCCGAAAGACGTGCTGTTAGGTAATTTGAATATTCTGAATTCTCCCTCTGTGTACCTGAACAGGCGCCAGAGTGTGACGACTAGGGGCTTTTCACGGTTACTTCATTGCAGTGTTAATGTAAGCCTTACTTGTGACAATAAAGATTATTATTATCTCAAAGCGCTTCACGGCTAACAAAGTAAATTTGAAGTGGAGCCACTATTGTAACAGGGAAGGCAGCAGCCAAATTGCACACGACAATTTCTCACAAACAACAATGTGCCAATGACCAAATCATCTGTTAATTCTGGGGAGTTGATTGAGGAATAAGTATTGGCCCGGACACCCCTGACCTTCTTCGAAAGAGTGCTGTGGATCTTTTACATCTGCTCAAACAGGCGGATGGACCTGGGTTTAACGTTCCATCTGAAAGCTCTGACAGAGCATGCCTCCATCGGTACAACACTGGAGTGTCAGCTTCGATGTTTTGTGCTCAAGCCCTGGGGCGGGACGTGAACATTGTGATTCAGATGTGAGAGCGCTACCAACTGAATTTAATATCGGTACATCAGTGGAATCAGGCCAGTTAGAATCAAAATTTTTATTGACCATTTGCCCTATGGTGCATGAAGACCCTGCCTGCGTCTTAAGGGACAGGCTAACCAAGAATTTTGGATTAGAAGCAATTTACTTCAACAGGCCTAAGTCGGATCACTCTAGCTTTCACTTCACTGTTCAAGTCTGCTTTGTTGTTCTCTTGACTTAATTCCTCTCTGCTTACAAGTCTGCATCCTCCATTAGGTGAGAGTCTGAGTGGATGTATTGTAAGGAACCTTTCAATACCCATGAGGCTAAGATGACAAGGGATGTGTTTAAGTGGTAGGATTTGATACAAGAAAAGTGTCAGTTTTCAATTTGAGAAGCAAGATGTTACATCTAGACAGTAGCCCTACTGCCACTTCAGAGTTATATATTCTTACTTTCTTTTCCAATAATCCTCTGAATACTGAATGTCACCTACAGCTTTCCAAGTGAACCCTGTATCAAGCAACTGGATAAAAAGAGGTTCACATATGGTCTCACTGCTTCTTTTTATTTTGTACTATTCTTAGCCAGTTTACAGTGTTAGAGGAAACACTTAAACAGCACCTTTAATGTTACAAATATGTTGCAAGGTGCTTCATACAGTAGGGAGGGGCATCCATCAACCAGGATTTGATGGAAGAGTCTGTCGGGGTGACCTCGTCCTTGGTGTCCATTCTTCTTGTGTTAGTCTGTGGGCCCCTGGAAGCTATTCAATTATATTGCATTACTCTCCTGTCATCAACTGATGTTCATGATGTGCACACTGCAGCAAAATGGTTAGCGGCTTCTGGCTGATCACAGAACCATGGAGTGGCGACACCACACAAGGCCAATTGGCCCATTGAGTCTTTGCCTGTTCTCTATAAGAGGAAGTTCACCAGCTCTGCTCCCTTCCTTTTCTCCCATATCCCTGCAACATTTTTCTTTTCAGATTACTTAATTCTCTTTTGAAAGCCATAGTTGACTCTGCTTCCACCACACTCTCAGGCAGTGCATTCCAGATCCTAGCCACTTACCGCATAAAAGATTTCCCCTCATGTTGTCCCAGTTCTTTTGCCAATTATTTGCTCAGACTCCTCATGATTTTGATCAATCTCCTCTCAGCCTTCTCTGCCCCAAGGAGTACGGATGCTTTTCCAAATCATCCCCATAATTGAAGTCTCTCATTCCTGGAACAATTCAAGTAAATCTTCTCTGCACCCGTTCCAAAACCTTAACATCCTCCCTGAAGAGTGGTACCCAGAATTGGGCGCATAGAACTGCTGCAGTACAGAAGGAGGCCATTCGGACCATCGAATCTGCACCGACCTTCTGAACGAGGTACCCGACCTAAGCCCATTCCCCTGCCCTATCCCCATATCCCCACCCAACTTGTGCATCCCTGGACACGAAAGGGGAATTTTATCATGGTCAGTCCACCTAACCTGCACATCTTTGGATTGAGGGATGTACCCGGAGCCCCCGCAGGAAACCCATGCAGTTACCCAAGGCCGGAATTGAACCTAGGTCCCTGATGCTGTGAGGAGGCAGTGCTAACCACTGCCCCACTGTGCTGCCCCTCTAGTTGTGGCTGAGCCAGTGTTTTATGATGGTTCACGAGAACTCGCTTGCTTCTTTACTTTATGTCCCATTTATAAATCCCAGGAATTTTTAGTTTTCTTGCCTGGAAGTATGTACACCCAATGGCAGTACCTCTACTCTTGCTCCCTCAGATCAGCTCGGACTGAGAGCATTATAAATTTAAAAGGGTTTGATGATTTATGTAGCCAACTTCTTACTCCAAATGGAAAATGCAGGGACTGCAGAGCAGGCCAATCGCTATCTAAAAAAAGAGTGGACTTGATTTTGAGCAGGGCCCTTCAGCAGCGGCTTTGGATTTTGGTTGGAAATCAAGTGGCCCAGGTTAAGAGCTCAGGTGGGGAAGGGGTTGAGGGCTGCAAGGATGTGAGCAGCAGCCCGGGCTGGTCTCATGGACCCCACAGGAACACTTCACCTTTGCCTACACTACAAAAACCAACCGGCTGGGCTCCCTTTTTGGCTAACCCGTCAGCTGATGTTGGGCAGGGTACAAAGGATGTACACGCTCTCCAGTGCTGTATGAAATTGGCTAAAGGGGCCTCGGGCTGGATTGCCGAAATTGCATTTGGCGAATGGCCGGGGAATCCAAGTTTACGACAGAATCGGGGGCGGCGCCGCTTTTGCAGTGCTCCGCCCCTCCATAGCAGCGTTCTCTAGGCCGAGTTAGCGACGGCGTGGGCCTCTCATGGTCTCATCCATCGGGAACTCAGCATGGCGGCTGAGGACTCAGTCCAGCGCCGCCACAGTCCGGGGAGGGGCGATCCGTGGGCAGGGGGGACATTATTCAGGGCTGGGAGAACTGGGGGGGGGGGGGGGGGGGGGGGGGGGGGTGGGGGGAGGGGGCGGTGGGTGGTCTGGGGTGCGCGAGCTGGCCAAAAGGGGGGAGGGGGGGTGGGCACTATTTTGCGGGCCGGGTCCATGAGCTGCCTCCGCCATGTTGCACGCGCGGCCTCTGAAGGCCGCAGCTGTGCGCGTGCGCGGCCACGTACCCACCCATTCTCCGGGGCGTATCGGCAGCTAGAGCCGGTTGCTGTAATCTGCCGTCCTGCTAGCCCCCAGCAAAATGGGGAATCGGTGGCTGTTTTGCGGCGGTTTTTTCTGGCCTAAAACGCCACCGTTCCCACGCCGGCGTGGGGACATCGCCCCATAAACGGAGAGACCAGCCTCTCATGTCGCTGTCGGACTCTGATTTGCATACGAGACAGGGCCTACCGCCCAACTCCGGCTCCAGGGGTCACAGCGATGGGGGAGAGGAGACATAAGCCATCCTCCAGCATTCAAGAGTTGCTATTGCCCCATCTTCCAATGGGCTGGAGGTCTCCGAGATCTCACCTCTTTTTCTGAAGCATTGACCTATTGTTTTGCTTTTGAGATGCTGCAAAATGCGTATGTCGATATTTTCAGTTTTCATAGAGGATTTTAAAAATTGGCTGTGTTCCTATTCAATGTCATTTCATACCTTCGTTGGATAGAGAACAGCATTTTGACAGTATAATTACTACTTTTCTCGTGCAAATACATCTTTGGTCTCTGTTGCTATTTTTCAAAATCTCGGAAAATTAGAACCCAAATCAAAGATTCTGTCAGCTTTAGAAGGCTTTTGTGAGGAACTTTATTAAAAATAATTCCTTGATTATGATGTAACAGCATATTTTCATTACCCGGAGGCTCTTTTCCAGGCATTCTTCTCCAAGAATGTGTAAGGAACATTAAACCTCTTCTCTTTTCATTCTCGAGTCAGAAGTGTCAGCACTAAAAATAATTAAAGTATCAAAGGTTTAAAAGTAAAGGAAAATTCTTTGTGATTTTAATTATGAGCAAACTAATGGGAGCGATGTGAAGCCAGAAAGCATTTCAAGCAATAGTGATTTTTAAGACATTAAAAATAAACACATTGGATTGGATTGGATTCGTTTTATTGTCACGTGTACCGAGGTATACTGAAACGTATTGTTCTGCATACAGTCCAGACAGATCATTCCATACATGAAAAAAACATAGGACATACGGTGCAGAAGGAGGCCATTCAGCCCATTGAGTCTGCACTGACCCACTTAAGCCCTCACTTCAACCCTATCCCCTTACCCCAATAACGCCTTTTTGGATACTAAGGGCAATTTAACATGGCCAATCCATCTAACCTGTGTATCTTTGGACGGCACAAGGAAGCCGGAGCACCCAGAGGAAACCCACGCAGACACGGGGCGAACGTGCAGACTCTGCACAGACAGTGACCCAGCAGGGAATCGAACCTGGGACCCTGGCGCTGTGAAGCCACAGTGCTAGCCACCATGCTACCGTGCTGCTCATTAATACATAAACACACATTGTAAATATATAGACGCAGGCATCGGGTGAAGCAAACAGGAGTGTAGTGCTACTCAGTAGAGAAGCTGTGTGAAGAGAGATCAGTTGAGTTCATAAAAGAGTCATTCAGGAGTCTGGTAACAGCGAGGAAGAAGCTGTTTTTGAACCTGTTAGTGCGTGTTCTCAGACTTTTGGATCTCCTGCCCAATGGAAGAAGTTGGAAGAGTGAATAACGAAGGTGGGAGGGGTCTTTGATTATGCTGCCCGCTTTCCTAAGGCAGCGGGAGGTGTAGACAGAGTCAATGGATGGCAGACAGGTTTGTATGATGGACTGGGTTGTGTTCACAACTCTCTGTAGTTTCTTATGGTCTTGGGCTGAGCAGGTGCCATACCAGGTTGTAATGCAGCCCGATGGGATGATTTGTATCATGCATCTGGAAGAATTGGTAAGAGCCAATGCGGACATGCCGAATGTCCTTAGTTTCCTGAGGAAGTATAGACCCTGTTGTGCTTTCTTGGTCATATTTTTTTTTAAATTTTAGAGTACCCAATTATATTTTCCAATTAAGGGGCAATTTAGGGTGGCCAATCTACCTATCCTGCACATCTTTTGGGTTGTGGGGGTGAAACACACGCAGACACAGGGAGAATGTGCAAACTCCAGGATCCGGGATACAAACCCGGGTCCCCAGCGTCGTAGGCAGCAATGCTAACTACTGTGCCACCGTGCTGCCCCTTTCTTGGTCATATTGTTGCCGTGGGTGGACCAGGACAAATTGTTGGTGATGTACACACCTCTTCATTCACCTGAGGAAAGAGCTGCACTCTGAAAGCTAGTGATTCGAAACAAACCTAATGAACTTTAACCTGGTATTGTAAGACCTCTTACTGTGCCCACCCCAGTCCAAAGCTGGCATCTCCACATCTTGGCTACCATTGAGGTGGAAATAGGCAACCTTAGTGATGGACTGGATATTAGGTGGTGAGGAGATAATCTTGAGGTCAAATAGGACATTGTGGTTGTGAACACTCTGATTCACCCTCAGACAGTTGCTAGGGAGAGGGATCAAATCAGTGGTGAGGGTGGGGTGCAGCTCTATGTCACGTATGCTACATAAGCTGCACCCACCTCGAAGTACTGAGCAAACTGAGGTCCGCGTCACTCTTTTTCAAGTGGGTCTGATGCTGAAGTGATTTCCCAGTGGCGCGGTGTAAGAGTGGTAGGCCTGATGAGATTTTGCCGAGCAGCTGTTTTAATGAGCATTTATGAGATGCAAATTAATGGAAATGGTGTCCATGCTGGCAGGCAGCGGCAGAACCGGCCAGCCACTAACCCGCCATTGGGGAGAGTTTCAAGCTGTTTTTACGCTGCTGGGTTTCTGGCTTTTCACCTCCTACCAGCATGGAATTCCGCCACACCGCCCACCTCCAAGCTCGCCACGGGAGGGGTGGCACAAACCCACCCAATGGCTTCAGTTTTTCCAATATTTAATCTGTTCCGCCAATTCTGAACATCAATTAAGCAGTCCGGCAATTTACAGGTAATGGCGGGGTCAAGGGACAGCTTGGGGTCAAGCTGAAATACAGCTGGGTGTCATCAGGCCGCGTGTGCATTTTTATAAGATAAAAACACGCTCCCGACTGTTCACGCTGGCCCCATCCGGCCAACAGCGCAACCCCTCTGCCGGTTTACAGCAGCAAAGGGTGCATTCAATGGGGGATCTCCATTGACAATGGCGGGCCCAGTTGATCCTGCAGTTGGCTAATGGCAGCTGCCTCCTCTGCTTCGAAACACGTGGTGGGTTGTGCGGAAAATCAGACCCGTGAATTGAGCCCATGCCCCTCAGAAATGTCTCAAACTATTCTGCGTTTAATGATTGGTGTGACGTGGTGTGCAAGACAACAATTGAGATTCAAGTAAGCAAAGGTTCCAATAAAACTCAATTGTTTCGTTATTCATTCATGGGATGTGAGTGTCACTGTCAAGGCCAGCATTTGTTCCCCATCCCTGAGGGCATTTAAGAGTCAACCACATTGCTGTGGGCCTGGGGTCACATGTAGGCCAGACCAGGTAAGGATGCCAGCATTCCTTCCCTCAAGGAAGTGAACCAGATGGGTTTTCACAACAATCGACAATGGTTTCATGGTCATCATGAAACTTTTAATTCCGGTTTTTTTAAATTCAAATTCCACCATCTGCTCTGGTGGGATTCGAGCCGATGTCCCCAGGGCATTAAATTGGGTCTCTAGATTACTAGTCCAGTGACAATGCTGCCACTACGTCACTGCCTCCCGTTAGGAGTTAGAACAATTCAACAAGTTAGAGCAATTCAACACTTGGTTTGGATTGTAGCCTGAGTGAATGAGCCAAAATGTCTCCAGATCGTGTTGGCATCCATTTTGTGGCCTTCCTTTGTAAATATTTCATGGGCTCTATATCACTCAGTGTGTGTGGGGGTCAAAACTGGTACAGTATTCCAGGTAAGGCGGAACTTGTTTCAAGATACTTTCTCTTTCATACGGGAAAATCCTAGCAATACAACCCAATAGCGGACTTGTTTTAAAATGTGAAAGCAGTATTCAGCGATGGGGAGGACCTTCAGCTTAATCCATTAATTATTAATCATAAATAAAAACTGAAAGCGCTGAATAAACTCAGCAGGTCTGGCAGCATCTGTAGAGAGAAACAGAGCTGAAGTGGGATAGAAATGGGATGAATGGTATAGTTGGAGAGGGGGTTGGGGCAGAGTGCAAAGTCAGTGATAGGTCAGGGGTGGAATTCTCCATTGGGTGATTCCGAAATCGCAAAACCCGATTAGGGGTAGAATAGGTTTTGACGCCAAAATTGCGGCGGGCATTGATCTGACGCCAAATCGCAATTCTCTGTCACATCGACAGCGACGTCGATGCAGTCCGGAACATGACTTGCATGTCATTAACGGGCCTGACCCGTATTCTCCAGGGCCTCCACGATGCTCCGTGTCCGATGGGCCGAGTTCCCGAAGGCGCGGTGCACTTGTGCTTTTAAAAATCGTGAAACCGCGTTGTGGCTGTTGAGGGAGAGAGAGGGGGTACGGAAAGTGTCCAACATTGCCATAGTTTGCTGACAGTTGTGCCGCTGGCCGCGGGGCGGGGTGGGGGGGGGGGGGGGGGGGGGGATTCTGCCACGGCCGGGGGGAGTAGCGGGGCATGACCAGGAGATGGCTGTGGGGTCGAGGTGGATGGGCACGGTACACCATTGCCGCAGCCGAAAAGGCAGCCATACAACTGCGCACACCGCTAACAGCTCACTGTGAACTTAGGGCCACAGGCCGTATAGGTGGCACCCCAGGTGTCCTCTGGCCCCAGCTCACCCATCACCGGGATGGGCGCGCACAAACGTAACCGGTGCCATCTTGTTGGCTGGGATGAGTGTGTGGGGGATTGTAATTTGTATATGCGGCTGCAGCTTGTCAGCCTCCTGAGTGTCAATCACGGACCCGGCGAATCCTGCATCGTTTCTCACTGCAATCGATTGTGTTCCATGTGACGCCGGTTCTAGCCCCTCCACAGTTGCTGAATCGATCCAGGATCGCCGCCAGTTTTGCTGTTGTGAAAGTCGACAAATCCTGCCCCGGCATCAACACTTAGTCTCAGGAACGGAAAATCGAGCCCCAGATCTAAGGAGAAGGTGACAAATATGTTATGGGCATAAGAAAAGGAACATTTGGGACTGAAGAGTGTTAATAGTAGCAACTGTGTTAACAGCAGAACAGATGTCAGTGCTCAGTGGGAGCAAAACTGGTGCTGCAGATGGTCCCAGAACTGCTGAGTTTTTCCAGTATTTAATGTTTTTATTTCAGATTTCCGGTATCTGCAATATTTTGCTTTTATTCCATAAAT
Organism: Scyliorhinus canicula; assembly: GCF_902713615.1. Classification (NCBI taxonomy): domain Eukaryota; kingdom Metazoa; phylum Chordata; class Chondrichthyes; order Carcharhiniformes; family Scyliorhinidae; genus Scyliorhinus; species Scyliorhinus canicula. Next base: position 91,466,253 of record NC_052164.1, on the reverse strand, counting down.
GATTCGCCTTATCCACAGTAGTTATTGGAAATTATAAGTACATGGGGAATGAACTGCCAACAGCTGGTAACAGTGGTCTGTCGCCCAACTGAGGGGCAAACATTACAACAATTACAGCAGAGGAAATCTTGAGGAATAAAGAAGGGGACAACTTAATTCATTAAGTAAAAGTAATGCCAAAATATACCAGTGTATCTGCTTTGTGATTCAAGAAAGGAGAGCTGTCAGCCTGGGTTTCCATAATTTGGGTCATCTTAATCGGAATTTATCATCAAGTATGATGATGTCAGTGGTTCAGGCAGATGTGCAGTTCGATACAGGGAAGAATATTGTCCTTGTTTGTGATCTTCAATTGCAGTAATTGTGACGACAGGCAGCTAGTAGCCAAGGTCAAAAACGCACAGTTGGGCTGCTGACTCGGCTTCATCTTGACAATTCTTTGTTCTCCGGATGCAAACACGAATAATTCGCTCTGGCATTTTTATCCTTATGAGGAATCCGATCCTTATATCCATTGTACTCCTTTGTCACAACGTGAATGTTTAATCCTGTCATTTAGTCACCCTACGTGCTGTGTACTATTGTATTTGGGAACTCACATTCGTGTGGGTGTCAGTGTCCAAAACCTGCACAATCACCAACCCTCTCACCCAAAAACGGTCAGGATGAATTTCTTACAGAATTCATAGAATTTACAGTGCAGAAGGAGGCCATTCGGCCCATCGAGTCTGCACCAGCTCCTGGAAAGAGCACCCTACCCAAGGTCAACACCTCCACCCTATCCCCATAACCCAGTAACCCCACCCAACACTAAGGGCAATTTTGGACACTAAGGGCAATTTATCATGGCCAATCCACCTAACCTGCACATCTTTGGACTGTGGGAGGAAACCGGAGCACCCGGAGGAAACCCACGCACACACGGGGAGGATGTGCAGACTCCGCACAGACAGTGACCCAAGCCGGAATCAAACCTGGGACCCTGGAGCTGTGAAGCTATTGTGCTAGCTACAATGCTACCGTGCTGCCCCAAGAATAACAGGCTGCCAAGAGGGTGTCATATCTGCCTGTGTTTCACTTTGCACCTAACCGTCCTATTTTGTAACTTTGCTTTCTTAAAATCTAAATTTGATTGTTTCTTCCGCTGAACAAAAGGTTAATTTTCCGACCATTTGCTGGTGACCTAACAGCCACACCACCGATAGGACCGCTCCAAGCTCCACTTAATATTTTAAACGAACAGCTATGGTTTAATCGGGCAAGTCGCTGGAACACTATCGAACTGGAGGGTGATTGGTGGAATTCTATTTACGGTCACTCTGATTCGATGCATTTTTCACCTTAATGAGTTGTATCTATTGCTGTTATATTCTTAAATCGCCACAAAAAGAAAAAAATACGGACACACTTATTTTCTTCAAAGCACGAAGCAAGGTTTATTCAGGAGACACAGGTCTAAGGAGGAGAACTGAATCTTGCGCAAACACTCTGCTGACGTCACTACAGATCACATGACGCTCCACCAGCAGGGCTGTACTACTTAAATACATATTGGTTCCCTCTCTTCAAGCAATGAAATGAAGCTAACTACACTTTCAATAAAGTCTGCAACACCATTAATATTTTTTATTTCTCGGTGAATTTTTATATGTCTGCCTTCAGAGAATGTAATAAAAAAATGTATTTTCTGCAGGGACATCTCTTTTCCTTCCATACGTACATGTCTTGTTTTTTTATATACATTTAGAGTACCCAATTCTTTTATTTTCAATTAAGCGGCAATTTAGCACGGTCCGATCACCTACCCTTGCACATCTTTTTGGGTTTTGGGGGTCAGACACATGCAGACACGGAGAGAACGTGCAAACTCCACACGGACAGTGACCCGGGACCAGGATCAAACCCGGGTCCTCAGCGCCACGAGGCAGCAGTGCTAACCACTGCGCCGCCGTGCCGCCCTCATCCGTACATGCCTGACAACTTTAACTTGTTTTCTGCATTTTCAAATCTCCCTAGGGTGTCGCTCCATGTTTATTCTTCTAATCTCTTACAATCAAAAGACTCTCCAATTCTGGCCTCTTGCGCAGCTCTTTCATCACCCCGACTAAGGCGGCCAGCCCTACATTCAGCTGCCGAGGCTCTGAACTCTGGAGCCACGTTCTGAAGACACTCTTGTCTGTTTGGCTTGTTCTCCTTTGAGGAATTCCTTGGAGCCAACCTTTTTGACCAGGCCTTTGGTCACCCAGCCCAGATGTGGCTTCGGGGCAAATTTTATTTGTTCCTATGAAGGGCCTGGGGACATTTTATTCCATTAAAGCTGCTATTTAAATGCAAGTTTATCTTGTCTTTCGTTCATCCCTTGATGCAATCTTTAGACTTTCTGGATCTGCTTGTTTCTTATCCTGACGACTCACTTCCATGAAGTTATTTGGTTTTTTTCCAGTTGGAACATGTCAGTTAAGTTATCATCTTCACCATTTGCAGGTTGTCAACAACGTGGGATGAGGAACTGAAAAGGTTTATAATATGTATTCTGAGCAACAGCTGCTTAAAAGATATTGTACCGACTGGACCTCCCCTTGCTGCATGGCAGATGCATAGACAAATCAGATGCATTTAAAATACAGAATGAGTTGTTCAGCAGAGATCTGAAACAATGCCTATTTACTGCCAATATCTGAACACTCCGGAAGACATGTATCTTGCTATTGATAAACTCTTTTGATCTCTACTGGGTTTGAAGAAAGTATTTTCAAGATCAAGGTACTGATACCACAATTTCAGTAAGACAACAGCCTGCCACAGGGGGAGGACTTGTGCATTGATGAGGGAGAGTTTGCACTTTTACACTAAATGAATGTGTGTTCTTTATTTTTGTAATGAAATGCAAACAGAAGTTGTGAGGCTTTTACTGCATGTTGTGCTTGTTCACAGGATCATAGAGATCCCTACAGTGTAGAAGGAGGCCACTCGGCCCATCGAGTCTGCACCGACCATTAGAAAGACCACCCTACACGGATCCAATCCCTGCCCTATCTCAGTAACCTCACCTAACCTTTGGACACTGAGGGGCAATTTAGCATGACCAATCCACCTAACCTGCACATCTTTGGACTGTGGGAGGCGTGGAGCATCTGGAGGAAACCCACGCAGACACGGAGAGAAAGTGCAAACTCCACACAGTCACCCAAGGTCGGAATTGAACCCGGGACGCTGGCTGTGAGGCAGCAGTGCTAACCATTGTGCCACCGTGCCGCCCCTTTTAACAGATGACAAACTACACTTGCTAATTTTTGTGGAAAGCGCACAGCACTGTGGGTGTACCTACACCTCAGGGACTGCAGCGGCTCAAGAAGCCAGCTCACCACCACCTTCTGAAGGGCATCAGGAATGAGCAACAAACGCTGGCCGAGCCAGCGAAGCCCACATTCTGTAAAAAAATGAATGAAATAAAAAGGCTGGGACCTCCATTACCACTCATTTAAATATCATTAGCAGTGCTCCCACTGCACTACCCCCTCACTTAAGGAATCCACTCCCGAGCAGCATGGTTAGCACTGCTGCCTCATGGCGCCGAGGTCCCAAGTTCGATCCCGGCTCTGGTTCACTGTCCGTGGGAAGTTTGCACATTCTCCCCGTGCTTGTGTGAGTCTCACCACACAACCCGAAGCTGAGGTGGATTGGCCATGCTAAATTGCCCCTTAATTGGTAAAAATGAATTGGGTACTCTAAATTTATTAAAAACAAAAAAAAAAGGATTTCACTCCACCCCCCACCCCCCAACTTCCAGCTGGCTTGACATCATTACGGCAAGCATTACAATCGATCCTGACAAACAGGGACCTGTCTGGGCACTGCCGGGGGGCAGTGCCGGGACCTTCGATTGGTGAGGCTGCGGGTGGTACCCAGAGTAGGTTCCGTGGCCATGAGTGGTGGTGGGGGGGAGGGGGATGACAATGGGTTCTGAGTCCATGGGAGGGGTATCCTTTATTTTTTTTTAAATGTCAGATTGGGGCACATCAGGAGCTCAGGGAGCTGGTGGGATGAGTTCATTCAGAGCCCGTCACAATACTTTGAAATATGGCAACAAAGCAAAGGGCTGGATTCTCTGCCTCATGATGCTGGAAATACAAATTGTGATTGCACGGAGATTTGGGAGTCTAGCAAATATCGCGATTCGTGCCCTGCGTCCATTTGGGCACCATGCTCTGGCTCCTCCCTGGTGGCGAAAATAAGTCGCGCCCCACGCTGGCAGGGGCATGCAAAACCGGCATTTGCATTAATTTACATGTGATGAGCAGCTTGGACACTTCATGCTCCGCCCTTCTATGATGCTCCGCCCCTCTTGGGCCTACATCTCACGTGGGCGAATTACTAGAAGTATTTACAAACGGGGACTGGGCACCGTGGCTATGGAGGGGAGCCTGAGGCTGTAAAAAGACTAAAAATTCATTGAAAACTGTTGGGCACGCTGGGGGATGGCTGTGGGGTCACCAGTGACCCACCCCTAGAACATAGGACATAGAGTGCAGAAGGAGGCCATTCGGCCCATCGAATCTGCACTGACCCACCCAAGCCCTCACTTACACCCTATCCCCGCAACCCAATTACCCCTCCTCACCTTTTTGGTCACTCAGGGCAATTTATCATGGCCAATCCACCTAACCTGCACGTCTTTGGACTGTGGGAGGAGCACCCGGAGGAAATCCACGCAGACACGGGGAAAACATGCAGACTCCACACAGACAGTGACCCAGCGGGGAATCGAACCTGGGTACCTGGGGTTTCCTCTTGGTGAGGTCGACAGCACTGATTCCAGGAGAACAGACTTGAGTCTGTTCCCGATGAGACAGAGAATCCGGCGTAATGAAGAAAACAGGATTGGTGCCCGGCATGGATTTGTTTCCGATGCTCCAGCTTCCCCCCCTGCTGGCACCGGGACCGAGGTACACGCCCTGCCCTAGTGGGAGGATGAAAGTGGGTCATTAAGACCCATTTGCATCCACTTAACAGACTGGGCACCATATTCTCCAGGCCCGCGTTTTTCTCCGGTCTTCTGGGCCTGGAATCATGTGGGCGAGGATCACTGCTAGTCCTGACATATGTGGCCCTGAACGGGTGGTCTTCGCGGTGGGCCAAGAGATAACTATTTAAGGGAATTGCCCCCAAAGTCCATCTGAGGGCCACCCACGCCCCCACAATGCAAGACCTGCCCACCCCATCCCCACCAGAACCCCCTCCCCAGGAACTACCCCCTACCAGAGACCCCCTAAATAAAGAGACCCCCGTGACTCTCTAGATAAAACGATGCACCCCAGTGACCCCCTAAATAAAGAGACTCTGCACAGAGACCTCCTAAATATGGAGCCCCCCCACAAACCCCACCGAAAAGAGACTCCTGTCAGGGCCCCACCCCCAGAAAAGAGATCACCCTCAGGAAGCTGCCAAAAGAGTTGCCCCTGTCTGGAAGCTGGAGAGTGGTCCAGACAGAGGCAGTGAATACCATCTCTGCCTGGAGGGAGGATCGAGCACCAGGGGGGTTGCTCAGGAGGGGTCTGGCCCAGAATCGGTGCCCACCGATCGTCGAGCCGGCGTCTCTGAAAGACGCACTCTTTTCCCTCCACTGCCCCGTAAGATCAATCCTCCATGTCTTGCGGGGTGGCGGAGGGGAGGCCGGACAACCTGCGCATGCGCGGGTGACGTCATTTAGGCACCGTCGGCCGCGTCATTCAGGCGGCGCCACTTTAATGCGGGTGCCAAGGCCCGGCGCGCGAGATTGACGGGCCGTCGCTCCTGGCCCCCTGGAGTTGGGAGAATAGGGGACGAGGAGCGGCCTCCGATGCCGGAGTGAAACACTCCGGTTTTCACTCCGGCATCGGCACTTTGTCTCCCTTTGGGAGAATCGCGCCCACTGTGTTAATTCAGTCTGTTACTGGAATTTGATTCAAATTTTGAAATGTCAGAATATGTAAGATCACTTAGTTTAATCCTTCTGTTCATAATTGGATAAATTGGTGTTTCCAGTTGCTACAAGGTTAATCAGTTCCTGGCATATCAAACTGAGATTAAATTGTACGGAGTTCCATTAATATTTCTTAAAGTGCCCAGATTGCAATATTTTGCCTCGTAGGTGGGTAGTTGGAATAATCGTCCTCTGCACGTTCACTGATTTGATTAGCCAGTGTTCTGACCATCTGGCTTCCCCACTATATTTCCACTCAGGCTAGGTGTTTCAAGCTCTTTTGATAATGAATACCAATAGAAAAACATAGATAAGTCATTGATATGGATAACATTACACCAAGAATGCAACGTTCAAGCACTTTATTCAGTCATTGCTGAGCCAATGCCAGATTGCTTTGCAATACACATTGTTGGCCATTAGCAGAGCATTGCACCGAAAGCATGCTTCCTCGAGGTTATTCGCTATGCTTTATGTGTTTAAGGGTACACGCTAGTGGGACACCGCACAGAAGATTCAGTTTGTTATTTAAAACCAGCCTGATTATTCTTCATGAGCTTCCTACAATCTATTATTATGCTTGGACAATTAAAACATTTCCCGCAGCTCCTCAGGATCAAATTATTTGTTAAATTCCCAGCAGTGGCGAGCTGCTCTGTAATGTAACGCTGAAAGCTATAGACCTACATTATTTCATTTTAATTATTTCAGGAGCAGTCACTGGAAAGGATCTAATACATTTTAATGGGCCATTGCCTTTGGAAGATACTGGGCGCCCCTAGTGACTCAGGTGGGAAGGACAGCACTGGGCCAGACAGATCAAGAAAGTTGCAGATTTGAGCTCTGCTCCATCTATAGAGTTAGAGGGATGATGGGCCCCTTTGGGCTGCAATGGCGTATGTGATATAGAAGGGAAACTCAGCCACGTGTCCCACCTTTGATCACTATCCATTACCATATGTAAGTGTCAGCTATCGGCAGGATCAGACATTCTGGCCGGGATTCTCCAATCCCGCGGCAAAGATCTGACGCTGGCGTGAAAAGCGGCGCCAACCACTCCGACGTCAACGGTCCCCGATAATCAGGAATGCTCCCCTTCCTAGGGGGCTAGGTTGGCGCCGGAGTGGCCTCCGCAGCTCCAGCTGGCACGGAACAGCCGGCGAGTGTTTGCGCATGCGCGCTACGGCCGGCGTGATTAAGCACATGCGCGTGGGTTCCCGTCTCTGCGCAGGCCCCTGGGCAATATGGCGGAGCCCTACAGGGGCCCGGCGCGGAGGAACATAGGCCCTCACGGGACTAGCCCGTCCGCCAATCGGTCGGCCCCGATCGCGGGCCAGGCCACCGTGGAGGCCCCCCCTCACCTACTCCCGGGGTCGGATCCCCCTGCCTCCACCCTCCAAGACGGCCCCCGCACACAACTTCCCGATCCCACCGTGTGGGACCTGAGTAACCCACGCTGGCGAGACTCGGCCGACCTCGGCAGGCACTCGGCCCTTCAAGGCCCGGAGAATCGACGGGGTGGGGCGCTTTCAACGGCCCCCGACCGGCGCGGCGGCGATCCCCCAGTCACCTGAAAATCGGCAAAGGAGAATCGGCGAGCCGGTGTCGGGGCAGGGCGGCTCAATTCCCGCGCCCCTCTGGGGATTCTCCGACGCGGCACCGGGTCGGAGAATCCCAGCCTATGCCTCCCTGAAGTGTATAATCTGTCACCGTCCTCCACCTAGCCTGGTGTGTGAAAGATAACCTTCGCTTTCTTTGAGGTCCTATGGAAACTGGAAATGGCGCAGGGGAAAGAAAAGAGAAGAGGAAACGTGATGCCGTAAAACCCAAGGGAGGCCGCAGCATCATTGGATTGTCACTGGACTAGTAAACTGGGGACCCAGGGCAGTACTCTGGGGACCCAGGGTCGAATCCCAGCTTGGCAGAAATCTGGAATTAAAAGTCATAAAGGCAAACGATTGTCGTTCACTAATCTTCGGAGAGGAAATCTGCTTCCCTCACCTGGTCTGTCCGACATGTGCCTCCAGATACACAGCAATGTGGCTGACTTCTAAATACCCTCTAGCAAGCCACTCAGTTCAAGGGCAATTAGGGATGAGCAATGAATGCTGGTCTCATCTATACCCTGTAAACAAAATTTGTGAATGAAAAGTTGTAAAATGAAACGGTGCCCTAACATAAAACACCAGTGACTACACTTCAAAACATATATTGCTTGTGAAGTGCTTTTGGGGTGCCCGAAGGATGTGATAATTGTTGATAAATTAAGGGCAGGATCCCACAGTATCCCAATCAGCTTACTGCTGCTTCTTGCCAGAAACGCCCATTTCGGTCATTAGGATTGAAGGAAGGATTCAATTAAAATATCTTTCTCGGGTTTGACAGCTATATCTAAGTTAAGAGCAACAGATTTGATTTCCTTTCTCCTGGTCAGTTTATAACAAGTAATTCTCAGATTAGTTTGATCAAACGGAATACTGTAGTTAGTTCTGAAGCCAGTACAGGGGAATGGATAGACCAAAGAGATCAGAGAACAATAAACCGCTGTGTAAAAGTTAACACACAGTGATATTATGACGGGTCCAACTCGCAGAGCGGTTCAGCACAGCACTCGCAGATTTTTGTTATTTTCTAACTTCTGAGGAGAAATAATTAAGCTTGAAAATCTGAAGTCGGTCACTTCTCTCGTTCATGATGTTTATCGATCGCTAAATATGCTTGATTGTTCAAAGCATAACTCTTTGCCGGGTGGTGTCTGATCTTCAGTCAGTTGAGGAAGACCCTCGGAGGGCCTGTGATAAAATCGATAGCTGAAATTTGGTGCCAGGAGTTTCATGCTGGATCCTCAGGCAGGTTTATCTCTGTATCTTTTAAAAATTGATCCATGGGATCTGGGTGGGCCAGAATTTGTTTCCCATCCCTGAGAGCATTTTAAGAGTCAACCACATTGTTTTGCATCTGGAGTCACATGTAGGCCAGACCAGGTAAAGACGATAGATTTCCTTCCCTGAAGGGTATGAGTGAACAACAATGTTTAAATGGTCACTTTTTTGACTTCTGATTCCATGGGCGTGATTCTCCACTGCCCACGCCGGTTGGGAGAATAGCGGGAGGGCCTCCCGACATTTTTTGCGCCCTCCTGCTATTCTCCCCCCCCCCCCCCCACGCCCGACCCACATCACGAATCGCCGCTCGCCGCTTTTTACGACAAGCGGCGATTCTTCGAGGCCGAGGGGCCAAGCGGCCGGGCCTTTACGCCCGTTTTTTCACGGCAGCAAACACACCTGCTTGCTGCCGTCATAAAAACGTGCGCTGGATGCCCGTTTGGGGCATCCAGAGGCCCGTTTGGGGCGGGAGAACCACCGTTGTGCTCGGGAGGGAACAGGCCCGCGATCGGTGCCCACCGATCGTCGGGCCTGCGTCCAAAAGGGTCGCACTATTTCCCCTCCGCCGCCCGACAAGATCAAGCCGCCACATCTTGTCGGGCGGCGGTGGAGAAATGCGGAACCGCGCATGCGCGGGTTCCGTCAATGGCGCGATGATGTCACCTGCGCATGCGCGGGTTGGAGCCGGCTCCAACCTGCGCATGCGCGGCTGACATCATACAGGCGCCAGCCGCGCGTCATCTTGGCGCACGGCCTTAACGACGGTCATTAAGGCTGCGACGCAGTGATTCCCGGGGTCCCGCTCCTAGCCCCGATTGGGGGGGGGGGGGGAAATCGGGTCCCGGGAATGGGCGTGAAGGCTGCCGTGAAGCACGGCCAGTTTCACGGTAGCCTTTATGACTCTCCGCATTTGCGGAGAATCTCGCCCCAGATTTATGTTGAATTCAAATATCACCATCTGCCATGGCGGGATTCCCAGAGCATGATTCTGGATTTTGGATTACTAGTCCAGTAATAATAGCACTACGTCACTGCCTCCCCTGTATTCGACAGGTAAAGGCGCACGTGGGTTTGAAGGAACTCGCACACATGATTGGTCTAAAATGCAGAATCTGAGAAAAAGTATCGCGAATAAAGAAACCCTAAAACATAACCCGAATACGGCGCTATGTAAACACAGGCATCAGTTGATCCTGTTATTCATTTGTTTTGTAACTTGAGGAAGCCAGCGGTAGTGGAACATGGGTTCATTGAATTATGTACAACAGTCTGCCCACGGCAGTAACTCGCTCCCACTCCAGTCCTTGCTCCGAGAACTAGCCACACCAGGCCTTGCTTGGGCCGGCTTTTATGTGTCATCTGTCACGAGCTCCAGCTGGGTGGCCTCTGCCCCCTATCTGGTAAGCTCATATGCCACGGGTCCCATGGGGAGATCACTAATGGTTTCCTCATGGTCCTCATGGGGGTTACAACTACTACTTGGAGCTACATTACTCCAAGGCAGCCCTTATTTAAAATAATAAAATGTCCATTTATAAGACCATAAGACATAGGAGCAGAATTAGGCCACTCGGCCCATCTAGTCTGCTCCACCATTCACTCATGGCTGATACGTTTCTCATTCCTATTCTCCTGCTTTCTCCCCATAACCCTGATCAGCTTATTAATCGAGGACCTATCTATCTCTGTCTTAAAGACACTCAGTGATTTGGCCTCCACAGCATTTTGCGGCAAAGAGTTCCACAGATTCACCAACCTCTGGTTGAAGTAATTCCTCCTCATCACTGTTTTAGAGGATTGTCCCTTTAGTCTGAGGTTACGCCCTCTGGATGTGGTTTTTCCTACTCGTAGAAACACCCTCTCCACATCCACTCTATCCAGGCCTCGCAGCATCCTGTAAGTTTCAATAAGATCCCCCCTCATTCTTCTAAACCCCAACGAATAGAGACCCAGAGTCCTCAACAGCTCCTCATATGACAAGTCCTTCATTCCAGGGATCATTCTTGTGAATCTCCTCTGGACCCTTTCCAAGGCCAGCACATCCTTCCTTAGATACGGAGTCCAAAACGGCTCACAATATTTGTGAGTTGATTGATGGAGCCTGTGTAACCTATCTGTCTGAGGGCCACATAGATTGGTGCCCCCTGACAATCATTACTCACACATCTGAAGTTTGACTTTTGTGACAGCAGACAAGGCCGTCAGTGGCAGTTAACCCCTGAACCAAACACAATTTTGTCCTTATTCCTCTTGAATCTTCATGTCTTTGAACTGAACACTCCCCCCTCCCACTCTCTGCAAAGTGTCTTTTAATGTAATCCACTATTTTAATGAATATGCCAGCAATAAATAGTCAATCAACTTGTTGTTGCATTGCAATAAATTCCCCCCCCCCCCCCCCCCAACGCAGTTCAGGTTTTGTTTCTGGGCTGTTTCCAAAACGTGGGCCAGAATTCGAAGTTGCACAGATGGGTGCTCACCTGAACCGGAGGTGTGTGAAATAGTGTGAGAAGATGTCAGGCACGCATGCCAATGTCATCGCGCCTTCCTGTGGTCAGCGGGCAAGTGCGTGAGTCGGAATCGCGCCTGCCGACCATCAAGCAACGATTTATCCCATTACATGTACATGGCCAGTCTACTTTCATAGCTGGCGAGCGGACTGAGTGACCAGGTGCAGCCTTGATCCGGAGTGCGATGAAATGTCAAGGCTGAAATAAAACTAAAAACGGATGCCTGGGAACCTAGGTTTGTGCTTGAACGTGCTGCCTAGATACCGTTTGCAGTGCTTTTCCACCGGAATTAATTTTTTTCCAGGTCTGCATCTCCCCCCCCCCCCCCCCCCCCCTCCCCCCCACCCCCCCACACCCCCACCCCCACCCCTGTAACCCTGCACATTTGTCATGGCCAATCCACCTAAGCTGCACATCTTTGGAATGGGGCAGGAAACTGGAGCCCCCGGAGGAAACCCACGCCAAAGGGGGAGAATGTGCAACTCCACACCCGATGTCAGAATCTAACCCGGGTCCCTGGCGCTGTGAGGCAGCAGGGCTAACCACTGTGCCGTTAACATCCCACTTGAAAGAAAGCACCTCTGACAGTGCAGCACTCCCATAGGCCTGCAGCTAATTGACAGCCTGGAATTTTGTACCACAGTTTCTGGGATTGGGAATGGCACCTCCCCTCCAGTTTCTGACTCAGAGAAGGGTCTGTAACCAGCTGAGCCACGGGTGACACACGCAATGATAGTACAATAATGATTTGTAAAGTACTAATGGGCCAGATCCTGTCTGATCAATGCAACTTGCTGCTTTTACTCACATTTAGATTTCTGGCACCAGGCGATGCTTCGGGAAGTAATTGACACTCTGCACAAACTTTCACGGCTAGGATTTGCTCTGTGTTGACACCTCTGGTCAAAACAGGTTACGTTCAGAAGCGAAATGAGTGATTGCAGACACCCTGGAGGTTTCAAGACATGCAGCAGGAACAGAGAATCGGGCCACTTGGGGACACCTCAAAAAATGCAGCTGCTCCGTGCACACGCTTGACAACCACATGGTGAGAGAGTCTTCACAGTCTTGTGAATCTCCGCAACTAAATCTCAATGATGCCAAGTGCAGAAGCTGAAAACAGAAACACAGAAGGCAGCTAATAAACCCAAGCAAACCCAAAATAAGCAGCATCAGACAGAGAACGTTGATATTTATAAAGTGAGCCATGCTGCGCAGTCTGGTATGGTGCTCACGTAAGACACTGTGCAGACATTGATAACAAGATAGTTCGGTGTCTTTCCAACAAGCTTATCAGGCATCCGTGATGCATTCCAAACTGTCACGGCTAATATTAGGAATGATACTATGATCAGCCTGACCCACAAATATGCTCCTTGCCCTCCCTGTGGCGAATGAATGCTGCGCCATCTATTTTAGGACAGGTGACTGAGAAGAATTGAGTTAGTGGCGAGATTCCATGCTGAACTTTTCATGAAGCAGATTGACCTCTCTACCCAGTGCGTTTCTGGTTCCTGTCAGACCTCCCCTGACACAGCAGATGAACAAACAGGAGGGAACTGAGAGTCTGCTTTGACTTCTGCTACAGCTTGGGTGTCATGTTAGCTCTCCACAGACCATCACTGTTTCCTGGCTCTGATCCCGTCATCCACAGCTTCAAACAGAGGTGCAGTCAGCCATTAGTGACAGCAAGGAACAAGGTGAGACAGGATAAATAATCCCACTCTACATTCGTACAGTGATATTGTTCACTGAAGAGCATTGTTGCTCATACGTGTAAAATTGAGCTCAGCTTCTTAAATTCAAGTTTATCGTTTAATTCCGTTCACTATGGTTTCCGAATTTCTTTTTCTGCGCATCATTTATTTCCTTTCACTGGAGCAGGAAGAATCAGCAAAATCCCTCTGGCCATTTTTAGTTAAAACGTGAGCATGGATGCAAAGTGGGGAGGCAGTGACAGAGTGGTATTGTCACTGGACTAGTAATCCAGAGACCCAGGATAATGGTCTGGTGACCCAGGTTCGAATCCCACCACTGCTGATGGTGAAATTTTAATTCAATAAAAATCTGGAATTAAAAGTCTAATAATGATCATAAAACCATTGCCGACTATCATAAAAATCCATCTGGCTCACTAATATCCTTCAGGGAAGGAAATCTGTCGTCCTTACCTGGTCTGGCCTACATGTGACTCCAGACCCACTCAGCGATATGATTGACTCTTTCCGCAGGAATGGGCAATAAATGCTCTCTCAGTAAGCGACGCCCACATCCCATGGATGAATAAATTTTAAAATAAACTGAATTTCCCCTGCTCACAATTTCCCTGGCTGCTTTGTGGAAATTATCAATTGGAAGCAATGTCTACATATTTTCCTTTTTATTGTTTTGTTTTACTGCTGTCCGCGCACCACAACATTCATTCATACCCCTATTGAAACAATGGGCGGGATTCCCCGACCCCCCCCCCGCCGGGTCGGAGAATCCCCAGGGGCGGCATGAATCCCACCCAGCTGCTCCGACGTCAGCTGCCGTATTGTCCGGTGCCGGTTTTTGGGCGGGGACTGGGTTTACGCCACACAGGTCGGGGGCCGTTGGCAGCGGCCCTCCCCCGGCAATTCTCCAGGCCCCGATGGGCTGAGCACCCGTCAGTACCTGGCCAGTTCCGCCAGCGTGAAATGGACATGGTCCCACATGGCGGGACCTGGCTGGTAGGCCATCTAGTGGAGTCCTCGGGGGGGGGGGGGGCGCTGATGGATCTGGCCCCAGGGAGGCCCCCATGGTGGCCTGGCCTGCGATCAGGGCCCACCAGCCTGCGGGCGGGCCTGCACCGTGGGGGAACTCCTTCATTCCGTGCCGGAGTAGAACCCCCCTGTGCATGTGCAGGAACATGCCGGCCAGTCTGCGCATGCGCGGAACCATGCCGACGGTTCTGCGCATGCGCCAACTCCCAACTCGTGCCGACCCTTCGGCGCGATTTGGCGTGGCACCGGCATAGCTCCCGGAAGTGCGGCGGATTCCGCAACTTCCGGTCGGCTGGACGCTGGAGTGGTTCACGGCGTTCTTGCCACTGGCGTCAGGCCAACCCACCAATTGCGGGAGAATCCCGCCCAATATTTTCTCCAGAGGCCAGCTGGTAATAAAGAAACCTTTCTTTTGAATAATTGAGCGGTACCCAGCTGACAGGTTGACCTTCCTAACATTAAAAAAAATAAATTTACACTCACACTCATTCACTCTCTCCCCCACACTTACTCACGCTCTTGCCCACAGTCACTCCCATTCTCCCCCACACTCACTAACTCTCTCCCCCGCATTCACTGTGACTGAGTGATTGAGTGTGGGAGAGAGTGAGTGAGTTTGCTGCACCAGAATAGAAGTCTCTGTTCACAAATGCGCACCTCCATAATGAGAGGTGATCTTGAATAAAAGTTGCTTTGGGGAACAAAAAGGAACCAAAGCCAAAGAAGAGATTAACAACAGTAACTGACAGCCCAGATAATGGCACTAATTGACTGAAGATATGCACACAAACAAAAACAAACCAACACCAAGCACACCAACTCCGAAGCTCATTTCCACCACGCAGAGCAATTTACAAACTAAATGATTCTATTGACACAGCCGTAGCTCTCCCCGTCACACAGTTTGCAAATAGCACGACAAGTTCCAGGCAAACAGTAATACCAGTGAGCCTCAAATTGTTCAGCCAGAGAAAGGTTTAAATCACTTGGATATGTATTGCATGAGAAAAAAGTTTGGGACTCATAGTCAGCTTAAAGGTAAATGTGGTTCCCCTCTTGAGCTATTTTGAGTTATTTTGACGGAATTACCCCAATTTCATACGGTGACTCAATGCACATGGATTCAGTTATTTTTAAAAGTGCACAATGGGCACATTTCTAGGTCTCCAACAATGCACCAAAAAGCTGACATTGGCTTTGGTACTTTAGACACATATTTGAATTATGTCCTACTGGATTCCAAGGAATATGCATGTGTGACTATTAAGCCAAATTTGACAATTTGTAAATATTTGTCGTTGGAACCAAACCAATATTTAAATCAGCGTAATATTCCAATGAGAATGATTACACCTCGGTGTTAAACTGTCTTTCCATTTCTAGTTGTATAAAGAAGACGGCGCAGTTAGATTTGTCAGTGGGTATTAATCACCCACTTTGAGGATCCTGGATCTGTCACTTTCATCGCTGTTGAGCCAGATCACTAAGTGTCGATGCCCCCAGGGCGGCACAGTGGCATAGTGGTTAGCACTGTTGCTTCACAGCACCGGGGTCCCGGGTTCGATTCCCGCTGGGTCACTGCCTATGCGGAGTCTGCATGTTCTCCCCGTGTCTGCGTGGGTTTGCTCTGGGTGCTCCAGTTTCCTCCCACAAATCCCAAAAGACGTGCTTTTTAGGTGAGTTGGACATTCTGAATTCTCCCTCCGTGTACCCGAACAGGCGCCGGAGTGTGGCGATCGGCCGAATGGCCTGCTTCTGCACTATATGTTCTGTGTCTGTCTGGCGACTCGGGGCTTTTCACAGTAACTTCATTGCAGTGTTAACGTAAGCCTACTTGTGACACTAATTATGATTATTATTATTGAAGGAAAATGGGTAAAATAGGACAAATCCGAAAGCAGCATACTTTAAAAAAATGGAGTTTATTAAGTAACTGTAAAATAAAGAATAAAGAGGAGCAGACCATGTAGCTCCTCAAGATTGTTCCAGTATTCTGTCTCTTTATTCACTTCAAATCCACTGTCCGCACTTTCCCTGTGACTACATTGAATCACAGGCCATTTGTCTATGTCGGATAAGACCACTAGTTTTACATTTTTATTGAAGAGCAAACGGAACAGTGGCACAGTGGTTAGCACTGCTGCCTCACAGTGCCAGGGACTCAGGTTCAATTCTGATCTTGGGTAACTGCCTGTGTGGAGTTTGCACTTTCTCCCCGTGTCTGTGTGGGTTGCCTCTGGGTGATCCGGTGTCCTCTCACAGTCCAACGATGTGCAGGTTAGGTGGACTGGCCTTGCTAAATTGCCCCTTAGTGCCTCAAGATTAGGTGGGGTTGTGGGGATAGGGCAGGGCCAGTGGGCCTAGGTTAGAATGCTCTTTTAGAGGGTCAGCGCAGACTCAATGGGCCGAATCGCCTCCTTCTGCACTTTAGGAATTCTACGATTCTCTTAATATGATTATCAAATCATATGTCCTGAAATTGAAAAAAATTGAATTTTTACATTATTTATCTCCAAGTAAAAATGTATTTTTTTAACTGTGAAGAAATGACAGTGGCCATGAGAAATATCACATTACAAATCAAGTGAGCACTGTGATGAATGTAGGAATTTCAGAAATGTTATACTGTAGGTATTTGATGCAGTAAGGATTAAAAGTAGTGTTTTGAAGAATCCTGGGTTGAAAGATTTTGGGAGCCAGGGGTACAGTTAAAGCACCGTAAAACGTTTGGGCGAATGGAAAGTTGTTTTGGATGAAGGAGATTCCCCGTGGAGTTAATTAGATTTCTGCTTGGTCAAATTATGTACTTACTGGGTGGAGTTGAGGTTCAATAAGGACACGGGGAGTCCACACCCAGCAAAATCAAAAACTTTGATTTATTTACAGTTACGGTGTACACACTTCCCAGCTGATCTCGACCGGGTCTCTTTCTGGTTGGTGCCTTACTGACCGACCTATTATACAATGCTAAATGGAGTCCCCCCTACCCCTCAGCGGAAGGGCACGTACTCTGTGAGAACCATGGGGAAGATAATCATTCCCACCCTGTAAGTCCTGTATGGGATATTATGTAAGGTATCAGGCATTTTGCAGAATAGCAGTGTTGGTCGAGTGTTAGTTGGAGATCAGGGGCGGGATTCTCTCCTACCCGGCGTGACGGGGGGTCCCGGCGTAGGGGAGTGGCGCCAACCACTCCGGGGTCGGGCCTCCCCAAAGGTAGGGAATTCTCCGCACTTTTGGGGGCTAGCCCTGCGACGGAGCGGTTGGCACCAGAAGGCTGGCGCAAAAAACCGGTGCCCCCGGCAGCGGGGCTGGCCGAAAGGCTTTCGCGCGATGTGGGTTTCTCTTCCGCTTCCGCCATGGCGGAGGCCGTGGCGGCGGCGGAGGAGAAAGAGTGCACCCAGGGCACTGGCCCGGAGTCTGAGCGGGGGGCCCCGATCGCGGGCCTGGCCACCGTGGGGGCACCCCCCGGGGTCCGATCACCCCACGCCCCCCCCAGGATCCCGGGGGCCCGGTTGCGGCGCCAATCCCGCCGCCACCAGAGGTGGTTCAAACCTCGGCGGCGGAAGAGGCCTCCCAGCGGCGGGACTTCGGCCCATACGGGCCGGAGAATCGCCGCAGGGGCCTCGCCGATCGGAGTGGCGTGATTCCCACCCCGCCAATTCCCGGGTGGCGGAGAATCTCTGCCACGGTGGGGGCGTGATTTTCGGCGGCCCCAGGTGATTCTCCGACCCTGCTGGGGGTTGGAGAATTTCGCCCATGAGCAGAAGTCAAGCATCTCAGTTCAGTTAAAAGATAGTTCTGTAGGTGGATTTGCAGTTTTCTTTCCACAAGTTCAGAAGGGTGTAATTAGGAGGTGAGCTGAAACAGCTGAAGAAATACAGCAAGAGTTTCTGCATGGTTCTGACAGGATTCAGGGGCGGCATTCTCCAACCCCCCGTGGGGTCGGAGAATCGCCTGGGGCCGGCGTCAATCCCGCCCCCGCCGTGTCCCGAATTCTCCGCCCCTGACATTCGGTTATGACCCCCTCCCCTGTGCATGCGCGGACTTCTGCCAGCCGGTGAAGTCTCTTCAGCCCCGGCTGGCGTGGCGCCAAAGGCCTTCCACGCCAGCCATCGGAGTGGGAACCACTCCAGCGCGGGCCTAGCCCCTCAAGGTGAGGGCTTGGCCCCTAAAGGTGCGGAGAAATCCACACATTTAGGGCGGCCCGACGCCGGAGTGGTTCACGCCACTCCATCCCGCCGGAACCCCCCGCCCTGTCGGGTAGGGGAGAATCCAGCCCAAGATGTGAGAAAAAAACGTTTTCACACAGCAAGTGATTTGGCTCTGGAATGCACTGCTTGGTTCAATTGAGGTATTCAAGAAGGCATTAGATGATTATGTGAATAGAAACAATGTGCATGGGTACGGGGAAAAGGCAGGGGAATGGCACTAAGTCATGATGCTCTTTTGGAGAGCTGTTGCAGCCACGATGTGCCAAATAGCCTCCTTCTGTGCCGTAACAATTCTGTAACACCGTCTGGATTGGCAAAACACAGATGCAAAAGCCCTGGTTTCAGTTCCTCATATCTGCTGAGTAAGTTAACCTCACCCAAGGGAATGTTTGGGAAAATGCAAGTCACATCACCAAATGCCTCAGGAAAAGATAAGATCGGCAATTATTCCACTTTCTTTTTTTTTTATAAATTTAGAGTGGCCAATTCTTTTTTCCAATTAAGGGGCAATTTAGTGTGGCCAATCCACCTACTCTGCACATTTTTGGGTTGTGGGGGCGAAACCCACGCAGACACGTGGAGAATGTGCAAACTCCACACAGACAGTGACCCAGAGCCGGGATCGAACCTGGGACCTCAGCGCCGTGAGGCGGTTGTGCTAACCACTAGGCCACCGTGCTGCCCATTATTCCACTTTCTGATCTCCATCCAATGATCCCTCTGGAAAATGCACTTCTTCCAGCATGTTTACATTTATATAAAATATCGGGCGCGATTCTCCCAAAACGGGAGAAATCGTAAGGCTGGCGTCAAACCCGGGCGGGTGTGACGCCAGCGCGCTCCTTCCCGACCGGGAACCGATTCTGGTCCCCGGTCGGGGCTAGCAGCCCGACGCCGCAAGCTCCGACATCACGGGCTTAACGAATTTCGTTAAGCCCGCTTGCCGGAGTTAGCGCCAGCTGACGCGTCATATGACGTCAGCTGCGCATGCGCGGATTGGAAGACTCCAACCCGCGCATGCGCGGATGACGTCATCGCGTATTTGCGCGAAACCCGCGCATGCGCGGGCCGGGATGCCCCTCAGCCGCCCCGCGAATGGATACTGCGGGGCGGCGGAAGGACAAATAGTGCGCGGGCATCGGGCCCGCTGCCCGCGATCGGTGCCCACCGATCGCGGGCCCATGGCACCCTTGGCACGGCCGTGGTACTGCCGTGCCAATCGGTGCCATGGTTATAAAAAGCGAGTTGTTTTTACGAACGGCCAGACCAGGTGTGTTTGCCGTTCGTAAAAACAGCGTAAAGGGCTGGGACTTTGGCCCATCGAACAGCTGTGAATCGCTGCCGGCCGTAAAAAAACGGCGGCAGCGATTCGTGTCGGGAGTTGGGCGGGGGGAGGGGGGGGGGGTAGAATAGCGGGAGGGCGGGAAAAATGTCGGGAAGGCCCTCCCGCTATTCTCCGACCCGTCGTGGGGGTCGGAGAATTTCGCCCATCGTTTCCAGACAAGGCAAGTCTGCTGCATAGTATGAGGCCATCAACATTTTTACAGTGAAGCTGCTTTGATCTTGCATCAGAAATCCAATTATTTACAAAAAGAATAAAGCCACAACATTCTGAAGAAGAGTCAGATGGACTCAAAACGTTGACTGTGATTCTCTCTCCACTGATGCTGCTTGACCTGCTGAGTTGTTTTCAGCATTTTCTGTTTGATTTCAGATTCCTAGCATCTGGAGTACTTTACGCTTCTATAAACCACAACGTGTGATGCTGTAAAACAGAAGAATTAGACAAGAGTCAAACAAAGCAAACACCAAAAATTGGGCTAAATTTTTCTCCGCCAGAAGATGTGTTCCTGTACGGCGGAGAATCCAGCGCCGTCAAAAATGGGATGTTAGAGTATGGAAGGTTAGCAAAGGTAATGGGCTGCATTCTCCGTTTAGATGGGCCATTCCGATCCTCCATTTCCCCGCTGGTGGCAGTATTGAGATTTGCGCTCTGTGCCAGCGGGAGGATGCAAACAGATCAAATCGACCCATTTGAATGCGCCGAATGGACTGGGCACCAGCCTCCCCAAGCCTCTGGTCCTCTGGGCCGGGGCTCACATGGGCATGATTTGGTGCAGTTATGTGCCAACGTAGCCTGGCATGGTGGAACTCATGGTGGACCAAGGCAGCAACTCCTCAAGGGTGTTGCTTCCAAAGTTCATCGGAGGGCCTCCCCCACAATGCAAATCCTGCCCATCCTACCCCCCACACCAGACCCCACAACCAGTGACCCCCCCAAAGTAGAGAACACCAGGGACCTGCATCACAGAAACCCCCCCAGCAGAGACCCCCCCCCCCCCCCCCCCACCCACCCCCCCACTCCCCCCGCAACAGAGACACCTGCCTGGAAACTAAAGAGCTGTCCAGACAGAGACAGTGAAAAAAATGACTGCTTTAACACTCACCTGTGCCCAAACCTGCTGACTCAGGAAGAGAAAGCAGCACCTGTAAATTCTGAGAAAGTGAAAATCACATCAGCTGGGTTTAAGCCCCTTCAGATCTCTCATCTGCAAGGCAATTATTCACATCAATGTGAAATTGGTTTTGTTAGGCTGTGATTGACAGCTGTCTGGATTGTTTAATTTAATTTCTCTTCACGCTTGAATGGATCTCAGGTATCCTGCTGTGTAACCTACCGCAATGTTCATAAGCAGCTCGCTATGATTGACAACTCTTCGACCATCAAAAGCAGTTAACTACTTTCCGCAGAGAAAAAGAGGAAGTAATGGGGGGTCTCTGGTGCGGGTTCGGATGGGGGCATCGGCGGGTCACCCTCATACTTTGGGGGAGGGGGGCAGTATTGGGTTGGGGGGGCGGAAGGGGGCTCAACCATTTTTTTGAGTGGGTGGCCCAATAGTGTGATTGCCGAGGCAATCCTTCGTAATCTCCGCCATGCATAGATTTGCAAGGCAAGTGATAGGGAATCATCCCTGGATTCCCGCTCCCAGCATGAGCGCAGATCAGAGCAGAGCCGATTCACCTCCGGCAGGAGAACATAGAGCTGGATTCTCCAATTTTCAGGCTATGTTCGGAGGATCCGTGGTGTTTTACGTCAAAAAAAATCGGCAGGCCCCAGCACCGATCCTCCAACCGGTGAGGGACTAGCAGCCGCGCCACATAAAATGCCCGGCCTCCATGACAAAAACGGCCAGAGAATTGCCAGGTCTGTGGCTGCGCATGTGCACAGCGGTGACCTGCAGCGGTCGTGCCTTACAACATGGCGCCGGCCGTGTCCGGACCCGACCTGGACACCCCCTGGCCACCCCCCACCAGTCCCCCAAGCCCTCGCCGAAGCCCCTCCGGCCAGCAGCAGGGCTCCCGCCTGATTGTGGCGGCGCTGGACGCAGTCCGCAGCCACCAGCCCGCGTTCCTGATCGCTGAGACCGTGAGTCAACCGCACGGCTGGAAACTCGGCCCATCGGGGGCGGAGCATCGGGGAAGAACCTCCAGGTGACGTCCTGGGGCCGTCCCAATGGCGTGCGGCGTGCTCCTCGATTATGCTATTTTGGAGGGGCCGGAGCATGCGGAAACAGGCAACCCCCCCCCCCCCCCCCCCCGATTCCATCGTAAAAAAGGGATTCTCCGCCCAATCGCCATTTACGAAATCGCCTTTAGGTAAAGGAGAATTCTGCCCATCCAAACGGAGAATGCAGCCCATTACCTTTGATAACCTTCCATACTCTAACATCCAGAATTCAGAGAAGTCAAACTTGAATTAACCAGCAAATTCCAAACGATTGTGAACTAGAAATTACACATTAAATGGCAGATGCAACTCAGCCATATCTTCACAAATGGCTCAGCAGTCAACACGGCATAAAGGCCACCAAATTCTCTCCTTCAAAACACTCGTCTTACCCGTGAAGAATTTGAGCTTCTCTCTTTCTTGGATGTAGGCTAATTCCCAGCCGACCGCGGCGCATGACCAACCCGAACCCCACGAGTACAGCCTTCACCACACGTGATACATGTCTGCGGAACCTGACCGACTCGCTCTGGATGATGCACATCAAACAACGCAGGAAAAATGCAGCAACTTATCCTCAGCATTGAGATCTAGACTTGGCTTAGTCAGCCAGCCTGTGCTGGCTGTACTGCAGATGTTGGAAATCTGAAATGGAAACAGAAAATGCTGGAAAAACCGAACCAGCCTGGAAGCATCTGTGGAGAGAGAAACGGGAGTTAATGCTTCGAGGCTAACAAGGAGTCAGATTTTTGAAGAAGAGTCAAATTGGATTAAGACATTAACAAATATACACAGTCTTTGCAGAGGGCTTTCCCTGTCTTCTCTCTGACTTTGGGTCAATGATGTGGGAACTATTTCACTGGATAACCAATGTTTGAAAAAGAAATGTGGAGTGTGACGAATTACAAATACCTGGGCCACATATCATTGCTAGTATGATCGGGGCACTTGCATCAATGCCAGATTGAATTTCTTCAGATTGGCATAAATCATGCATGACTTCATTTGCTTCTCCTCTGATTACTGAGCTTGTGTGGGGAGGATGAACTTCAAATTGTAGGTTTTGGATGTTGGCATTAGTTGAGTATAGCAGACGATTAAACCCTCACAGCAATAACACAGACATGAGCAGCTAAGGGCCGAAGATCCTACGAGGCGAATGGAAAATATTATTTTAAAAAAGGAAAGTCCAGGGCAGGCTGAGCACTCGAATGCCACAGAATGCCTTCGGAATTAAATAAAAAAATCATGCACTATCTCTGATTGAGTGAAGGTTCACTTTCCTGACTGAGAATTACACTTTACCACAGAGCATGGTAAAAATATTCCCTGAAGTTAAATCACATCTTGCAAACGTCACAAGGCTTAGTATACATATCTGAAATTTACATCTCCATTGTTTTAGTAGATATATATTATCCATTTGTTTTAATAGCAGAGTGGGTGACTTCAAACAACAAGTTAGGTAGCCATAGACTGTATTGCATAGAAATATGAAACATCTAAATCATGAAAAGAGGTCCATTGTCCCAAGTAGTCCATGCCAGCATTTATGCGGCACAAGAACCTCCTCCTATCCTACTCCTTCTAAATCTATCAGCATTATTTATTACTCTCTCCCTCATGCACTTATTGCTTCCTCTTAAAAGCATCTAGTAGTGCACCACATAAATTCAACCCAGTGCTGTGACACGATGAAGGTGATAAAATCTACCTCATTAGATCTTCAGATGTCTGCTGTAATATGCTTTTAAGGGATAGCACCATACCATTCGCCAGAAAGGAAGTGTGTCATTCAATCCTGCTTCAGTTTTGCTTTTGCTTTAAGCACAGCACACAGTGTCTTCAAGATGAATGCCCCTTTATAAGCGATCCCACATGCCTAGTCTCAATAAGTGAACCCACAACGTGTATGGTGATTGTCCCTTTAAGGGCAACACAGCAGATTAAGGGTTGCCAGGCCTGGGCCACCAATCAGGATTCAGAGTGGGGAATCATCCCACGGAGAAGAGTTCTCAGCA
Organism: Scyliorhinus canicula; assembly: GCF_902713615.1. Classification (NCBI taxonomy): domain Eukaryota; kingdom Metazoa; phylum Chordata; class Chondrichthyes; order Carcharhiniformes; family Scyliorhinidae; genus Scyliorhinus; species Scyliorhinus canicula. Next base: position 91,442,409 of record NC_052164.1, on the reverse strand, counting down.
GAGGAATTTTAGAATTTGCTGCAAACATGCAGCTCTTGAAGATCACTAAATTAATCTCTTCCTCGTCACCAGATGTATGATGGACTTTCAAAGACTTCATTAGCGAATTTACTTAGTGATCTACAAGAGCAGCAGCATGTTTGCAGCTAAACCTTCCAATGAGGACTTTGCAAGATGAGCTCTCTAGGCCCAAAGGTGCCCAAGGTCTAAACACATCATACCATTCACTCCATCTGACACAAGCACAAAATAATTCAGACATAAAGAGTATTTAATTGGTTTAGTCGGAGGAATCACCAAGTACAGAGCTAACATTAGCACTGCTTTGTCCAGCCATGAATGTTCCTGAGCATCTTTCTCCAGAAGATTCAGTTGTTTTAAAATTTTTTTTAGATTACCCAATTATTTTTTTCCATTTAAGGGGCAATTTAGTGTGGCCAATCCACCTACTCTGCACATTTTTTGGGGTTGTGGGGGCGAAACCCACACAAACACGGGGAGAATGTGCAAACTCCACACGGACAGTGACCCAGAGCCGGGATTGAACCTGGGACCTTAGCGCTGTGAGGCTGCTGTGCTAACCACTAGGCCACCGTGCTGCCCAAGATTCAGTTGTTGAGATGTGGCCTGTTTCTGTCTCTGGTCCTCTCTTCCTCATAACAAAACAATCCATTTTCAGTTCTTCATTGTCCTGTTGCCTTGCTAGAAAATGGAGGAATCTCTCCTCTGTGATTTTGCACCCAAAGCACAGACATACAGGGTGTGTGACATCAATGTACACGCCGGGTGCGTGACCTGTTCCCTGCCGCTGCTTCTGGACCGGAAGACTGCATCGTTCCATTTAAAAGCCGATCACGGCCGGCATTCTCCATTTTTAAGCCGGTCGTGGCCACTGGGCACTCCGTAACCTTCCCAACACCAGTGCGCAGTTTGAAGAACCCTGATCCACTGAATGGGCAAGGAATTGGTCTCCGACTAACCTTGTCTTCAGGAGGGAGTTAATTGCCGCAAAAAAATACATTAATAAAAGCTTTGGAGATTTTGTTGGAATTACACAGTGGCACAGTGAATCTCTGACCTCTCAACAGCAAACCAGAGCCCATTTTCACAACTGCCATGATCCATAGGGAGCCCATGACAGTTCAGTGATTATCAATGGTGAATCAATTGATGACACCGAGACCAAGCCTGGCTAGAGTTTCATAGAACATAGAACGATACAGCGCAGTACAGGCCCTTCGGCCCTCGATGTTGCACCGACATGGAAAAAATCTAAAGGCCATCTAACCTACACTATGCCCTTATCATCCATATGCTTATCCAATAAATTTTTAAATGCCCTCAATGTTGGCATGTTCACTACTGTTGCAGGTAGGGCATTCCACGGCCTCACCACTCTTTGCGTAAAAAACCCACCTCTGACCTCTGTCCTATATCTATTACCCCTCAATTTAAGGCTATGTCCCCTCGTGCTAGCCACCTCCATCCGCGGGAGAAGGCTCTCGCTGTCCACCCTATCTAACCCTCTGATCATTTTGTATGCCTCTATTAAGTCACCTCTTAACCTTCTTCTCTCTAACGAAAACAACCTCAAGTCCATCAGCCTTTCCTCATAAGATTTTCCCTCCATACCAGGCAACATCCTGGTAAATCTCCTCTGCACCCGTTCCAAAGCTTCCACGTCCTTCCTATAATGAGGCGACCAGAACTGTACGCAATACTCCAAATGCGGCCGTACTAGAGTTTTGTACAACTGCAACATGACCTCATGGCTCCGGAACTCAATCCCTCTACCAATAAAGGCCAACACACCATAGGCCTTCTTCACAACCCTATCAACCTGGGTGGCAACTTTCAGGGATCTATGTACATGGACACCGAGATCCCTCTGCTCATCCACACTACCAAGAATTTTACCATTAGCCAAATATTCCGCATTTCTGTTATTCTTTCCAAAGTGAATCACCTCACACTTCTCCACATTAAACTCCATTTGCCACCTCTCAGCCCAGCTCTGCAGCCTATCTATGTCCCTCTGTAACCTGCAACATCCTTCCGCACTGTCTACAACTCCACCGACTTTAGTGTCGTCTGCAAATTTACTCACCCATCCTTCTGCGCCCTCCTCTAGGTCATTTATAAAAATGACAAACAGCAACGGCCCCAGAACAGATCCTTGTGGTACGCCACTCGTAACTGAACTCCATTCTGAACATTTCCCATCAACTACCACTCTCTGTCTTCTTTCAACTAGCCAATTTCTGATCCACATCTCTAAATCACCCTCAATCCCCAGCCTCCGTATTTTCTGCAATAGACGACCGTGGGGAACCTTATCAAACGCTTTACTGAAATCCATATACACCACATCAACTGCTCTACCCTCGTCTACCTGTTCAGTCACCTTCTCAAAGAACTCGATAAGGTTTGTGAGGCATGACCTACCCTTCACAAAACCATGCTGACTGTCCCTAATCATATTATTCCTATCTAGATGATTATAAATCGTATCTTTTATAATCCTCTCCAAGACTTTACCCACCACAGACGTTAGGCTCACCGGCCTATAGTTACCGGGGTTATCTCTACTCCCCTTCTTGAACAAAGGGACCACATTTGCTATCCTCCAGTCCTCTGGCACTATTCCTGTAGCCAATGATGACCTAAAAATCAAAGCCAAAGGCTCAGCAATCTCTTCCCTGGCTTCCCAGAGAATCCTGGGATAAATCCCATCCGGCCCCGGGGACTTATCTATTTTCACCTTGTCCAGAATTGCCAACACTTCTTCCCTACGCACCTCAATGCCATCTATTCTAATAGCCTGGGTCTCAGCATTCTCCTCCACAATATTATCTTTTTCTTGAGTGAATACTGACGAAAAGTATTCATTTAGTATCTCGCTTATCTCCTCAGCCTCCACACACAACTTCCCACCACTGTCCTTGACTGGCCCTACTCTTACCCTAGTCATTCTTTTATTCCTGACATACCTATAGAAAGCTTTTGGGTTTTCCTTGATCCTACCTGCCAAAGACTTCTCATGTCCCCTCCTTGCTCGTCTCAGCTCTCTCTTTAGATCCTTCCTCGCTTCCTTGTAAATATCAAGCGCCCCAACTGAAACTTCACGCCTCATCTTTACATAGGCCTCCTTCTTCCTCTTAACAAGAGATTCCACTTCTTTGGTAAACCACGGTTCCCTCGCTCGACCCCTTCCTCCCTGCCTGACTGGTACGTACTTATCAAGAACATGCAATAGCTGTTCCTTGAACAAACTCCACATATCCAGTGTGCCCAACCCTTGCAGCCTACTTCTCCAACCAACACATCCTAAGTCATGTCTAATGGCATCATAATTGCCCTTCCCCCAGCTATAACTCTTGCCCTGCGGGGTATACTTATCCCTTTCCATCACTAACGTAAAGGTCACCGAATTGTGGTCACTGTTTCCAAAGTGCTCACCTACCTCCAGATCTAACACCTGGCCTGGTTCATTACCCAAAACCAAATCCAATGTGGCCTCGCCTCTTGTTGGCCTGTCAACATATTGTGTCAGGAAACCCTCCTGCACACATTGTACAAAGAATGACCCATCTAATGTACTCGAACTATATCTTTTCCAGTCAATATTTGGAAAGTTAAAGTCTCCCATAACAACTACCCTGTTACTTTCGCTCTTTTCCAGAATCATCTTCGCCATCCTTTCCTCTACATCCCTAGAACTATTAGGTGGCCTATAGAAAACTCCCAACAGGGTGACCTCTCCTTTCCTGTTTCTAACCTCAGCCCATACTACCTCAGAAGAAGAGTCCCCATCTAGCATCCTTTCCGCCACCGTAATACTGTCCTTGACTAGCAGCGCCACACCTCCCCCTCTTTTGCCCCCTTCTCTGAACTTACTAAAACACCTAAACCCCGGAACCTGCAACAACCATTCCTGTCCCTGCTCTATCCATGTCTCTGAAATGGCCACAACATCGAAGTCCCAGGTACCAACCCATGCTGCCAGTTCCCCTACCTTATTTCGTATACTCCTGGCATTGAAGTAGACACACTTCAAACCACCTACCTGAACACTGGCACCCTCCTGCGAAGTCAAATCTGTGCTCCTGACCTCTATACTCTCAATCTCCCGTACCCTAAAACTACAATCCAGGTTCCCATGCCCCTGCTGAATTAGTTTAAACCCCCCCAAAGAGCACTAACAAATCTCCCCCCCAGGATATTGGTGCCCCTCAGGTTCAGATGTAGACCATCCTGTCTATAGAGGTCCCACCTTCCCCAGAAAGAGCCCCAGTTATCCAGAAATCTGAATCCCTCCCGCCTGCACCATCCCTGTAGCCACGTGTTTAATTGCTCTCTCTCCCTATTCCTCATCTCACTATCACGTGGCACGGGCAACAACCCAGAGATAACAACTCTGTTTGTTCTCGCTCTGAGCTTCCATCCTAGCTCCCTAAAGGCCTGCCTGACATCCTTGTCCCCTTTCCTACCTATGTCGTTAGTGCCAATGTGGACTACGACTTGGGGCTGCTCCCCCTCCCCCTTAAGGACCCGGAAAACACGATCCGAGACATCACGTACCCTTGCACCTGGGAGGCAACATACCAAACGTGAGTCTCTGTCGCTCCCACAAAATCTCCTATCTGTGCCCCTGACTATTGAGTCCCCAATTACTAATGTTCTACTCCTTTCCCCCCTTCCCTTCTGAGCAACAGGGACAGACTCCGTGCCAGAGGCCCGTACCCCATGGCTTACCCCTGGTAAGTCGTCCCCCCCACAAGTATCCAAAACGGTATACTTGTTACTCAGGGGAACGACCGCAGGGGGTCCCTGCACTGACTGCTTCTTCCCAGTCCCTCTTACAGTTACCCATCTATCTCCAGTCTCTGGTGTAACTATTTCCCTGAAGCTCCTATCTATGACCCCCTCTGCCTCCCGAATGATCCGAAGTTCATCCAGCTCAAGCTCCAGGTCCCTAACACGGTTTTTGAGGAGCTGGAGTTGGGTGCACTTCCCACATATGAAATCAGCAGGGACACTGACGGCGTCCCTCACCTCAAACATTCCCCCCACGAATGCTTCAACTGAGGATATTGAGTCCTTGGCATCGAATTTACCAGGAGTCTCTCAATGCTAGGTTTAAAAAGACTGGCGGGTTGATCGCAAGTTCCACATTCCCCAGTGGTTCTCTGAAATCGGGCCACATGCAAATCATCAGGGTTCATTTTTGTAAGGAGTTGCAGAACAGTTCCCAATGTTCATTTGTTATTTTGCCACGAGTTCCAGTTGTGGGGGAGGAGGTGGTGGGGGTTGGGATTACTACGGAGGTGTTTCTCTTCCAAGCTCCAACTCGTATGAAAACTGCACCAATTATGTCAGGAAGCAGCATATGTTGATTCAAAGCACCACATGGTTGGCAATGTTCAAAACGACTATTCATTTTAGGAAGCTGACTCGGGTTGATTTTACATGCTCTGTACACTATGTAGAAAAAAGAAGCAGTTTATTTTTAAATCGGGAGGGGGGGGGGGGGAATAAACCAAAATGTGGGAATGTTTCCCAACCCACTTTGAAGAACAGCCTTCACCAGAATTCCAAGTGCATATTTCAGCTGCTCATTGCTTGTGCACTTCTTAAAATCAGGAATCATCATATAGTAATCCAGTTGCAGGCCACGTTTCAATTAGTTGATTGTGGAGGACGCATTCTCCAGAGGATTTCAGGATCACATAGCAACTGCACCAAGTATACTAACAGTATAAAACCTTCATGATCTCCTATTAGAAAATGTAGTGGTCTGTGATGTGCACAGCTTACTGCACTCAAAAATGGTGGTTAACCTGGAAGTCAGGATTCAACATTAATTCTTTATCACCACATCTGTGGCATAATTATATATTTTTTATGCTGTTCTTGCTAGCCATGGAATTATTTTGCAATGTGATATCAATTACTTCCCCACTTCTGGTGTAAATGTAATTTTTCTTTGACCTAACTTCATTTGGCTGTCAAAGTGCTGGAGGACCACAGACCCATCACTGTTAATTGTCAGACAGGTTGAGAGATTCCCTTGGGCTGAACTTGTCCATCCAATACCCTCTGGCTTATCCAGGTAACAGTGCAACACAGCTTCCTCTCATAACGTCTCTGTTCTGTCCACACTGTTGTTTTCAGAAATAATTGTTTATTTACTTCTTTGCTCGATCAGAAATGCAACAAATATTGTTCTTCTAAAAAGGTAACACAGATTCCTGACATGAATTCTAAATGCGAGTGTAAAATTCACCCAATCAAATCAACGGTGTAACTTAAACATAAATAAATGCGGAATACGCCAATTTTTAATGATGTTCGGAAAATGTCCGACATGCCAGAGAGACAAGGAAGAAATAGAAACAGAAAACAAGACTTTGGGCAGGATCTCTGCTCCCCACCGCTGGTAGCAGACTTCCTGATGTGGCGGAGAATCCAGCATCGGGCAAAAAAATGATGATACCCGCTGTTGGCAACGTCAAGGCATCCCGTTAATGGGCCAGGCACCATGGGCGGGATTCTCCGCTCCACCAGCCACCTTTCCCTGCGTGCTGCAGGATTCTCTGTTCCCGCAGCCAGCCAATGGGGTTTCCTATTGTGGCCATCTCACACCGTCGGGTGCGCTGACTGCAGGCCGGAGGATCCGGCCAACGGAGAATTTTGCTGCATATTTTCCAAGTCCACATGATTCTCCGATCGTCTTGGGCGGGAATCACCTGAACGAGAATTGATGCAGGTATTTATAAATGTGGACCTGACATGGGCCAAGGGGGTAACTCTTTAAGGGAGTTGTCTCCAAGGTCCATCTGAGGGCCACACTCAGTCCACCACAATGCAAATCCTGCCTACCCCACCCCAACCAGACCCCCCCACTGCTCCCCACAAGAGGCCCCCAATTACAAAGACCCCCATCAGAGGCCCCCCCCATTAGAGATCCCCAGCAAAGACCCTATAAGAGTGAACCCCACCAGAGATGCACCCATGAGAGAGACCCCCAACAGAGACCCCACCATAAGAGAGAGCTCTACCTGGATTCCCGCAATTCCATAGATCCCCATCTAGAGGCCTCCCCATAGGAGAGACCTCTGCCTGGAAGCCCCCATGAGAGAAACCCCTGCCTGCATGCTAGAGAGCAGTCCAGAGAGAGGCAGTGAGAACTGCTTGAAAACCCAACAGTGTGATACATCTGCTGGCTCAGGCAGAGGAAGCAGCACCTGTTAATTCCTGGAAAGAGAAAACCAGTCAGCTGGGTTTAAACCCCCTCAGAACTTTGATCTGCAAGCCTTTCATTCATAACTATGTGTAATTGCTTTAACTAGGCTGTGATTGACAGCTTCCACACACACCCTTATGTCTGGATTGCTTAATTCATCTCCCCTCATGCTTGAGTGGATTTCAAGTCAACAGCTATGAAATTAACCGCAATATTTATAAACATCTAGCTATGATTGACAGTTTGAGAACCACAGCAAAGACAGTTAAGTGCTTTTTGCGGAGCTTATATTGTCGTAAATTCAGAAGAACATAGGAATGTCCGAAAGAGGAACAGGCATAGACCATTCAACCCTTTGAACCCACTGCACATTCAATTAGATCATGGCTGATCATCTACTTCAGCATCATTTTCTTGCACTCTGCCCATATCCCTTGATGTTCTTAATTTGTAGAAATCTATCGATCTCAGTCTTGAACAGACAGTGATTGGCTCTTCCACAGCCCACTGGGGCAAAGAATTTCAAACCACCTGCTGAGTGAAGAAATTCTTCCCTATCTCAGTCCTAAATGGGAATGAGGAGTTGAGATTACAATCAGATCAACCATGAACCTATTGAATGACAGAGCAGGCTCGAAGGGCCGAGTGGCCTTCTCCTGCTCCTAATTCGTATGTTCATATGAACATGACCGTTCCCTTATTCTGAGACTGTGTGCTCTGGTTCTAGCACCCCAGCCTGGGGAAACATCCTTCCAGCATCTAGCCCAGGGGTGGGCAAACTACGGCCCGCGGGCCGCATGGGTCTTTATGCGGCCCACCAAGATCAAGTCATTAAAAAAATTTTTTTTTAATTTTTTTTTAATTTTAAGGTTAATGGGGCGGGGGGGGGGGGGGCTGTTGGGTTACTGGTATAGGGTGGATACGTTGACTTGAGTAGGGTGATCATTGCTCGGCACAACATGTGTTTCATGTGAAGTTTCTACTTTAAAATATTAATTAATAAAAATTAATTGCTATTTTTTTCTTTAAAAACCTTTTATTTTGGCTATTTTAAATATTAATTATTTTACTTATTATATTATACGGCCCTTTAAAATTGTGAATTTCTGAATGTGGCCCTTGCACGGAAAAGTTTGCCCACCCCTGATCTAGCCTGTCAGGCTCTGTATGAATTTTCTATGTTTGAATGAGACTACCTCTCATTCTTCTAAACTTGAGAGAATAAATGTCTGGTCTATCTAATTGTTCATCAGATGACAACCCTTCCTTCCCAGAAATTAAGTTTGTGAACCCCCATTGCACTCCCTCTGTAGCAAGTATATCTTTCCTTGGATAAGACCAAAACAGCACAGTTTTGGTGTGGTGTCACCAAGGCTGTATACAATTGAAAAAATACATATTTACTCCGATACTCAAATCCTCTTGTTTTAAAGATCAACAAACCATTTGATTTCTTGAGTGTTTGCTGTACCTGCATGTTGACTCACAGTGACTCATGAACAAGGACATCCAGGTCCCTTTGAAGTTGAACACATCCCAGACTCTCACCACTACAGAAGTACTGAATGGTCCAGAGGTTATCAAATTGACCTGTTTAAAATGATGAAAGGATTTGAAAACTTAGACACAGAGTAACTACTTCCTCTCGTAGGGAAATTCTCAGTACAGGCGTAGAATCATAGAATTGAAATCAGGTATTTATAAATGTGGACCTAACATGGTGGACCTTGCAGTGGGCCAATCAGGATGCACTTCTCTTCAACAGAAAAGGTAGTGGAAATCTGATACTTTCTGCCCAAAAGGCTGTGGACTTTGGGTCAATTCAAATCTTCAAGAATGAGACTGACAGAATGTTTTTTTAAGTGAACGGTATCAATGGACCTGGAGCAAACTGCATAAATAGGATTGAGGCTCACTGAATGGGTGAACAGACCTGAGGGGCTGAATGGCCTCTTCCTGTTCCTGTGACGTGGTGGGTTGTGCGGCTTCACCTCTGAAACCAAGTCAAGATCAATTGGACGAAACACTTTTCTTTTGGCTGGACTTCAAACTCTCTGATACAAGAGGTTGGCAGGAATGACCATTTTTAGTTGACACTTCAAGCCCGAATGAAATTGTGGGAAAATGCACATGCCAGGAAAAAGGGAAAAGGTAGTCAATCGTAATTATTTTGAAATATTGATTTTCTGACTCTTCTAAGCTATCTAATGCTGCAAAGCCTTCCCATTCATTAAGCTCGCCGGCTTGATGCAAACTTGATATTTGACGTTTGATTTGACCGAACAACTCAAAATGTACGCACTTTTTGCAAAAGTGCATTGTTCCATTTTTAGAGGAACATTGAAGGTGGCACAGTGGTTAGCACTGCTGCCTCACAGCTCCAGGGTCCCAGATTAAATTCTGGCCTCTGGTGACTGTGTGGAGTTTGCACGTTCTCCCTGGATCTGCGTGGGTTTCTTCCGGGTGCTCCGGTTTCCTCCCACCGTCCAAACATGTGCAGGTTCAGTGAATTGGTCATGCTAAATTGACCCTTAATGTCCATGGAGTTACTGAAAATGAAATGAAAATCACTTATTGTCACGAGTAGGCTTCAATGAAGTTACTGTGAAAAGCCCCTAGTCGCCACATTCCGGCACCTGTCCGGGGAGGCTGGTACGGGAATCGAACCGTGCTGCTGGCCTGCTTGGTCTGCTTTATAAGCCAGCGCTTTAGCCTTGTGAGCTAAACCAGCCCCGGGTTACGGGGATAGGGTGGCGTGGGTTTATGGCGGGTGCTCTTTCCAAGGGCCGGTGCAGACTTGATGGGCTGAATGGCCTCCTTCTGCACTGTCGGAATTCTATGGAATGCTCAGATCAGAATCAACATGCTAAAATAGTCCATTCGTGCTTTATTGCACTCTTTAGTCAGATTTTGTTTGGCCCAAAGTGGCGAAGAGGAAAATGTGACCCATTGGTGAACTGAGCTTCGGGCAACATAATCCAATTAAACTTGTCTGCAGCACAAAGCTGACAGCAATTTACCATGCATTGGGCAACGCCACTCACTATTGGGATTGCTAATGTAAAAAATGGAATATCACAGGAATGGAAGTCAATCGGTGATTAGGACTGAGGCATGGCCAGAGCAAGTTTACATTTTACCTCTGTTACTGGCTGAGCTGATGACTTTCAGTGTGAGTACTGAATGGAAACTGACCTTCCTGCAATAACTTGCATTGGGACAGGATAAGAACACAAAATTAGTGGGAAGATAGAAAGCAATGTCATGTACCCGCAATGAAAGGTAATCAGTCCCCCCCGGAGCAACTCAAGCTTCATTATTGAGGAGCAAACAATGGCACAATTGGTAGGCCTGGAAGAAATGCACGGCCTTCAGTGGTTCCACTCTGCCTATAGAATAGGATTGTTGTCTCCATGGGAATTTTAATTACCAAATCAGTTGGAGATTCTAATAATTACATTTCCATTCTTCTTGTGGCAGGAATTCAAATTGAAATCTTTTGATTTTTACTACATTTGTCTCAAACAGCGGATTTTCCAAAATGTTACAGCTACTTGTAAAAAAATTGTTTTGTATCTTTTTGGTTCACAGGTCTTCGTGAATGTCTTCATTCGTATCTTTGCCAATCTTTCTCCATTGATTTCCTCCTCACACTTCTCTCCAGGAGACAATGATTTCTTTACGGTTCTGGTCATTCTCTGGTGACTTGTCAAAGTGCCTATTAGTCACATAAGCTTTGACAGTTGAGCAATTTCAGGCATTCAAACCACAGAGGGCGTCTGTCATAGACAAGGTCTAAAAATTCGATCAGTAATGGGAGTTTTCCTGGCTGGCTGATTTTACCCATTTTAATCCATGGAGACGAAAGCTGATTCCACTACTGCCTCAGCATTATTTCCTGTAGGATTGGTTATCTTGCAGAGATTGGGAAATTGCTAGGTGGCTCCCTGGTCTGAAGTACTCATTGGACAAGCCCACAGAGCCACTTGAGGATATTCAGTGGGAGAATATTTTAGCTGGGGAATTTGTGGATACATCTTGGCAGGAATTGATGACTGTTTCATCCTGTCTGCCTGGTTTTTTTTTGTTATTGCTCCAAACCCAATAGTTGCGCAATCATGGCATGAAATTGTTTTAGCCTGTTTAGCAGAAGGGTTAAACGGACTGGGAATTAGATACAATTGTGAGGGGCTTTGAGAGATTTAGCTCCGCAATCACATCCATTATAAGATTTTAGTTACTTCACAGAGATATTTGTACTTGCATGGTATTAACCAGCAAAGCCCTTCTTGTTAAACACTTAACAGCTTTTTCATGGACTTTTATGATTTCCATAATAAATACTGAACGTTCCGGGAAGATTCTTTTCGGTGTTGTGCAGCCAGATGGACCAAAAATAAAGTGTAAACAATCCATTATTTGAACGTTAACTTCTCAACCCACACACAGCACAGCTTCATTCCTGAGGCGATGTCGAGAGGTAAGTTTTCCCTGTGTGGGGAGTAATTAGACTGGAAAAGTTCAGACCTTGTTTGCCAATGTGCTCCCTATCAAGGGGGCGACTATGTTGATTCATTTTGCCTCTGCTACTTCCAGACCCACCCAAGGCAGTCCTCTAGCTATGGTGAGATTATCAAATCAATGATCCCATTATATACAATCCCGTTAAAGCCCCTCCAGCACATGTCAATTTTAGAGTCTGACAAATTCCACAAACCCTGGGAAATCTCTCTGATTAGCCAGAATATTGCTTCTTCTTTTCTTTATTGAAAAATTACTGCCTTCAGTTGGCTACAAGGAACATGATACAACATTTCAAAATATCCTGACTCAACTGGCTGCATAAGCTGAAGTTCAGAAATGAGGTGCATTCCCAAGTCTCGCTAAATCTAGACAGAGGACAAGATGGAGACAGTAGGGCAGGATTGAGATGGAGGACACAAGATACAGAGAAGGAGGTGGCCGTGGTGGGTTAATGTGTGGTGGAGGAGGTAGAGTAGGAGTGAGATGGATGAGGTTGGGTAGGCATAGGATGCCCTGATTTCTACCTTGCACTTAGCTGTAGAATTTCTATGCCATTTGCGTGAAATACATTTCACTTCTTCTAAACAAGGATTCTCCTACTGGTAACTGTACTTTCCATTATATCATGTCATTTTTCAGATTGTTAAGACAGGGTTGCATTCTGACTATTCAACCATAGAGATCATTTATATTGGGTGATTCCAGTTTTTATGCTGTCAGCTGAGAATGGACTCAACATTTTCCCTCGCAATGTGCTCTTGATTTTGATTTTGAGTTGATTTATTGTCACATGCACCGAAGTACAGTGAAAAGTATTTTTCTGCGGCCGAGCGAACGTACACAGTACGTACATAATAGACAAAGGGAATAATCAACAGAGAACATTGACAAATGGTACATCGCCAAACAGTGATTGGTTGCAGTGCGGAACAAGGGGCCAAACAAAGCAAATACATGAGCAAGAGCAGCATAGGGCATCGTGAATAGTGTTCTTACAGGGAACAGATCAGTCCAAGGGGGAGTCGTTGAGGAGTCTTGTAGCTGTGGGGAAGAATCTGTTCCTATGTCTGGATGTGCGGGTCTTCAGATTTCTGTACCTTCTGCCTGATGGGAGGGTCTGGAAGAAGGCAATGTCTGGGTGAGAGGGGTAGCTGATAATGCTGTCTGCCTTCCTAAGGCAGCGGGAGGTGTAGACAGAATCAATGTGGGGGTGGCAAGTTTGTGTGATGCGTTGGGCTGAGTTCACCACACTCTGCAGTTTCTTGTGATCTTGGACCGAGCAGTTGCCACACCAGGCTGTGATGCAGCTGGATAGGATGCTCTCTATCGCACATCTGTAGACATTTGTGAGAGTCGATGCAGACATGCCAAATTTCTTTCAACAGGTCTGTGCAGTGCTGTCCTCAGGAAATGGCACCGCCTCTGCTGGAGATCCCTAATTGAATTTTTCTCTACTGTTGCCCAACCACAAACAGTTCTGTGAACAGCCTTCAGTCACAATTGGTGAAGGGAAAATGTTGGATCCATTATGAGTCGGGAACCGTGCAGGAATTGCAACTGAATTAACTGCTGGAATAAATTAAATGAACAACGGCAGTGTCTCCCAGGCTAAGGTCACCCTGTTGGTTATGTACATTATAACATGATATAGTCTTGGATGTGGCAAGGCTGAGAGAAACCTACTAAATAGAGACCTGAGACCAGCCTTGGACCTTCCTGATCTGTAGGATGGATCTACCTGAAACATTGAGCTGTAAGTGGCAGTTCATTCAGTTAATACAAATTAACATTAGAGCTTCAACTTTGAAATCTTTCACCTGGAAGGACTGAATACACTTTGATAAACTACGCTGACAGGTTAATACGTCAAGAATTATTTATATGTTTACTAAATAGACCACGTGAGAACCAGAGTGTTTGAGTGTGTCGGGGGAGTGAAGAGGAACAATTTTTGGCTAAGGTGGGAAATCTAAGTCAAGTTGTTTGGAGAAAAATCATAATCAGGCCTGACAGAGTACAGAGATTGTATATTACTGGTCTGGTAAATCTGGAAATAAAAAAAACTGCCGTAAAACTGACCATGAAACTGCGCATATCAACAATGCCTACAGCTGGGGCAGCACGGTGGCCTAGTGGTTAGCACAGCTGCTTCACGGCGCTGAGGTCCCAGGTTCAATCCCGGCTCTGGGTCACTGTCCGTGTGGAGTTGGCACATTCTTCCCGTGTCTGCGTGGGTTTCGCCCCCACAGCCCAAAAATGTGCAGAGTAGGTGGATTGGCCACGCTAAATTGCCCCTTAATTGGAAAAAATAATTGGGTAATCTAAATTTATAAAAAAAAACAGTGCTAACAGCTGTTGGCATTCTCCAAATCCAATGCTGCAATGCTGCACCCTGCTAGCCTGCTGCCTAATTATTCATCAACAACAACAACTTATTTTTGCATCATACATTTAAAGGGAACCCTATTGCTTTTACCTCCAAGGGTTTGCCCACTTCCCAGGTTAATTATCCAAATATAGAACATGAAACCCTAGCTGGTGTTCAACATCAGGGAGCTCCACGCTTTCTTATTTGCAAAGAAATTCATCGCGGAAACTGACATAAACTGCTGAAAATGATCTGGCAAAATCCCCTAATTTGTGCATCACCAAGATTACAGCACCTGCTGGACAAAGTACCATGCTATGATTGTGACAAGTGCTCTAAGACAATTAAATCCACAGTCACATTGCATATGCTAAGCCAAAATAAAAGCAAAGTACAACGGATGCTGGATATCTGAAATAAGAATGGAATGTACTGGTTAAACCCAGCAGGTCTGGCAGCATCTGTGGAGAGAGAAACAGAGTTTATGTTTCAAGTCATACGGACTCGAAACATAACCCTGTTTCTCTTTCCACAGATACTGCTAGACCTGCTGAGGACACCCTAAGCTGTCTACCTAAGCTGCCAAAAACTGCATGTTTTTGGCCTGTGAGCAGGTATTGTGAACATTGAAATTGAAGATAGAAATTATATAGAATTTACAGTGCAGAAGGAGGCCATTGCCCCATCGTGTCTGCACCGGCCATGAGGAAAGAGCACTCCACCCAAGCTGACGCCTCCACCAAATCTCCCTAACCTAGAAACCCCACCTAACCTTTTTGACACTTTTTGACACTGAGGGCCAATCCACCTAACCTGCACATCTTTGGACTGTGGGAGGAAACCGGAGCACCCGGAGGAAACCCACGGGGAGAACGTGCAGACTCCACCCAGACAGTGACCCAAGCCGGGAATCGAACCTGGGACCCTGGAGCTGTGAAGCAACTGTGCTAACCACTGTGCTGCTGTGCTGCCCTACACGTTCTAGATGTTGTAGATGTTCTACACATTGATGTTATGCATTTTGGCAAGTATAAGTGGCAAGTGTTGCAGCATCCAATAATCCTGCATTCCAGCCATTATAAAAGGCAGTGACTGGCGAGTAGCCAGTGACCTTCCACGATGGTCTAGAGGCTGCGACCATTTTGGCCCTATAGAGAGGAATGCAGGATATCTCAAAGAATCACGTTGAAGAGAAAGCAAGCCTTGATCCCAACGTGCATGTGACCTGATGCACTCCAATAGTTGCACCAGGCACATATCGGAATTGATCAAACAGACGATTGGCCAAAGAGATGATACATTGACCAGGAATCTTCAAATACATCCAAAAGTCCATGAGAGAATATGGGGCATGTCAAACCATCATACATAGAAACCAGAAAGATCCATTCTTCCTCGCGAGGTACCCACACATCCATGGACCAGACTTGCAACTCATCAGTTTAGCATCTGTGGAAATGATTCCTTGTTTGTAACGTATTACTTTTCCAAATTTTTCCTACTATCGACCAATGACACAGCACAACCAGTGCAACGATTATGGAGATGTTCAGTTTGATTTTCAGTCTATTTATGGAGGTTGTTGTCGACCACAGAACTCAGTACCCTTTACAATCCTTTAAGACCATACATGTGAGAAGTGGAGGGTCAACTGTACCACTCTTCACTGCAGTACCCCAGATCCAATAGAATGGGAGAACGTATGGGTTGAACTGCAAAACCCTTAATCATAAAGTGCTGTCATACAAAACACGATTTACATGTGGCCATGCTTCATCTTAAAGCGACACCGCTCAGTGTGAATGGTTCCTGACCAAAGAAATTTCTGTTCAGCAGACACACGCAGACAATCATTCCCAATTATCTCTTGTCGATACTCCCAGGAGTACAAGATGCATTAATCAAAAAACAGGGGAAGATTAAGGATGAAGGATGCCCATGAAGGGCACGTGGATAACAAATGGACAAAAAGTCTGAGTACAGCAATCAACTGACAGCACATGGAATCGAGCTGAAATCCTCAGCGAATGGTCAGAACCAAGATCGTATCCAGCACAAGCACCAAATTGCATGGGAGTGCAATAAAACAAATGCCAAATCAGAACCATACCTCAGAGCTGAGTAATATTATTGCAAATGGAACAAGGTCTATGATGCAATACAGACACAGCATCCCTCAACCAGCAATCTGAAAATATACAGCAGTCGTTAAACCCGGAACCCAGAAACAAGTCTGGATGGATAAGAAAACCACTGATACGTTTCAGAGATTTGTAAAGGGATTGCTTTGTATAATGGGTTATTCAGATACCACATTCTTTTCTTTAGCTGTCATGTTAATAATTTGATTATTTCAGGGTAAACCATTCGTTCAGAAAAAAGGGGGATATTATGATATGATGTATATATTCCTTTAAGAGGGCACATGCTAAACTGCTGAAGTGATATTTCAGTCCCATGACTCTGTACTCAGATAACAGCAGCAGATGTAGAAGTCCATAGAATCCATAGAATGATAGAATCCCTACAGAAGGAGGCCATTCGGCCCATTGTGGCTGCACCGACCATTCAAAAGAGCACCCTACCTCGGCCCACTCCCCCGCCCTATCCCCGTAACCCCACCTCACCTGCACATCTATGAACTGTGGGAGGAAACCAGAGCACCCGGAGGAAACTCATGCAGACTCTTGGAGAATGGGCAAACTCCACACAGGCAGTCACCCAAGGCCAGAATTGAACCCGGGTCCCTGGTGCTCCCATAGTGAGTCAGACGTGTACACTTAACCTTTCAGGTAATATTGTATGTATATGGTCTTATCTGCTAATAAAGGACCCACATTATTGTTGCCCAATCTGTGTGGTATTATTGATCCATTTACATTGAGTAGAAGAATGTAGCAGAAGTCACAGCCAGCAACGGTGGAATGAAGAAGATAGCCCAAAAACTGAAATAGGGAGAAGAACGCAGTTGCAAGGTGAAGGAGGCCACAGGGAATAGCGAGGGGCCAGGTTATGGATTTCAAAACAACTGCAGCCAAAACTAAATTTAATACCAACCTTTCTTATTTCTCAGTTGACAAAAAAAATTCTTTGTGGTTAAAGCAATCATTCACTAGAATATAATTACAAACAGAACTGCCATTGAGTACTTCCAGATGCTTTCAAAAGTTGGTGGTAGGAAACATGAAATTGTACTTGATTTTGTAGTTTCTGCTCATAAGACGTTGGGGCAACAAACATAAGCATAAAAACTCACCGTATAGAAAGGGGTAGAATTGGAGCTTTAAGTGTTTGATTTTTGGGTGCAATGAGCTCCCACATTTATTTGTGTTCCACTATAGGATCCATGTATCTTTGGATAATTAAATTTGATTGATAACTACACAAAATGTTCTTTATGGATAACTATATGGTTAAAATCTAAGCAGCAAAAGATGCTGGTAAAGGTTGTTCACAAAATGCACAGATTTATTCATAACATCGCTTATACAATAGTGTGCGTACTAAACTCAGCAGTTGCAGAAGGAGTCATGGAACTAGAATTGGTGGCATAGTGATTAGCACTGCTGCCTCACAGCACCAGAGCCCCAGGTTCGATTCCCGACTTGGGCCACTGTCTGTGCGGAGTCTGTACGTTCTCCCCGTGTCTGTGTGGGTTTCCTCTGGGTGCTCCAGTTTCCTCCCACAAGTCCCGAAAGACGTGCTGTTAGGTGAACTGGACTTTCTGAATTCTCCCTCCGTGTACCCGAACAGGCGCCGGAGTGTGGCGACCAAGGAATTTGCACAGTAACTTCACTGCAGTGTCTTTTTTTATAAATGTTTTTTATTCAGTTTTCATGTTTTATATTGAACAAATTACAAATTGTTAGAGAGAGAGAAAAAAAAAGAACACACAAAAATCAACATATATATTTACAGGTGAGCATCTTCGTAGTAATAACTGTGGCCTCCCCCTTTTCGCCGGCATACATATCTTACATTCCCCAACATGTTTATTGGCATTTATTTAGTTTGGTTTTGGGCCTTAGCTAGCCATCAAACCCCCGTAACGAGCCCGTAGCCCCCCCCCCTCCCCGCCGGCTACCTTCCCCCGACTATTCTTCCTCTTGTACGTTGGCCACAAACAGGTCCCGGAACAATTGCATGAATGGCTCCCACATTCTGTGGAAGCCGTTGTCCGACCCTCGGATGGCGAATTTGATTTTCTCCATTTGGAGAGAATCCGAGAGGTCGGACAGCCAGTCTGCAGCTCTGGGCGGTGCTGCTGACCGCCAGCCAAACAGGATTCTACGGCGGGCGACCAGGGAGGCAAAGGCAAGGGCGTCCGCCCTCCTCCCCAGGAATAGATCTGGCTGGTCTGAAACCCCGAAGACCGCCACTATCGGGCATGGCTCCACCCTCACCCCCACCACTTTGGACATAGCCTCGAAGAAGGCTGTCCAGTACTCCACAAGTCTGGGGCAAGACCAGAACATGTGGGCGTGGTTGGCCGGGCCTCTTTGGCACCGCTCACATCTGTCCTCCACCTCCGGGAAGAACCTACTCATACGGTTTCTCGTTAAGTGGGCTCTATGTACCATTTTTAGTTGCGTCAGGCTGAGCCTTGCGCACGTGGAGGTGGAGTTGACCCTATGCAGTGCTTCGCTCCAGAGTCCCCACCCTATCTCCACCCCCAGGTCGTCCTCCCATTTCCTTCTTGTTACGTCCAGTACGGTGTCGTCCCTATCTACCAGTCAGCCATACATGTCACTACAGTTCCCTTTCTCTAGGATACTTGCGTCCAGTAGGTCTTCCAGTAGTGTCTGTCGTGGCGGTTGTGGGTACGTCCTTGTCTCCTTTCGTAGGAAGTTTTTGAGCTGCAGGTACCGTAGCTCGTTCCCCCCAGCTAGCTGAAATTTCTCTGTCAGTTCGTCCAGTGTTGCGATCCTGTCGTCCGTGTATAGGTCCCTGACTGTCAGTGTCCCCCCGTCCTGTCTCCACCTTTTGAAGGTGGCGTCAGTCAGTGCTGGTTTGAACCTATGGTTGTTGCAGATGGGAGCCTTGTCCGACATTTTATTCAGGCCAAATTGCTGCCGCAGTTGGTTCCAGGATTGGAGGGTGGCTGTCACCACTGGGCTGCTGGAGTGTTTTTTGGGTGGGGATGGGAGTGCTGCCGTGGCGAGGGCCCGGAGGGAGGTCCCCATGCAGGAGGCCTCCTCCGCACGCACCCACTCGGCTTCTGGCACTTCACTGCAGTGTTAATGTATGCCTACTTATGGCAATAAAAATTATTATTATTTTATATAATTTCTAACCTGGATTGTATATGAGATAAAGGTCAAGTGGTATCTTTTTTGATACTTTAATTGTTTTTATGCATATAAATATATATAAAATTGTATATAGGGGCTGGTTTAGCATAGGGCTAAAGAGCTGGCTTTTAAAGCAGACCAAGGCAGGCCAGCAGCACGGTTCAATTCCTGTATATGCTTCCCCGAACAGGCACTGGAATGTGGCTACTAGGGGCTTTTCACAGTAACTTCATTTGAAGCCTACTTATGACAATAAGCGATTTCCATTCCATTTCCATATATCTTTATGTATATAGAGAGAGATGAAAGGTGAGATGGGGTTCTGGGAATGAGGTGGGGGAATGCCAGAGATAGGGTGCTCTTTCACAGGGTTGGTGCAGACTCGATGGGCCGAATGGCCTACTGCTGCCTGTAAGAATTCTAAGTGCAAGGCTCACTGAGGAATCTTTGTTTTTAAGTTTAGAGTGCCCAATTCATTTTTTTCCAATTAAGGGGCAATTTAGCGTGGCCAATTCACCCACCCTGTGCATCTTTTGGGTTGTGGGGGCGAAACCCACGCAAACACGGGGAGAATGTGCAAACTCCACATGGACAGTAACCCAGAGCCAGGATCGAACCTGGGACCTCGGCGCTGTGAGGCAGCAGTGTTAACCACTGCACCACCGTGCTGCCCTGCACACTGAGGAATCTTCGCTGAGTGTTTGAATATACAATCATGGCAATATGTATCTTTACCTGTTAATGTATGGCTTAAGAAAGAACCTTGACCTTTGCCTGAGTAGATGCCAGAAAATATGTTTTTCTCTTCCATGTTAAGAACAATGCTGTTAATAGAAGTTGCAACAGAGTAAAATTGCAGAAGGTGGAGCAGTAGGCAGAATCCGGAAGGGTTTATGTGTTTATTCAGGATAAACTAATGGACAACTAATGAGGTAATTTTAGCCCAATTGTGCTGACCAGAGACAACTACAACTTAATATAGGAATAACAAGGGTGTCTCGACTGGAAAAATAAAGGACATATCAAGGCACCTTTGGCACACTGCAGAGAAGACAAGACCATGGTCAACAGAGCATAATCGAGAAGATGATTTTGGACAGCAAGTACTAGAGGTTGGTATTGCAACTATTGCCATTGTAAAGTATCAATTTTGTACATTTTAGTTGAGCTTAATGAACCCAGGCTGCTAATTGACGCATTCATCGTCTGTAGCTGTTGGGTCAAGGAGTGGTTAGGATGCCTGCATTCCAAAAACCTTACAGTACAGCGTACACTTGTGGGGTTATTGCTGCTGAGCGTCTTATCACTGCAAGCATTAAAGTTCACGTGCATTATGAACATCTGTCAGATGTATTCAGAACAAAAATTATTATGTCACTTAATGTGCTGATTTAATGCCAGTAGCATTATGTTGCAGCCCAGTGCTCCAGTCAATACTCTGTCTTAACTTCACATAGCTGATATTCTTTCAGCAGCAGCCAGGACTCGTGACTAGCACTATTTACAGAGATTATCAACTAATTACAGATTATATGATGGTTGACTTTTTCTGGCTGTTATGGGGATTCTACACCTGCTCGGTGCTTTCTATAGTTGTTTCAAGTGGCATGAATCTACAGGGAATGGTGTGGCAGGTGCTTTGGCTGGTTTAAGGCTTCTACACAAACCAGTTGCTCCCAGACATGGATACATCAGTTGGCATTCCTCTTGGAACAAAGTCTGACTTGCAGAATGAACAGAGGTCACACAGAGCAGGACAGACCGGAAGAGGGAGGAGTATGTTGGGGAAAAAAGTGTTCTGCTGAAGGACATATCTATCGAGTGCATTCAGGGATCAATTCTCCTAAAGGAACATCAGTGAAGAACAAAATATGAGACATCTGGAGGGATTTTTCACTGAAATCTACATCCTGCTCCAGTCAGAGTTGCAACCTCAGAACAAGCAACAATTATATTGTCAGTGGCTGTGAAGATGACCACAGCGATGAACCTCTCCTTGACTAACCCCTTCCCAGAGCTGGAGATATTTACAATATCTTGTTGTTCACCATCAACCAATGGGAATGAAAGTCATGGGCACTTAAGGTCTTGTTTCAAAAGAGCACGCACTCCACATCATTCATGCCAGAGGCACACTGGAGTGAGCATGTGGCTTCACTAAAATTGCCGGATTCCCAGTGGTGCAGGCTGCTAACTATCACATCGCTTTTTCAGCAGTACTTGTCAACTCTTCCCTATCTCAAAACTGAAAGGGTTGCCTCACCATCAACATCAGGTTGATGCGTGACCGTGGGCAATGAATGATTCAGGTCAATGCTTGTTACCGTAGAATATAAGAGCATAAGAAATAGGAGCAGGAGTAGACCATGCAGCTCATTGAGCCTGCTCTGTCATTCAGTACGATCATGGTTGATTTTAGGCTTTAACTCCAAAATAAATGGAATCATGCCAAATTGTATAGAAGCATCCAATCACTCTTTTCTGGCTGTTATGAGGATTCTACACCTGCTCGGTGCTTTCTATAGTTGTTTCAAGTGGCATGAGTCTATAGGGAATGGTGTGGCAGGTGCTTTGGCTGGTTTAAGGCTTCTACGCAAACCAGTTGCTCCCAGACATGGATACATCAGTTGGCATTCCTCTTGGAACAAAGTCTGACTTGCAGAATGAACAGAGGTAATTTTTTCTCTATGAGTCATTTTCCCAGTACCCTTAATTACTGCAGCATGGCCTCTGGAACGCCACTGACTTTCAATGAACAAAGCTGCAGATAACTTTGCAGGGTGCCCTCGTGCAATGTTTGTCGGTGGGCTGCACCGTTTTGCCTTGAGTATCAGCAGACTGGGCTGGCTGGCTGCCAGGCAGATTGACATTGGTGGATGCTATCCTCTTGATAGGCAGGATAATAGGTTTGTGCCCCATGGAACCACTGCCACGCCCTAGGGCAACACCTCAGCAACCCTAATGATTAGTTGGAGAACATATCGCTGGACTGCTAAGACACCCTGAAAGCCTCTTTCTGTTGGGAATGTGATAAATTCAGTAATGACTAAAGCAAGAGGTGCAGTTGGTTGGCAATGGCATTTGAAGACCTTGGCAACTCGTGTGAGGCCATTGAACCCCCTTCAGCACTGCTCCCAAGTGCTTAGGGATTTACCCCTTGCATTGACTTCCATTGGCTATCTATTCCCCCTACCTTTTATCTGGAGGGCCTCCATTTCCCCTGCAGATAGAGGACATCTCTCCTCCTTTCTACCTCCTCCATTAAAACTTCCCAATGTCTAAAAACCTTGGTTTCCCCTGTTGTGCTATTCCTCACCTGGCCCTCCGCAGGCCAGATTCTCCTCAACTACTGTTCCCAGCAATTGCTGCAGCCACATCACCGTTCTTTAAGAGATGCAGGCTAGCTTAAAGTGGTGATGCGCCAGTCATAAAATTGGCCCTCTGGCTGACTTGCGCAGTCAGTAAACAGGGGGTTGTGCTGGCTGGATACATGAAAATGAGCAGGCAGTGTGAAGTTCAGTTCTGCCTCCATTAGAAATTTTCACAGTAACTTCATTGCAGTATTAATATAAGCCTACTTGTAACACTAATATAGATTATGAAGATTAATCGCATATTGCGATCCTGTGCCTATATTCAGAGGCTAATCAATTTGGTGTTCCTCAATTTTACAATTCAATTTATAATGAACAGCTTCACAAATTTTCTATACGCAAGCTTCGGTGATAAAATCTGCCTCAATCTCCACTGCTGATGGTGGCTAGATCAATGCAATGATGACAGTAGACATACAGGCGGGTACATTCAGTTATGCAATGACTTTCATCCAATGTGAATTAAGTAGAACAGGTGATTAAAAAAAGACACAAAATATCATTTTCAATTTTGAAGCATATTTGCATGCATTATATTCATGAATTTGACACAAGTCCGAAGAAAGATTCTCCATTCCCCACAGATAAAATCGGGAATCGCAATCGGGTGGGGAATCTTACGGGGAGGCCAAATCAGGATTCACGCCAGGCGGCGAACCAGTCTCGAGTCTCCATGTCTACCCACCGCCCATAGTGGGTTTCGCGATGTCCAGCCAGGCTTCAGGTCTCAACCCGACTGAGTGACTGTTTAATGGTTTTAATGGCTGCAGATAGGGAGAACAGCCAAAGGAGCCCCATCTCAGGGAGGACCCCCAACCTGAGCCCCTCTAGCCCTGCACAAGCACCTCTCCCCCGCCCCCATCCCCGACCCCCACCTCTGATGAAGGACCCCCCCTAGGCACCCTGGTGGCTATTGTTGGGAGTGTACTTACCACCTTGCCACCTCTCGGAATGCAAAGGGCCAAGTTGGCACTGCCAAGGGGCGGAGGCCAGTCCCAATTCTCTGCTGGCGGGAGCACTTTGAATCTGTAACGGAGAATTCCAGCCAGAGATTGGTTGCTCTTACATGCACCTGGAGGTTAAAAGAACTGAGGAAAATACATATGGGCAAAAGTTAAGAGTTAATACATTAGTGGGAAAAATATAGTGCTACTTCAACTTTGAGCCATAAATGAACCAAGGCTTAAGAACACAAATCCAACAATAACTCTTTCAATTAAATCTATCACACTACACATTGTATCATGCATAATGCAATGTCTGCAACCTTATGCTAATGTTGGGAGCCAAGGCAGTTACAAGATAATCAACAATTCTTATTTGAATAAAGTTGTGCAAAGTGAGTTTAGAAAAATCAATTATTTACAGAAAAGCTTTCTATTCTCTCATTCTGCATTGAAACAAGGTGCATTGGCTGGATTTTATCAGATGCTTTACACTGCTGCTGATCTACCCAACGTCAATAGTCACTTCACAAATGGGAGGAACCTTAATGTTCTGTAAGCACCAGTTTGGAGTTCAGGAGTTAAGAAAGTCAAAAGTTATAGTTTGTGTCTCCCACCAGGTAAGTTTTTGTCTCCATTGCAGGACTTAAAGTACCATTGGCACTACTGGTACTGGCCTGAGAGCTGTCTAGTATTGATCTGAATATATCTTTGCCAAAGGATGGGTGAGTGGAGAAAATACTGACAAGGTGAAGAAACAAGAACATTAGAACATTGGCAACAATAACGTAAACGTAGAAAGCGCCTTTAACCCAATGAAACGCCCCAAGGCTCTTGCCAAGAGAATCATGAAACAAAACCACACAATGAGACATTAGGCCAGATGACCGGAAATGTCGAAGAGGTAGGTTTTAAGGAATGTCCTAAAGGAGGAAAGTGAGGTAAAGAGGTAGAGAGGTGGAGGAAGGGAATTACAGAGCTTGGAGCCCAAGCAACTGAAGGCATGCCCACCAATGGTGAGGAAAATGTGATTGGGAATGCACAAGAGACCAGATTGAAAGGAGCACAGATACCGCAGAGGGTTCCAGAGATATGGAAGGATAAGGCCATGGAGGCATTTGAAAACAAGGATGAGAATTTTAACGCCAAGACATTGCTTGACCAGGGGCCAATTTAGGTCAGTGAGCACAGAGGCAGTAGGGAGAATAGAACTTGTTGCAAGTTAAGACACAGGGATTAGGGTTTTGGATGATCTCATGTTTATGGAAGCTAGAAAGTGGGAGATCAGCCAGGAATGCATTGGAGGTAGTCAAGTCTCGAGGCATTGAAGGCTTCAGAGCACACAAAGAGAGGCTATTTGGCTCATCATGTCTGTTCAGCTCTTTTTTAGACCAATTCAAAACTAATTTCAATGCCCCAGATTCTTCCTGTAGTTTGCTTAGTTTCAAATGCTTATGTACCTTGTCATGATATGTAGACACACACATAATGATGTACAGACAAGCAGCTAATGGACACAGAGAACAGGACATGACCAATAAGCAGGCTGAATACGCAGGGGTGGGATCTGACTATAAAAGACACAACGCACTCACACTCCTCCTCTTTCCACTGATGCACATCTAGAGAGTCAGTCAGGGCTGTTGTTACAATCTCACACCTCCTCTATGTGGCTAAGAGCTAGTCTGGTTCAGTCAGACAGAGTAACCACACTTAGTTAGCAGAGAGTCGAACTCACAGAGAACTGTGCTATTAGTTCAATAAACCTGATTGAACTAACGTCAAGGTCTGGAGTATCTTTCTGATCCAAGCTGCATCCAGTTGCAGCCAGTGTTTGAGCAGTGTACCTAACACGACATACCAAATGGCCTCTGACATGCCTGGTCCTTATTGTTAACCAAACTTTGGACGCTGATGGGAGCAAGCATATTGTAGCAATTTACATGTCTTTTATATACTGGAGCATTCAGCGTCTGTTTCAGGTTGATGAGATCAGAATTTCAGCATCCACAGATGTATTTGCCTATTTCTCTTGCACTTGTTTTGATGGGCATGTTTCGGAGTGTTTGGAAGTTTGTAAAAGCCTCAGCATTGCCCACAGGACTCTTCTCACCCAGGTTATTGGCCTGGTGAATCAACACTCTCCAGGGCTTCAATAGCTCAGATTTTACAGGCAGCGATGAAGGAACAAGAGGTGAAGAATGTTGCCCGCAGAGATCGAGCACTCTCTGTAAAGTGCCTCCTCCCTTTCGCGATATCAGCCTTATTCTGGAATCTCCAGGCCTCCAGCAATAATGTTGTCATCAAGCAGGGGAGGCAGCCAATTACAGAAATTACGCAGATGGCAAGACAGGATGTGAAATGCACTGATTATCTTTTATTTTTAATTGATTATTACACAGAGCAAAATGAGTGATTTTGCTTTGTTTACCTGAGATACAGTTCACATTTTGACAGAGCTCCTCAGTGAGACTGAACTGTATTTTACATTAAACAGATTTTCATATAAGTTAAGAATTAAGTTAAGAATGTTGAAGGCTTCCTTATCCAGGAGGATGTTCCAAAATATATTCTGAATGTCATCTTTCATATGTTGCATCATAAAACGTTCACTGGTCACTGCTTAATTCACATGAGTGGCACACAGCTATAGGTTCCTTTCTCTCTTCCTCCCTCCCCCCACTGTCCATTTAACTATGGCCAGACAAGATTATTTGTATGGATGGGAGGTCTGGGAGTCTTAAACAGCGGGCGGGATTCTCCGTCGGCGGGATCCTCCGTTTCGTCAGCAATGCACTCATGCCCGCAGATTTCCCTATGGCGTGGGAAACGCCATTGGCCAGCTGCTGGGATGGAGAATATCGCTGTCGGTGGGGCGCCCCGCACCAGCAAACGGCTGCGGCGGGACGGAGAATCCTGCCCAGTTTGTCTAAAATGCTTAAAAAGACAGACAACGTCTAAAGGCTGAGGCCGGGATTCTCCCCCAACTGGCAGGTAGGCCTTACTGCAGCCAAAGTGTGGCGTGAACCACTCCGGCGTTGGGTTGCCCGGAAGTTGCGGAATCCTCCGCATTTCCGGGGCTAGGCAGGCGCTGGAATGGTTGGCGCCGCGCCAACCGGCCCCAAAGGGCCTCCACCGGCCGGCTCGAGTTGGCGCATGTGCGGGAGCACCAGCATCTTCTGGCACATGCGCAGAACCGCTGGTGTGATCCCTGCGCACCTGTGGGGGCTAGGCCAGCGGCGGAGTGGTTCGCACCACGCCGACTGGTGCCAAACCGGTGCCAACGGCCTTTGACGCCCGCCGC
This sequence comes from Scyliorhinus canicula, assembly GCF_902713615.1. NCBI lineage: Eukaryota > Metazoa > Chordata > Chondrichthyes > Carcharhiniformes > Scyliorhinidae > Scyliorhinus > Scyliorhinus canicula. The sequence continues at coordinate 91,415,358 of NC_052164.1, read as the reverse complement.
CTGGCGTCGCGGCTGGCCGAAAGGCCTTCGCCGGTTCCCGCATGCACCGGTGCGTCAGCAGCCGCTGATGTCACCGCAGGCGCATGCGTATTAGGAGGGTTCTCTTCTGCCTCCGCCATGATGGAGGCCGTGGTGGCGGCGGAAGAAAAAGTGTGCCCCCACGGCACTGGCCCGCCCGCCGATCGGTGGGCCCCGATCGCGGGCCAGGCCACTGTGGGGTCACCCCCCAGGGTCTGATCGCTCCGCGCCCCCCCCCCCCCCCCCCCCCCCAGGACCCCAGGGGCCTGCTCGCGCCACCAATCCCGCCGCCACCAGAGGTGGTTGAAACCACATCGGTGGGATTGGCCTGTCAGCGGCGGGACTTCGGCCGTGTGATTCCCACCCCCGCCAATTCCCGGGTGGCGGAGAATTCCGGCCACGGCGGGGGCGGGATTGACGCCGGCCCCGGGCGATTCTCCAACCCTGCGGGGAATCGGAGAATTCCGCCCCTTTGGGGAGGCCCGACGCCGGAGTGGTTGGCGCCACTCCGCTACGCCGGGACCCCCCGCCCCGCTGGGTAGGAGAGAATCCCAGCCGTTTGGGATTGATCATTATGGAGGATCCCTTCCCATGTTAAAAGGTGTCCTGACTCCATTGGTGGATCCAGCCCTGTAGTAAGGTGCACTAACCACAGCAATATTTAACAGAATGATTGGCAAGGAGATGGCACATCAGACCACCCAGCGAGCACAGCTGCAGCTGAGCTTTTCCATTTCTTTTGAACGGGACTCCCAAATAATATCGTTTCCACTTGCCTGTGGAAAATTAATTCTAAAATGCTTTGATGAGTTGAGAAGAAAATATTTGGATATTTGACACACATGTTGTCATTTCTTCTCGAGCTATAATTGATCAATGTACTGTTGATGAAAGAAAGCCTCATTGAAACAACCAGGCTAAAGCAATGTGTTTAAAGACTCCGTTCCCATAAATGGCTCCCCAGTGTTATCAGATGGCACAAGACACCTGCAATTAGTATGATAAGTTTTGTTCAAATTTACATAAAAGGTTTAATTATGTTAATTCTTTAACTCCATATCATTAACATTGTAAAATGATGTACAAAGGCAGATGTTTCAGCCTTTCAGTCATTCAGATATAATTCCACATGGTTCATTTCCTGTCATGGAGTCACACTTTTGAGAGTGGGACCCTGACCTGATAAAGTAATGGCAGTGAAGTGTATTCTCTGCTGTGAAATATCAATCTCTGAAATGTTTAATTTAGTGGCTTTTCCTCTGCACACTTGGGTTATCCCCATGTTGCAAACAAATGCAAAGTAACAAACAAAATAAATTTAAATACTTCAGTATTCAGGTGGCTCGTGACAGGCCCACAACGTATAAATGTAATCTGGTAGTCCTGGTGGAGGGGGGTAAAAGAATATTTCAAAAGGTGGACTACCTTCCACTTTCATTAGCTGGGTGGGTACAAATGATAAAAACATTTTATCAAGCCAGCAGTACGGGTTCAATTCCCGTACCGGCCTCCCCGAACAGGCGCTGGAATGTTGCGACTAGGGGCTTTTCACAGTAACTTCATTTGAAGCCTATTTGATGACAATAAGCGATTTTCATTTCATTCATTTCATTTTCAAACATCCTTCCAAAATTTTTATTTGTGTCTCAATCCCTTCTGATATTTTTCTATAAAATGGATAAAGTAATTTTGGATTATATTTGGGCTCATAAAATTCCACAAACTCGACGGATATTTGTACAAAGGAATCGGCACAAAGCAGGGTGGGGGGTGGGGGGGGGGGGGTGGTTGGCACTAGTATTGGGCTGCTAATGTAGAATGTAGAAAAGATTCGGCAATGGTGGAAAGAGAAAGAAGCAGAATGGGTACAGGTGGAGGAAGCATCGTGTAAGGGAGCCAGCTTGAAGGTTTTGGCTGCCACCCCTCCAATTTATCCCAGGGAAATTTACAGAAAGTCCGGTGCCATTGGCATTAAAAATCTGGAGCCAATTGAGACACTATTTTGGTTTGGGAAACATGTCGGTGCTAGCCGCTATTTATGGGAACCGACGATTCACCATGACAAGATTGGATCGAACATTTAAACATGGCATAAAGAGCGATTGAGACAAGTTAGACTTCTTCTGAGAAGATAGATTTGTGAAGTTTGAAGAATTGAGGGAAAATCATAAAATGCAAGAGGAGGAGAAGTTTAAATATCTACAATTATGAAATTTGGTGAAAAAGGAGTTGTCTTCTTTCCCTCGAGATACCAGACAACAATCTTCTTGATAAGTTGTTCTTACCAGATGATTTGGGATATGGAAAAATGACTAACATTTATAGATGGCCGATGGACACAAAGAAAAGATCGATTGATGAAATGAAACAGAAGTGGGAGAAAGAGTTGGAGTGGGGACTATGGAGTGATATTATGCACAGGCTCAATAATTCATCTTTATGTGCTAGAAATAGGAGAAAACCTCTCAAATTAGGAGGATTGTATTTTGTTTATTTTGTTATTGATTGATTGTTTATATGTTGTTACGTATTTTCCTTATTTGAATAGAAATATAAAAAAAAGAAAAAAAAAGGTTTCATTAGACTGGGTTACCGGGTAGATGCATTCAGCAAAAACACATATAAAAATAAATAGTCCTTCCCCAACCCAATGGGCTCATGAAGTTGTGATCTTAGTCATACAGACCAGGAAGGCCCTGGTTTTAAAAGCTGAATATTTTGAACTCAGCCACAGTGGCCAAAGAAACATTACAATTAGATTCAGTGCAACCAGCCATTGAGCAGAAAATTGGTTAGAGACCTATGCCTGACCACTACCTAGTGACGCATGCTAGAGCTGCCCGCATGAGGATATGGTCAGGTTTAATCATGACGCCCCCATGGTGGTGATAACACCATTCCCTACACAGTGACATTTAGAATATGATTACATGATGCACCTTTCATGATCATCAACACTGTCAAAATTGCCGTCCTTCAGATAAGACTCTAAATCGAGCTTTGCTTTCCATTTGTAAAAGATTCATGTGAAAGATTCCATTGCACTGTTACGAAGATGAGCCAGCATTTCTCCTTGGTGGCAATGGCAATACTTTAATCAACAACAACAAAAACAGATTGTAATCTGTGATTACCATATTGCTGCTTGTGGGATCTTGCTGTGCACAAATTGGTTATTGCATTCCCTACACCACAATAGTGACCACGCTTCAAGAATATTTCATTGCCATCTTGAGGTTGAGAATAGGGTTAGCTATTCTTTTTAGTCTTTTTTTCACATTTCTGTTCTTTGAGTACGAGTGTCAATTTGAATAATTATTGCAAGAGTACAATTATTTTACTTTATAAATTTAAAGTACCCAATTCATTTTTCTTCCAATTAAGGGGCAATTTAGCTTGGCTAATGCAGCTACCCTGCCCATCTTTGGTTTGTGGGGGTTGAGACCCTTGCAGACACGGGGAGAACTCCACACAGACAGTGGCCCAGGACCGGGGTCGAACCCGGGTCCTCGGAGCCGTGAGGCAGCAGTGCTAACCACTGCACCACCGTGCTGCCCTGCAAGAGTTCAATTAAACCAGTATTCAGGATTGAACGTCACTGCCACTGCAACTCTCGCGCACCTCCCAGGTTTGTAGGTTCATGAAAGTCTCACACAAATGAAGATTAGGTTGCAGGGCCATTACAGCAGAGATATAATGGAGAACTATAATATAAAACCAACTATGGACAACAAGAGGTTTTTCATGGGTTTATAGCTCTGATCCAACCGTGGCTCAGCTGCAGAACTTCCATTGGTTCCATATTAACTGAAGCTGGAGGAAAAACCCAGAACAACAGATTCTTAAGATAATTCTGCCAGCTATTCCTGTGATAGTAACTGCAAGCAACTGTGCTTATGTTAGACTCCATTCAAATGCAAGTGAGAAATTACATCTTCACTTCTCTTTCTAGAATAACAAATTACATCCATTGAGCTCGAAAATGCAATGTGTTCAGGACTAATCTTATCACGGATGAGTAGCTTAAATAAACACAATAGCATTCGTTCAATATTTTCTTCTTTTTTTTTTAAATAATTTTTATTGAAAGAGTTTTTCCATACAGACATTTACCCCTACTAATTTTTAAATTATTTACAACACAATCCCTCTAGGCAAATATCCCTCGCCCGCCCTCTCGCGCGCACCAGTCCTCCCCCCCCCCCAAGCAACAACTTAACAAACAAGGCAGCCTACAGTTTCAGACATGAGCAGCGAGCAGACTTGCCCGCGTTACAGTCGTGCATGTCCCCCCACGACCATTGCTGCCCCCCCTCCCCTCCCCCCTCCCCCCCCCCCCCCCCCGGGTTGCTGCTGCCACGACCCCGAACGCCTATCTCTGATCTAAAAAGTCAAGGAAAGGTTGCCACCGCCTAGAGAATCCCTGTACCGACCCTCTCAGGGCAAATTTAATCCTTTCTAGCTGAATATAGCTAGCCATATCGTTAATCCAAGTTTCAACGCTTGGAGGCCTCGCGTCCTTCCATTGAATTAATATCCTTCGTCGAGCCACTAGGGACGCAAATCGTTCAATATTTTCAAATTCTGAAACTGCAGCAAAACTGGACAAATTACAATTTTTATAAGATGCATGACAACTCATAGATAAGAAATAAAATCCACTGGATAAATATCTTCATTTTATTGTGACACAATGGGCGCGATTTACAGGCCACGTCCCACCGGAATCAGGAAGGGATTGGGCTGATAGATTCCTGAAGAGGCCTCTTCCGGGATTATCGATGAGTGTTACGCCTCGCACGATCTGGTTAGATCAATGGGTGGGAACCTGACTTGCATAGATAAGTGATCTTATAAGCCCACTTAACCATGTCTATGCTTCATCGAAAGGCCACCTGGCATCTACTGGCCTCGCTGAGGAGACCCCGTTTAGCACTGGTACCCACAAACAGGGACCAGGCGCAATGGCACTTGGGAGGGGACGCCCAGTCTATCGAAGACACCTGGGTAGTCGGCCTCTGGGCAGGGTGGCACCCTAGCATTGCTGGTGCCAGCTGGGCATCTTGCCACTGCCAGACTGGCACCCTGGCACCCAGGTGGCACTGTCCAGCAGACAGGGGCACTGCCACTCTGCCAGGCTGGCATTTTGTCTGCGCTAGGGATCAGTTCTGGGGGGGGGGGGGGGTGTGGGAGTGCCCTACCCATGTGAGGTGGGGTGCGGGGGGGCCTGAGAACCCCATTATAGGTGAGTTCCGTTGGTGGGAGGGATCCAGGGGTCTTGTCGGGGAGTAAAGAGTTCGGTGGCGCCTTAATCTCCTCCTGCACTGGTGAGTGGAGCTCTTCAGTGCAGGAAATGGCATGAAGTGCAGCCTTTTGGGCATTCCCCACTGGGGGCCGAATTAGCAACAAAGTGTTGTTATGTAGCGGAGTCGTTCCCGGCACTTGCAGCCCTGGGAACAGCCACGCTAACCCATCCCAGAACGGCCTGTTTTTTTTTGGATTAAATTGCACCCAATATTTCCCTCCAACCATCCCTTGAAGAGAAACCTAACAGAAAGATTCTCCCAGTTCCTCAACATTTCCTTCCTCTATACAGTGTTTAAAGGGTGTTGGACAAAACATAATTCTGCAGACAATCATGAAGTTAGGTTCGTCACGATGAGTCACACCTCTTAATAAGAACTTTTATCTTTAATCCAGGTCAGGACTAAATGTTACATTTCCTACTGTTCAATCAAATAAGTAATACAATTATGAAAAGTGATCACAACCTCTTTGCTAAGGAATTGTGGCTAGGATACATGTTCCATAGTTTCTTCACTACCACCTCTTCTCTCATACATCTTATAGGTTACTTAGAAGTATCTACTTGGCCAAAATATTTGGATTACATTCACATATTTTCTCCTCATCTGTATCGTGAAAATGAAACTCAATTTTCAAATCTGATTATTTGAAAATAATTACACTTTCCAGATGAACATTTTCGCCTTCAGAATCGTCTATATGCAACTTATTGAGAACAACTAGTTGCAATTACCTCATTGGTGAATAAATGCTCACGTCTGTTACCCTTCAGTTGACTCGAAAAAATTAACCTCATTCCTAAGAAGGATCGTAGGGAATTGTACACTTGTGGTGATTGTCGCTTTAAGGGCAACACAGCAGAGTAAGGGTCACATGGCGTGGGTGACCAATCGGGACCCAGAGTGTGGAACCACCCCATGGTGAGAGAGGCTCCTAGGCAGCCTTTTTTGGGAGCTAGCTACAGCCGTGAGGCTGCTGTACAATTCTTAGCAATAAATATTTTTGTGTTCAGTATTTAAGTCTGTGAAAGTGAATATCATTCCCTTTACAATTGTTCAATGTAAAAACGTATCATAACACAAAACCTGGCCTTCAATAATGCAATAGCGCAGGAACCTCGCCTTTAATCCTGAATGTACCAGGAGACCAGACTCAGTTATTAATAATGAACCTACTAACACATCATCCCCTGCTACATTGAGAAGATGGGCGTTCTCCTTCAACTACTGCAGTGTTTGTGCTTATGGTGTTTCCATAATGATATCGTGACAGATGTCCAAGTCATGATGATTGACCTAGGAAATTACCATGTTCCCATGACATCCTGATTGGGCATTCTGTCTACCTCTGAAAATGCAGTTTTTTTGTCCTTTCATGTCCTTACCCTGAGAATTTAGGCTTTCTTCTTGAACTACTGAATGTCTTTTGGATATTGGCCAGATAATGGAATGCTGGTGTTGGTCCAGGTGAGGATGGAGTGTGGCTTGGGAGTGATGACATTGCTTCCCTTGTTCCTTCTCTCTGATAGAGAGAAACGTGCTCAACTTACAGGAGATCTTTGGAAATCCTCTGTAAATTCCAGCAGCGGCTTCACATGATCATTCAACCTGGAAAAATGTAAGTTATGTCTGAGAGTGAAAGATATGGGCACACATGTTGAAAAATACAGGACAAATACAGGACAGGGCTGGTTTAGCACAGTGGGCTAAATAGCTCGCTTGCAATGCAGAACAATGCCAGCAGTGCAGGTTCAATTCCTGTACTGGCCTTCCCGAACAGGCGCCGGAAAGTGGCGACTAGGGGCTTTTCACATTGACTAACTCATGGATTAACTCCATTGAAGCCTACTTGTGACAATCAGTGATTATTATTATTAATTTGGTAAAGCATTTTTAGATCATTTTCGGGAGGAACCAGCGTTTGAGAAAAGTCTGAGATGTAACAACAATGGGAAATTAGAACATATAACATACAGTGCAGAAGGAGGCCATTTGGCCCATTGAATCTGCACCGACCCACTTAAGCCCTCAACTCCACCCAATCCCCGTAACCCAATAGCCCCTCCTAACCTTTTTTGGTCACGAAGGGCAATTTATCATGGCCAATCCACCTAACCTGCACGTCTTTGGACTGTGGGAGGAAACCGGAGCAGCCGGAGGAAACCCACGCAGACACGGGGAGAATGTGCAGACTCCGCATAGACAATGACCCAGCGGGGAATCGAACCGGGGACCCTGGTGCTGTGAAGCCACAGTGCTAACCACTTTTGCTATCGGGCTGCCCGCAAAGTTTCTTAAAGTTTATATTTCTACCCCTTCTGCAGAAAGAAACATTTATCTTTAAACAATACGAGAATATTCTGTTCAGGACCTTTTCAGCACAATAATTACATTCAGTTCTATTATAAAGTTCCATAACACAGTTCTATCATACAATTCTATTATATAGTAGAAGAGTTAAAACTTTTATTCCCCTATCCAAAAAGGCGTGCTGGAGGATCAGAATTCAAAATCCTTCCTGTTTTTTTTTAACATGATAAGATTGCTAAACGTTATGCGGTCAGACATTTACTTCAGACATATCTTCTATGTCTGGAAGCTTAAGCATATGATCCCAAACTGATTACCTTTTGGAGAATCTATCCAGTCCCAATTTAATGGGATTGGGTGGTAGTGGCTGAGCCAGCATTTGGTGCCCATCCCTCATTGCTCCATGAGCTGCCATTTCAGAGGGCAATTAAAAGTCAATCAACCACATTGCTGTGAATCTGTAGTCATATGTCGGCCAGACTGGGTAAGGACGGCAGACATCCATCCCTCGATGGATTTTTGTCAGCAAATAGACTGTTAATTTTGTTATGGGCCAGGGTTTAGAGAACCCCAAAGTGTACCATGGAGTTCACCTGACCAACAACTTTTACCAGATTGTGATATAGGGAGCACAAGGCCCGCTCTACAGGTGTGGCACAGCAGAAATGGAAAAGTTTTTTTTTAAAATTTAGAATATCCAATTCATTTTTTCCAATTAAGGGGCAATTTAACGTGGCCAATCCACCTAACCTGCACATCTTTGGGTTGTGGGGGTGAAACCCATGCAGACACGGGGAGAATGTACAAACTCCTCACAGACAGTGACCCAGGGTTGGGATTCAAACCTGGGTCCTCAGCGCCGTAGGCAGCAATGCTAACCACTGTGCCACCGTACCACCCTGGAAAAGTATTTTTTAAAGAAAAACAATGATAATTCTATGAACTCAAGTTAACCTTTTTAAAACATACAGTGAACATCTTAGCAACCATTAATTCAAATACAACCCCCAAAGAATACAACACAAAGTCATCCTTTAAGCTTTCCTTTTAACATCATAAGACTTAAAACACCTTTTACCAGAAGCGCATCAAGTTAAAGTCACTACTGTTATTAGTTTTAAATCACCGAGATCGATTTACAGTCTTTAGGTTACAGAGAGAGATTCATACACCTTCTGGCTGTGACTTCAGCTATCCAGCTCTGAAAATGAAACTAAAACACACCCTGCAGCAAACAGCCTAAAACGAAAGTAAAAGGCTGACAGACAGCCCAGCTCCACCCACTCTCTGACATCACTGCAGTAATAAACACCCATTTCTTAAAGGTACTCTCACACGATAATTTCAGAATTTTTTTGGATTGAATATCAAATTCTGCCATGGTAGGATTCAAATCCAGGTCCCTAGAACATTGCCCTGGGTCTTTGGATTACAAGCCCAATGACAATACCATTAAGCTACTGCCTCCCCGTCCCTGTTGTTCCTTTTTTGAACAGCAGTTTAATCAAATTGAAGCATTGCTTGTCCGTGTATTGTCCGCAAACATTGCTGCAACCCCCCCTTCTGATCTATGTATGTTAGAAAGCTTATTTGAAACCGAAGTATTGCAGTACTCTGTTACTACATCAAACAAAATCTGCATTTGGCTGCAACGGTGCAGTTTCAACTGACTATCGAGCAAGGAATCAGTTTGCATTGGCCACACAAAAAGTCCACCTGTATCATCACAATAAGTAGTAGGGTCCCTTTCCGAACAGGCACCGGAATGTGGCGACTAGGGGCTTTTCACAGTAACTTCATTTGAAGCCTACTTGTGACAATAAGCGATTTTCATTTCATTTCAGTCCAAAGATCAGCTATTAACAACAATACGGTGGTCCAGCTGAGCCCCAACCATCAGCAAATTCTAGAAGTTCAGGCTTGTACCTCAGAATACCCACCTACCTGTAGATGTTCCCTTGTATATCTTAGGCAACTGTAGTTCCCTCACGTGGCACTTACATAGTCTTAGTAACTTAGGAACTATTATGTTCCCATAAAGAATTCAGCTATGCGTATTCATCTGACACTCATACCCATTCGCAGTCAAATATTCATCTACCTCCGTTTCATGCTGTTTGCTATTACAACATGAATTGCTTTATTTATAGTATTTAGAATCTGCTCATGAATTTATGGGGAAAGAAATCGGGACCAAATCACAAACAGTGAGAACTGCCATTGTGCTGGGTTCAGCAGCATGGAGACAACCCTCCAGAAAGTTCAACTTAGATAGGCAGGCCATATCTCCGGCATGAATGACTAAAGAATCCCCAAGCAGTTCTTCCATGGGGAAGCCTCTCAGGGCAAACAAGATCACACTGGACAGTGCAACTGATAGACGGAGTCCTAAAACGAGCCTTAGAAACTTGAAGACCACTTAGGAAAGCACAGCAGCCGACCAGGCCATGTGGAGGGCAAGCACCAAGGATTTAGTATGTTCCAAGGACCATCTGTACCCAAAATCACAACATTCAACATACCCAGAGGTGGTGCAGCAGCGGAGGCTCCCCCTCCCCCCCCCCAAACACCAACAATGGCAATATCAATTACCTGTTCGGTAGACATCCATGTCAATCCCATATCAGACCCTACAGGGGACCTACAGAAAATGATTAAACCATTTACGAGGACATATTTGAACAATGAGGAGTAGATGGGATAACTAATTCAAATTAAAATTTTAGTTTCAATGACCTTCATATAATCCCAACAGCGTAGAAGAGGCCATTTGGTCCATCGAGTCTGAACTGACCCTCCGAAAGAGCACCCTACCGGGGCCCATTCCCCGACTCACCTTTACTCCCCCAACCGTGTAACCTCTTAACCTAACCTGCACATCCCTGGACACTAAGGGGAAATTTAGCATGGTTCATCCAACTAATTTGCTCATCTAACCTAGGCAGCACGGTAGCACAGAGGTTAGCACAGTTGCTTCACAGATCCAGGGTCCCAGGTTCGATTCCCAGCTTGGGTGACTATCTGTGTGGAGTCTGCACATTGCTCTTGTGTGCGCGTGGGTTTCGTCCGGGTGCTCCGGTTCCCTCCCACAGTCCAAAAATATGAAGGTTAGGTGGATTGACCGTGATAAATTGCCCTTAGTATTCAAAAAGGGTAGGTGGAGTTACTGGGTTCCGGAGATAGAATGGAGGCGTGGGCTTAAGTGAGGTGCTCTTTCCAAGAGCCGGTACAGACTCGATGGGCCGAATGGCCTCCTTCTGCACTGTAAATTCTGTGATCTTTGGGCTGTGGGAGGAAAGCGGAGCAGACATGGGGAGAAAGTGTAAATTCCACACTTAATATTTTCCTTCTGTTCCCTAGTTCTGACCTCACAGTTCAAGTTAAACAACTTGCTTATACTGACAGTTTACATTCCCCTCAGCATTTAACAAACCTGGCTATGGGCTTGCGCTGTCTGTTTTTCCAGAAAACATGTTCAATTTGTTCTGAGTCACCTTGCTGCACTTCTCTGTTCCTTCTTCACTGCATCAATATCTTCTTGAAGACAGAATGTTCAAATATCTACACAGTACTTAAACGTGGCAGCAGGAAACAACACGATTTCTCTCATAACCAGGTGCCCTCGAGACTTTATTTTAAATAAAGCATCGTGTGACCTCAGTATTGGAGCTGATGATTTTCTCGCTTTTTGGACCATTTAATTTTACATCATGTAGTCTCCAAGATTTAAGCATATTTGAGGATATAAAATAATTACAGAATCACTTATGTTTTCTTTGTGATGTTGAACACCGAATCTCTCCCAACCCTTTGTCACTTGGAAAAAAAATTGTTGATGCAAAAATAAATGGTGTTTTTAAGTGTTTACATTTTTTTTTACTCCATTCTTAAAGTTACAAAGTCAATGCGCAGAGTGATCCATCTCATTGCTTGCTCCAAAAAACAGTTCAAATTGAATCCAATTAGTGGTCTCCACAAGAAAGATGTGCAAGGATAGCACGGTGGCACAGTGGTTAGCACTGGTACTTCACAAAGCCAGGGACCTTGGTTCAATTCCGGCCTTGGGTGACTATCTGTGTGGAGTTTGCACGTTCTCCTGGTGCCTGCGCGGATTTCCTCCGGGTGCTCCGTTTTCTTCCCGCAGTCCAAAGAAATGCCGGTTAGATAGATCGGCCATAATAAATTGCCCCTTAGTGTCCAAAGGTGTGTAGGCTAGGTAGTGCCATGGGGATGGGACGGGGGAGTGGGTCTTGGTAGGGTGCTCTTTTAGAGGGTCGGTGCAGACTTAATGCGCCAAGAGAAGTAAAGCCCCCACAGGGAGAGGGGTATGCCTTGGCCAGGCCCCAGCACTTCCCCCAGTGCAAGTTGGCACTGGTCACTCTAAGGGAATGGATTCAAAGTACATTGAGAAAACAGGGTTAAAAAGTTTTAAAAATAAATACACAATCATTGGTTATTGCCCATCTCTAATTTCTCAAGAGAAATTGGTGTTGAATATTCGTCTTGAATTGCTGCAGTCTGCATGAATATACTCCCACAGTCCAGTTAGATAGAGAATTCAAGGGGTTCTGGCCTAGTGGCAATGAAGTAATGGAATGTGTGGCCAAGTCAGGATAGTGGGAGAGTTGGAGGGCAAGTTAGAGGTGCTGCTTTTATCCTTCAAGTTCATGGATTTGAAAGGTGCTTTTGAAAAAAATAGTGGCAAGCAATTGCAGTCCGCTCTGAAGCCACAGTGCAAATAATAAAGCAAATATAAAGTCAACTGATTAATAGTTTTTCAGGGGTGTTGTAGTGGCTATGTAAAGTAAAGGGGTTGGTTTAGCTCAGTTGGCTGTGCAGCGAGTTTGTGATGCAGATGAAGACCAACAGCGCCGGTTGAATTCCCATGTTGGCTGAGGTTATACATGAAATCCCCACCTTCTCAATCTTGCCCCTCGCCTGAGGTGTGGTGATTCAGGTTAAGTCATCACCAGCCAGCACTCCCTCTAAAAGGGGAAAGCAGCCTATGGTATTCCGGGACTATACTTTAGTGGATATGTACAGGGCTCAGTTGAAAAAAAGCAATGAATTGACTTACCAATTATTGGTATCTTTTCTGTTGCTGGCACCTGCACACTAGCATTCCATCTTCATCATTCAGAGGTTTTTGCTGATTTTCACTAGCTTACAATGTAGAACCAATGCAGCATTGAGAACATTCGGGAAACCCACTCTGTAGCATATTGAAACACCGTTGCCTTATTTCTGTGGTCTAAACCAAGGGCATTAATTATGCATTTCAAGAGTCTTCTCTCAGGGATTTTGAATTTAGCCAGCTGTACTCTGCAGAGTATAGAAATTGCATGTTACTGTCAGTGGATAGTCAAGCTAATTTTCAAGCTGTTTCCCCCCTTGGAAGAGTTCTGGTACATTTGATTTTCCGTGTTGGCAAAGAGACAGCCTCCCTGCTGAGATACAGCCTTCTTGGACATTGACCCTTAAATACACCCAGATAACTCATTCTATTGTGTTATACTCAATGTATGAGATGCAGCCTGGCCTCCAGTGATGTGCCCTGACCTCCAAGGCTAAGAACATAAGGACTAAGACCATAAGACTAGGAACAGGAGTAGGCAGTTCAGTTTCTTGAGTCTGCTCCTCCATTCAATATGATCACAACTGATCTCATCTACACCTTCCTGTCCACTCCCCGTGACCTTTCGTCTCGCTACTAATTAAAAGATGATCTATCTCCTCCTTAGTTTAGTGTTCCGGCATCCACTGCCCTCTGGGTAGCTAATTCCACAGATTAACCACCCTTGGAGTGAAGTAATTCCTAATTTCTGGTTTAACTTTGGCACTCCTTAGCCTAAAACTATAGCCTCTTGTTTGAGAGTGTCCAACAAGAGGAAACATCCACTCCCTGTCTCCCCTATCAATCTCCTTTAGCAACTTATATATCTCAATTGGATCTCCTCTCATTCTTCTAAACTCCATTGAGTAGAGTCCTAAACTGCTCAATCTCTCTTCATAAAACATGTCCTTCAACCCCAGAATAAATCTAGTGAACTTTTTCTCACCATCTGTAATGTCTTTACATCCTTCCTCAAATAAGGAGAGCAAGACTGTGCAGAGTGCTTCAGATGGGGTCTCACCAATGCCCTACACAGTTGCAACAACACTTCCCTACTTTTCTGCTCTAGTCCATTCGTAATGAATGCCAAAATTCCATTTTCCTTCTTTATACCTGCTGCACAGGCACACTAAAGTTCTGCGGTTCATGCACAAAGACACCCTGATCCCTCTGCGCCAAAGCATTTTGAGGTTTCCTTCCATTTAGATAATAAGCTGCGGATCATAGATAATTATGCTGCATTCTCTTATTTCTCCAGCACATCCTCTGCATGATCATTGCTGCTCCTTTGCTTTTAGTACACAAAACAGCAACGTATCAGCCCAAACTGCCCAGTATCTCTCTAGCTGCCGCCAATGCTTCTATCGCTATTGAGTACAACAGTTAAACAAATAAAGTAATTAATTAACGAACCAGCCCTTAAAGTGACACTGTAATACAACCAAAACTTTTAAGGAAACTCAGCAAATTAAACAAAAACAAGGGGTGGAATTTTAAGGCCCCCGCACAGCGGGGACAGGACTGTAATATGCGATGAGCCTTTCACAAGCCCATTGACCTGGGCAGAATTGAAAGATTCCCACCGGCGGGAGGGGGCTTAAAATTTCACCCAACATTTTGGGAGGAGGGAGGTGTGAGATAATGCACTCCAGACCCTGTGGTGCCGACTGGCCACAGAGTGCCTCAAGTGCACCTGTGGGCATTGCGTGTTCCCTCTCCAGGGCCACCTGAGCATGGTCGTAACTACAGAAGAGGAGCAGAGAGTGGGGTCAAATGACCCCCTCAACTGGCCACTGCCTGGCCCTGTTAATGGCCACCTTGGGCAAGCCCAGGAGCAGGCTATCGAGGAAGTCTCCTGACCTTAACACCCCTCTTCACACTGGGCTGACAACGATTGGGAGTGCGGGGCTGAAGTACAAGCAAAACCTGAGGAGCATCCCTTTAGGTGTTAAAAGAGGGGCTTTAACCTGACACATCCCATGGAGACAGAAATGTAACAGAAATTCTCAGATGCTTTGATGTCATCAGGCTGTTTATTCAATTGTCTTAAATCAGCTGCAATTTTCTCCGTTTTAGCATTGGGAAGACAAGCTACGTAGGCTCCCAATAAAATCACTGTCTTCTCGACAACCATCCCCTGCCCCATACACTCTCAGAAGTTCTGTTTGACCTGATCTGAATTTGAATCTTCATATCTTGTCCATCAGAAAGACAGTCAATTTCACCTCTGTTGTGTCACTCACTCACACCTTTAACTTTAGTCCACATGTTGCTGAATCCCTCACTAGACAATTATGGAAGCCGAGAGATCACTGATCTCATTTCCAATTCACAGAAACTACGGTTTATCTAAATACTTGCCCCTACTGAGCTATATCACTTCTCGTGAGCCAGTTTCAAATTGTAAAGCTTTCTTTCTGTGTTTAAGTCCCTTCGTCCCCTCCCTATCTACGTGATCGTCCCCCACCTTTGAAGCTCCTCCTGAACTTTATTTGGATTCTTGTGCATCAATCTCTCATTTCACCTTTGCTTTGGCAGTCCTTCCTTTAGTGGTCTAATCCCTACGGTCCAGAGTGCAACCCCTCTCCCTGCACACCTCCAACCTCCTTTAAAGCCTATCTCTTGAACACAACGTTTTTCTGTTGCACCTCCTAATTTCTGCTACTGTAGCTCGGCATCTGTTTCCCTTTGTGTTTCTGTGATGCCTTTGTCTCAAAGACTTCACACAGCTGCACGTTGTTGCTGATGGTGTGGTAGTTGCAGTTTAGTAGCAGCGACACCTGCTCCATTCACCAGTGATGCTCTACCAATTCCAGTCTCTAATCTAGACCCACTTTTAAGTTGAGCTTCACGGTCCAAGGTTGCACGGTATCACAAGTGGATAGCACTGTGGCTTCACAGTGCCAGGGTCCCAGGTTCAATTCCTTGCTGGGTCACTGTCTGTGCGGAGTCTGCATGTTCTCCCCGTGTCTGCGTGTGTTTCCTCCGGTTTCCTCCCACAGTCCAAAGGCGTGTAAGTTAGGTGCATTGGCCACGCTAAATTGTCCTTAGTGTCCAAAAAAGGTTAGGAGGGGTTATTGGGTTACAGGGATAGGGTGGAAGTGAGGGCTTAATGTGGGTCGGTGCAGATTCGTTGGACTGAATAGCCTCCTTCTGCACTGTATGTTCTATGTTCTATGTTGTGCAGTTTTAGATGAGGCACGCATACTTTTTATGAAAGTGAATGAATATCCATTATTTTGTGTTCTATAGGATCACACAAGTGAGGAATTTTAGTAGAACCGCTGAAAGCAGAGGAATGCTTTGTTAGTGCAAACTTCACAAATTTCCCTATCTATAATCAACTTTTGGTTACAATGAATTAAACAAGGAGAATAATTTGCAGATCTATGTGGAGATAAAAGGAACTTTGGCTTTCCATCAGAATAAGTGGAAGAACATTGCAAAGATAATAACTAATGCCCTCGCGCGCTCTTTTCTGTACGTGGAGATCGCTTTTCTAGCCCAAATGTAATGGTACAGTGGCATCCATTCCTATCACAACTGTGGCAGTAATGGTGCTGCAGATAAGGATTTTGAGTGGTATTCATACTCCCTGAAGCATATAGACATTATGACCTCTTACAATGGAGTAAGTATTGACTGGCAAAGCTGGTCAGCCCTGAATTTTTCTTTGCTAATGTGTTTCACATCATTGGCCCCAACTGTGTGTAACATATGGTGAACTTTTTATCGTTAGGATTTTAAAAACAGAAAGCACAACAAAGTTAATACATAGATACATAGAAGATAGGAGCAGGAGGAGGCCTTTTGTCCCTTCGAGCCTGCTCCGCCATTCATCACGATCATGGCTGATCATCCAACGCAATAGCCTAATCCTGCTTTCTCCCCGTAGCCTTTGATCCCATTCTCCCCAACTGCTATAGATACATAGAAGTGCATAATGCAACTGATATTCTGTTGGGATACTGATGCAACTGAGAGGCATTACGTAAATGATCAGTAAGGGTGTTCAGATGTTTCTCTGAAATTTTCACTGTAATACGTCACATTTCAAGGCAAATATACCATATAATACAAATGTTTTTTAACCTTGTACCTGTCTGTAGTTCAGCTTTCATATTTGGCTATAATTATAAGTGTGTTGGGTGGCACAGTGGCGCAGTGGTTAGCCCTGCTGCCTCATGCTGCCGGGGAGCTGGGTTCGATCCCGGCCCGGGTCACTGTCCGTGTGGAGTTTGCACATTCAACCATGTTTGCGTGGGTCTCACCCCAACAACCCAAAGATGTGCAGGGTAGGTGGATTGGCCACGTTAAATTGCCGCTTAATTGCAAAAAACATTATAGGTGCATTACTGACCATTAACTATTCTCAGTTACGTTACTTGGATACTCTGGATGTATATTTCAGGAGTGGCTTGAAATGGACAGGGGAGGTATACACTTGTGCTTTACAACTGTACTTTGGACCATTTGAACAATAGAATAGGAGAATCATTTATTTGCGCTAATTTAGTTATAGCAATTTAATAGTGTATGCTTTCATAATTTAATAAATAAGTGATGATTAATTTAAATGCAATAATTTACATTTATTAATGTATAGATATTGATATATAGATGCAGTTCCTACTCAAATACATATTAATGCTTAATCGTCATTAAATGTTTCATATTCATTATGACATAATTAAAATTCAACATTTGCTGCATCTCACTTCCCTTTTAAAACTCCAGCATATTAAAATTTTATCATTAATATCAAACAGCAGCCACACACACAGAACCACCTAATGGAAACAACACGCATCAGAAGAGAATAAATCAGTGGTTGATATATATCTAATTATTTTGGGGGTACTTACTAATGTGACCTAATTACAGTTAGGTAATCATCCTGGTCTGAGAGGATCATTAATCCAATATTCACAGTCACAAGGTTGCAAACAGTATTTTCAAATGCTTCAGTTTGTGCTGCAGTTCATGTCTCACTTTCTCACTCTTTTGCCATTTACTGGGAGTTCCTTCGGTTTGTCCTCTTCCCCCATTCTGTACCTTTTTTTAAATCACTGTTTCAGTCAAGTTACAACTCTTTAATATCTGATGCCGTGTGCTGTTATCGATGTCCTTCAGAGGTGAAAGATTGAATCATCACTACACCCCAATCTCCTCCATGTCCTTCATTGGGCAATCATTTTTTTTCATTTAAAGTACCCAATTCATTTTTTTCCCCAATTAAGGGGCAATTTAGCACGGCCAATCTACCTACCTGCACATTGTTGGGTTGTGCAAATTCCACCACGGACAGTGACCCGGGGCTGGGATCGAACCCAGGTCCTTGGTGCTGTGAGGCAGCAGTGCTAACCGCTGCGTCACTGTGCCACCGCTATTTCTTTTTTTTAATAGTCTCTTCATGTCTTCCGCAGCAATCCTTTTCACTTACCTGATTTTATTTGGGCTGTTCTTTATCTGCGAGCCTTAAACCCAACTACCTGCTACAATTCATGAAAGAAAGTGCAAGGAACTCTGGGCTGGATTCTCCATTTCAGCAGCTACGTGCCGGCTAAAATGGAGAACTCGTGGGCGTTTTGCGAAAACGGTGAGGGACTAGCAGTGGCGCCGAAAATGGGCAGAGAATGGTCGGGTCCCTGGCTGCGCATGTGCACGGTGACAACCTGCTGCGGTCGCACTGTACAACATGGCGCTGGCATACACAGACCTGACCCGCCATCCGTCACCCCACACACCACCCCCTGGCCACCCCCTGGCCAATCCCCAACACTTCCCCAGCCCTTGTGGAAGCTTCCCCCAGCCAATGGCCCGGATCCCGGCCAAGTGTGGCGGCGCTGGACATAGTCAGCAGCCACCGTGCCTGGTTCCCGACTGCTCAGACCACACATCGTCTGCTTGGTCGGGAACTCGGCCCATTGGGGGCGGAGCATCGTGGGAGAACCTGCCAATGCCACGCCAACGCCGTTGCAACGGCGTGCGGCACGCAACGCAATTACGCCACTTCCGAGGGGGGCAGAGCATGACTGACTGGCGTCAAACCAGCGCCGGCCTCGATTACGATATCGACGTTGGGCAACGGAGAAACCCGCCATCTGTTTCCCGTTTTGTGTCAAAAAATCCATTTCTCCCCATATAATTCCTACCTCTCTACTCAGCCCAAATTCGTCCAACAGGTCCCATCTAATACCAGTGAAGTTGGTGTAAAATAAGTCAGTGACTGCCATTTGTAGTCCAGGCAAATCATTTGACAAGATAAATCCTGTGGGGAATTATACAGCTGGGGAAAGAGAGGGGAAATCATTTCTCAGCTATAAAACTCCAGCGGAAAATGTCATGACTTTGTCACAAGGAAACTTGAGAAGATGGTTTAATATCCTGTTACCCTTTTCCTCATCAAATCTTCTTTTGCTGATTATTATTGTTAGTAGTTGGCTCGCACTATCCTGATTTCAATGGCATTCACATCAGTCTTTCATTCACAATTCATCGCAAGTAAACCACTCACTGTTACCTCCAGCAAGCACAGACAGTGGGTTGAAAGTAAAGAGGAATGTGCGTCTATATTGTGACTGTCAATACTGCAGGATGTCTCAAAGTGCTTTACAGCTAATTAAGGACTTTTTGAAATGCCGTAATGTAAAACATTTGACTGTCAATTTGAGCACAACAAGCCCCCACAAACGGTAATGTAATAATCACCAGATGGTCTATTTTATTGTTGTTGGTTAAGGGGTAGATATTGGCCGAAAGATTGGGAAGAACTCCTATGGTTTCCTTCCAAGTATCATCACGTCATCTTTGACGTCAACGCTAATCAGACTTCAACGGGTTTGAGGCCAGTTGAGTTCATTTATGGGCAGTGCGAATAGACATAAAACGCACTCAATTACTTTAATCCTGACTGAAACGTTATGCCTGTTATATAGCAAGACAGGCTTTTGAATTAAAAAGTAGTAATCAAGGATCATTCTGCAATTGAAGTGACTTTCAGCCGTCTATGCTCTCTGGGACCACTTAAACAGGCATGGTTTTTCTATATTTATGCCCAATGCGCCGCCTATTCCAGGCATATTAATCATCCACTATCGTGGTGATTAGTGCTTCTGTCTTTGTGATGTATTCTGTTAGAGTGTCTAAAATATGTTATGTGAATTCAACCGACCCACTTTACTCCCACTGTAGCAAAGGACAATCTGGGAAACACAGCTACTGCGCGGCACTGGGGGAAACCGTAAGCAGACACATCCAAAGGGATTACAGTCCACAGTTCACAACAATGTTTTGCACTCATATTTTTCATCATTCCTTTCTGTTCCAAGGTGCCTGGTTTCCAATCGACCCTCACTCGCTGGCAAAGTTGTTTCTGGTGACACCAATCATAAAGAGGAGTGACAAGGGTATAGAGTTCTCAATATTCTGAAATCTTCCCGAAGGGAAACAAAGCGTGTCACGCCCTTGAACTATTTTAATTGCAGAAGGACCAACTGCAATTCCTTATTGAGACTCTGGACACATCACTAATCTTAACACACTTTGTACAAACTTGCCTGCTTTTACCATCATTGACTGCGAGAATGCGTTGGAGATATGATTCTATGATGAGGAGATCAGCTCGGACGGCAGCCCTTCGCCCGGACACCCCAGGACACCCCAGGGCTAATGTCTGAGGATGACACTGACTTCCCGTCATAGCTGTCTCCAACACCCTCCACCATCCCAGAGACGCTCACCTCAGTTGGGCACTTTAGTGAAGAGGCTGCTGGGACTCCCTCTGGTGCGCACCATACTGCTGCTCTGGTACATCATGTGAAGGTAGGAACACCCGAGGGGGCGGAAGTTCGGAGGGCAGGCCAACTCCAGGAACTAACTGCCATCCAGATGGATTTCAGACTTCTGGAACGGACAGTCCCATCGATTGTGGAGATGCCATCACAGAGCCAGGGACTATATGTTGGTGAGCATCCAGCACCTGCAGGTGCTGTTGGAGAAGTCCAACTATGTGCAGGAGTAGGAGGTGGTGCCGACTATGCATGCCACCCAGGCCAACAGCACACAGGTGGCAAATTGCAGTGGTTGACTTTAGATCAACATGCCCAAGGCCTGGGACATTCTGTGGAAGTGTTGGCCAAGGCCCAGGACAGGGTTGCCACCTCACAGACAGCCATGTGCCAGAGTCACCTGGAAATCGCAGGCGCTTCTGAACGTGGCCCAGCCACAGCAGGCCATGGCTGTGAGCGTCAGCGGCATTGCCCAGGCGCTGGCCAACATGGTGCAGACACAGAGGGAGGTGGCCCAGTCCCAAAGGAAGATGACTCAGCCACTGGCTGATGTGACACAAACACAGAAGATGGTGGCATAGTCAATGGGTGATGAAGATGGTCCACTCCCTGTGCTCCTTGGCCGCGAACATGCAGACCCTGGTCAAGATCAGAGAGGCCCTCCAGGCTGGCAGCACCAGTTGGCGGAGAAGCCTAAGGGGATAGCTCCACTCGCATCCTCTTCCCATGGCGCAGCCCGGGGGCCATCGTGCTGATGGTGAAAGAGGCCTGTGCCGGTGACGGCTGAAGGGGAGGTGCCGGAACACCGCCATACCTCAGAATGACCCCCTCTTGGCTTGGTGCATCTCATGGTCAGCGGGAAAAACAGGGTGACAGCATGCTACCTGGGACCCCAGGCCCGGTCGCCCCAGAAGACATCCGCCAACAGGGACACAAAGCGCAGGACGGGAATCACAGCAGGCCGCTTCTACTCCTGCTGTACCGTCTGGGGAACCACCATGGCGTAGCATTAGGGCCCATTAGGCCAGAAGGTTAGACACGAGTCAAGTTGGCATGGGTGAGGGCACAAACCTGTCTATATGTTGTCACATTAAACACCTGTTTACACTGTTGTGCCCTGTCTCGCTGCTCTGTCAGATGGGTGTGAGGGGTGGACTGGTCTGGGCTGGCCAGAGAGGGGGTTAGGGGGAGAATGGGCAGACGTTGGGGTAGCCTGGGCTGGGAAGAGGGGGGGGGGGGGGGAAATGGGCCAATGTCGTGGGTGGCCTTGGCTCCAACCCCTCCTTCCGTCCCCGCCCCTGTCGCCCCCGGGATTCGATGGGACGGTGTGATAGAATGGCCAGCTTGCAGGCAGGGATCACCCAGGTGGTGGGTGGAAAGTGCTACCGTGGGCAGGGGTCGGATGTTGTCAAATGATGCAAAGCACCAGAGCTCACCGCAGACAGGTTGTCATCATCCTCCATCCCGTGGACCAGACCTGTTGTTACTGCCAACCCAGGGCTTGCACCCCATAGTGCGGCAGGTATGTATCACGGAGGGAGTTGTAGGCGAGTGGGTGGCCGGGTGGGGGGGGGGGGGGGGGGGGGGGGGGGGGGGGGGGGGGGATGTGTGTGGGGATGGGATGCGGTGTTCCTGCCCATGGCAAAGAGGTATGGGAAAAGACAAATATTACTTGACCTCAATTTGGAAGCGGAAAAAAATGAGTTAACATGATCTTGCACTGTAAAACTAAAGAAATTAGCATGGAATTTAGGGTGGTGCCATTATGATGAGGTGCCAATTTGATCAGGTAGAATTCTCATGTGCTGCACTTAAATGGAAGCAACACATGTGGCTGTTTAGCACAGGGCTAATTCGCTGGCTTTGAAAGCAGGCTAGCAGCACGGTTCAATTCCCGTAACAGCCTCCCCGAACAGGCGCCGGAATGTGGCGACTAGGGGCTTTTCACAGTAACTTCATTTGAAGCCTACTTGTGACAATAAGCAATTTTCATTTCATTTCATTTCACATGTCTTTGGGTAAGAATTGGTGTGGATTGGGACAAAATCTTCTCCCAACCTTTCACATTTTGTTTTTCTGTTGGTGGTTTGAGGCGCTCCTAACTCATTGAAATATGCGACTCATTAATGACTGCTGCAATTAAGCCCATGCATGTTAATGATCTCAGACTGTGATAGCTTTTTAATTTCCAAGCACGGCCATTATGGTGCTGTCTATCCATCATTCCTCTCACCTCATTCTCCATGAACAGTCGTTTGTGAACTAGATAAGCTTAAAATAGTTCATCATATTTTAGCCATGAATAACTCCTCAGCATCGGACTTTGTGTTGTTTTTGCTGGATCGTGACAGATTGGTTTAATGTTAACACTCCAGAACAGACGAGTATGTACCTGGGCGAGCACTTCACTGTAGTGCTGAAGGAGTCCTGCATTGGTGGAAGGTGCATTTTCAGATGCAATTTTAAACTGGAGAGTTGTTGGAAACACTCCATGAGACATCGTGAGGAGAAGAGAAACACTGATGTCTAATACTTATCCATCAATCAACACCATCAAAACCAATTAACTGGTTAATTGTCTTAATTTCTGTCAGAAACATCTTGTGTAAGAATTGACCTACGTTAACAATAATGACTACACATCAAAAAGTAATTAATTGCCTATGAAGTGGTTTAAACACATGAAGGGGCCCAGACATGAAACAGAGGTTGGCTAGAAATGATTTGATACAATGGTTAGTTTGTTTGATGCATCACTGGTGTAGTAGAATAAGAGTTACCCTTTCATTATTTCGTGCATAATGAGTTTCCAATCTCTTTTCATTATTTCATGCATAATAGATTCCCAAACTCAGTCAGACCCTTCCAATTGGGAGGGGAATTAACACATGCTCTCAACGTTCTGTTGCCTTGACTGAGATGGGGAAATCAATTGGTTTAATTGACAGTCTTTGCATTGTGGCATGTGGGTTATTGCTGGGATCTGAATTAATAAGGGGAAAAATAAACAGAATTGGGTTTAAATAAATGAAATCCTTTCTAACAGATTTGCTGCAAACAGCAATATATATCTCTGTGTCTCTATGCTTGGAAAAAATGATTCTTCAAATGCAATTTTTTGACATTATTGTTTTTGAAAGCAATGACCATTTAATCAAGCTCTGCATTTTTTTTAAATTGATGAATATAATAATAATGAGAAAACATAATTACCATGAAAGGAAAATGAGGAGACTGGTCATATATTGATCAGTACAATGCTGCTTCGAGGGACGGCACTCGGTATTCATGTTGGTCTTTCTGTTGTTTATCCGTTAGTTCATAAATACAGCTCGTTGAATAGGACATATCTGGATCACGTGCTAGAGCTACTTCATAGATGCTCTCCGCAAATTATTTATGTATTTAATTTTTTCTCTGTAAATTTAGAGTATCCAATTGTTTCTTTTTCCAATTAAGGGGCAATTTAGCGTGGCCAATTCACCTACCCTGCGCATATTTTTGGGCTGTGGGGGTGAGACCCACGCAGACACGGGGAGAATGTGCAAACTCCACACAGATAGGGACCCGAGGCTAGGATCGAACTTGCGTCCTCAGCACCGCGAGACAACAGTGCTAACCACTGCGCCACCGTGCTGCCCCGCTCTCAACAATTAATGATACCCAGGAGGACAGCTCTGCTCAACTTGAAGCCAGACGTTCAGTTAGTTAGCAGACATTAGTTTGGCCTCTGTGCCAACATTGGGCCTCTGATGTCAACCAACATGAGTGCAGTCACATCGAACTGATTTTGTATCAAATTGTTTCTCATTTGTGTCAGCGAGTGTCTGTATTACTCAAATATATATTTAATCCATGAAGCATAACTGACCACAGCAGTAAACAAAGGAGTAGCTACTCTCTTATTAACTACATTTATTCTATAAGTTGAAAAATCAATGTCACTTGATGATCTGACTATTATGGCAGGAATCTCTTTGAATATTAATTTTTGTAACCAATTCCTTATTCTGTGCACCTCTACTTATGTTCTTTCTCATCAGCGGGTGTACATCAGGCACTGGACTCCACGATGCTTTTTTTTAACCCTCACTCGTTGGAAAGTACACTGAATTGAATCATAATGTCCATTCCTGAATTATTTAAACGCACATCATGGGATGAAATTGGAAGTTTCCTCATTTGTGTGGTACAATGTTGCTGCAGTGAATTCATGGATTCTGCTGCTACATGAGCGACATTGAATGATTTCTGCCCGTTCAACTGTTCAGTCTTTAATTATGTGAGTCTGGCAACTGACCTATGCTCCGTGTGCTTAACTTGGGTATTGACTCAGAGCAAAATAACCAGAGGATCACACAGAAGCCACTCGAAGCTGAGCTGAAAGAGTGGGGTAGATATTTTAAAACATTGTATAGAACCCTTTTATATAGTTCCTAGAAACTAATGTAACCTCTGCATTAATCTGAGGAAAATCAAATATATAAAATACACAACAGTAAGAATGTTGTAATGTTCTTTTATTTGAACACTGGGATCTTTTACATCCACATGGATTGCTAGGTGGGGCTTCAATTTAACATTGAATGTGAAAGACAGCACCTTCAAATGTGCAGCATTTCCTTCGGGGTGCGCTGAGGTGTCAGCCTACTCTAGGTTATACAGTCAAGCCTCTGGAGTGGGACATCCTTCTGACCCAGTGTTGATAGTGCCACCACTGAGTTGTGGTTGAAACCTGTTTATATTAAATTGGATTTTAAGATTTAATCCGTTCTGATTTAGCAAGTTAAGGTCATAAGACCACAAGATATAGAAGCAGAATTAGGCCATTCGGCCCATCGGGTCTGTTCCGCCATTCAATCATGGCTGATATGTTTCTCATCCCCATTCTCCTGCCTTCTCCCCGTAATCCCTGATCCCCTTATTAATCAAGAACCTCTCTATCTCGGTCTTGAAGACACTCAGTGACTTGGCCTTCTGCGTCAACGAGTTCTACAGATTCACTACCCTCTGGCTGAAACAAATTCCTCCTCATCTCAATTTTACAGGATCGTCCCTTCACTCTGAGGCTGTGCCCTCAGATTCTAGTCTCTCCTACCAGTGGAAACATCTCAAACATTTTAATTAGTTGGAGTGGGATGTTGTGATTACTTTAAACAGGAAAGGGTTAAAATCCGTCCTCTCCCTGGACCTCGCTCTAAATGTTGGAAAGATCAAGGAACTGATCATTGACTTCAGGAAGCATAGCACGGCAAACACACCCGTCTGCATCAATGGCTCCGAAGTGGAGGTGGTCGATAGCTTTAAATTCCTGGGGGTCACCATCACCAACAGTCTGTCCCGGTCCACTCACGTTGATGCAGCAGTCAAGAAAGCCCAACAGCGTCTCTACTTCCTACGCAAGCGAAAGAAATTTGGCATGTCTACATTGACTCTCACAAACGTCTACAGATGTGCGATAGAGAGCAGCCTACCCGGCTGCATCACAGCCTGGTATGGCAACTGCTCGGCCCAAGATCGCAAGAAACTTCAGACTGTGGTGAACTCAGCCCAACGCATCACACAAGCTTGCCACCCCCACATTGATTCTGTATACACTTCCCGCTGCCTCAGGAAGGCAGAAGCATTATCAGAGACCCCTCCCACCCAGGCATTGCCTTCTTCCAGACCCTCCCATCAGGCAGAAGGTACAGAAGTCTGAAGACCTGCATATCCAGGCATAGGAACAGCTTCTTCCCCACAGCTACAAGATTCCTCAACGACTGCCCCTCGGACTGATCTGCCCCCTGTAAGAACACTATTCATGACGCCCTATGCTGCTCTTGCTCATGTATTTGCTTTGTTTGGCCCCTTGTTCCGCACTGTAACCAATCAGTGTTTGTCGATGTACCATTTGTCAATGATCTCCATTGATTATTCGTTTTGTCCACTATGTACGTACTGTGTACGTTCCCTCGGCCGCAGAAAAATGCATTGCACTGTAATTCGGTACATGTGACAATAAATCAAATCAAATCAAAATCAAATCAAAGACGGGGAAATAAACAATCACTGAAGGAAAAACAGTTTTACATTTTGGGTTTTGTTCCATCAGACGATTTCAAAATCTGGAAAGTTTCACAGTCTGGGGTGGGTTGTTTGTTTTTAATTTTATTTTTGTTCCGTTGATAACTCCACAGATTCTCAAATGGCAAAATCCAACTGAAAGCTCCTCAACCCTTTTTAGTCACATGATTCCGCCAAAGGTCTGTCTGGTGTTCAACACCAGACTTCCTGTTGCTGAGTTTAGCAATGTGAATTATATGTTCGCTTGCTATTTTAATCGAACACTAGACTGCTGCATGTTTAAAATTATGTACATTTTCTAAACCAGGAACAGCTGTTTCTCTTTACCTCTCCCCATTAAAAATAGCTTATTACAGAGAAAAACTAATAAACAGCGTCACAGTAACATTACATCAAAGGCCCGTCTCTCCTTATTCAATGTCCTTTGAGGGGACCGATTATTCAGTCCTCCTCCTGATAATATGCAATTTGAAGTGCATAACAGGTTTCATTATATCTGATACAGCTGTCATTTTTAAACAATCTTATTTGAAGTTATGTACTATTACACTCTTTGATACATAAAGTATATTTAAATAGCGTTATTACCATTGAAAGTGTAGCCAATTTTCCCTCGATTTATCAGCAGAATGCACTGATATTATTCTCTTTGAATAAAACTTCATTTGTGTCGAAAAAACATTGTCTCCGGGCTTGTCTGGTGTGTCATTGTGATAAATACACTCCACGGATCTTCCAGCACTATTCCATCGCCAAAAAAAGCAGCCAATCCTTATTTAACAGACGAGGGAAAAACACAATATAGAAGTGATAAGAAATGAAATGAGAAAATGGAATTTTGCCATCCACTCCATTCCATGCCCGGGCTTTGCATAGACAGGGAGAATAGCTGCAAGTGGCAGAAATCAGGAATAAAATCAGGGCATGCTGGATTTTCCCAGGAGGTCAACCAGGATCCATAGAGGGAAAGAGACAAGCTCGCAATCTTTATAAGCACATCTCTGTTAATGAGTCTGAGCTGTTAACCCATTGGACAAATCAATGCCTTTCACACCCACTATCCCCATAACCTTTGCGTTGCTGTTATCAGAAATATGTCAGCAAGTCTGTGTTAAATTAATGTTTTTGAGCGAAAAAAAATGCTGAAATCTTTGATCACTTATTAGGGCGTTGTTATATTTCAGCTACAGAACTAACACGTACAAGTGAATACCTTTCAAATATTCCCCAGCTAGCTCCAAGTCACATTCTTCTGGTGCAGAAGTCCTCTCCCTATTGGTAAAGTGTAAACGGCTTTTGAAAGTGTGGGTAGGAGCGGCCTTGAAACCGAGATAGCGACTCCATGCGAGGTTATAAATGACCAGCCTGAGCAACTTATAAACCCAGCCTGACAGTTCTGGTTCAATTATTGTCAACTCCACTCAGCATCAGAATGCACCTCACACAATTACTCTTCAGAATTATACGGTTGAATGTGTATTCATTTATATATTGCCAAATGACCTGTTTTTCCTTCTTCTTGGGCAATACCTCAGAGTGGAGGGTGACTTGCTTCCACTCCGGGGAGGTGGGTACTGCGGTGGATGAGTAGTCCAATCCTGGACGCACAGACACTGCCACAGGTTTGGCGGGTGGTGTTTGATGGTGGGTGGGACACTCTGCGCTCTCCGTTGTTTAAACTTGGCCTTTGCGTGTTCCACCCCACGCCGCCTGAGGTGATTGGCACCCTCACGGGTGCTTTTTCTCCAGTTTGTGCGTTCTAAGGCAAGTGATTCCCATGTGTTGATTGGGATGTTGCATTTATTTAGGCCGACTTTCAGAGTATCGTTGTAGCATTCCCTCTGCCTTCCTAATGATCGCTTGCCATTGCGGAGCTCGAAGTAGAGCACTCGTTTCAGGAGTCTTGTGTTGGGCATGCGGGCAACGTAGCCCGCCCATCGCAACTGGTTGAGTATGACCAGTGCCTCGGTACTGGGGATATTGGCCAGGGAGAGGACGCTGAAATTGGTACACCTATCCTGCCTGTGGATTTGCAGGACTTTGCGGAGGCAACGTTGGTGATATCGCTCCAGGGATTTAAGGTATCTGCTGTACGTTGTCCATGTTTCTGATGCACACAGGAGGGTGGGGACCACAGCTGCTCTGTAGACCATGAGCTTGGTGCTGGGTTTGAGGTTTTGGTCTTCAAACACTTCCTCAGGTGTATGAAGACTACACTGGCACATTGGACTTACATTGGGTTTCATCATCAATGTCTGCCCACACCTGTGCACCAGTACTAATATGCAATGTGGAGTGGTAACAGAAATCACTCCCTCATGGCTACCAGCGGTCGAGGGCCACTGCAATAAACTGTTGAAGTTATCAACTGTGTCCTCATTCCAGCACAACCACACAACAACACATGATGTCAGGAGCTGGCTGAGAAGACACAAGAGCTGTGCCGCACCAACCCGCTTAATTTTGACAAGTACATTGTCCGAAAGCTGGAACATTTTTGAGAAGGAACGGTGCATACACTGCTCTGCCAGTTTGTTCGGCTAGTCGAAGAAAGTCCAAACCTGTACTTTGCCGAACCTGGTGGGCCCGGAGTTTGTGGAGAAATTGGAATCCTTTGCATTCCAGAAGAGAGGAAGACCTGAGATCCAGCTCAAGAAATTTGAACATATCTGCCCGCTGGTAAAAAACGTCATCATCAATCAACAAGCTTTCAGCACTGCTATTCAGAAACCCAATGAATCGATAAAGTCATATGTTCCAACTGAAAATTCTGGCAAAAAAAAAGCTTGAATTTGGTGCTCACACTGACTAACTTGGGAGATTCCCTGTAGTGTATGGAATGCACAGCAACAGTGTGCACAAGCAGCTGCTCCGTGAGATAAAACTTAACGTTGGAATTCGCCACTAATGTTTGCATGTTGAATGAACAGTCTGAGAGGAGCACAAATTAATTAAGTAGCAAATCTGAAGTCTTTTCTGTACAAAGCCCACCCTGCTCAAACTGCAATGACTAGCACCCACACAAAAGAAGCACATGCTTCACATTTAACAAGCGCTGCGACAACTGTGGTAAATAGAAACTATTTGCCAAGTGTCGCAGATCGTTGTCATGTGAGAGTACCTTTAAGAAATGGGTGCTTAAGAAATGTACCTTGAAGAAATGGGCGTTTATCAGTAATGTCAGAGTGTGGGTGGAGCTGGGCTGTCTGGCAGCTTTTTGCTTTCGTTTTACAGCTGTTTGCTGCAGGGTGTGATTTATTTTCATTTTCAGTGTTGAAGCTGAAGCCAGACAGAACAGGTGTACTGCTGTTCTCTCTGCCATCGAAAGACTATCTCTTGATCATTTGGTGAATTCAGAATTATAAATGTTTTCAGTAGTGAATGTAAACCTGATGTGCTTCTTTTAAAAAGTGTTTCTTCTCTCTTCTGGATTTTGTTTGGGAAGTTATTAAGGATTACTTAGTGTTGAATTCTTTGGGGGTTGTATTTGAATTGATGGTTGCTAAGATGTTGACTGTACGTTTTAAAAAGGTTAACTTGAGTTCATAGAATAAACGTTGTTTTGCTTTAAAAAATACTTTTCCATTTCTGCTGTACCACACCTGTATAGTGGGCCGTATGCTCCCCATACCACAATCTATTAAAGTTGTGGGTCAGGTAAACTCCATGCTACACTTTGGGGTTCTCTAAACCCTGGCCCATAACAATAGCAACCTGCCACTACCACAAAACATGCTGCAGCCAGCTACCTATCCAAAGTTCAGCATGTGAATGAGCTGGAGGTACAACAAAACTTTTAGCCTCTGGAAGCATTCGACTGCAGTCAAAAAAATGTTGACCTCATCACTGCAGTGAAGAAAGCTTTCGGACCTTCTAGTGTTACAAGATTT
The DNA here is from genome assembly GCF_902713615.1 of Scyliorhinus canicula. NCBI lineage: Eukaryota > Metazoa > Chordata > Chondrichthyes > Carcharhiniformes > Scyliorhinidae > Scyliorhinus > Scyliorhinus canicula. Next base: position 91,384,865 of record NC_052164.1, on the reverse strand, counting down.
TGCTGTCCGAAAACCTATGGTGTTGGCAGCAGATGCGTCTCAGCACGGGTTTGGAGCATATGCTTCCAGAATGGCAAACCAGTGGCTTTTGCATCAAGGGCACTGACACTGGGTTGGATTCTCCGCCGGCGGGATGCTCCGTTTTGCCAGCAGCCCGGGCATTTCCCAACGGCGTGGGGCTGCCCCACAATGGGTAACCCCATTGACCAACTGACATAGCGGAACATCCCGCCAGCGGGGGGGAAATAGAAAGGTGGCGCGGCGGGGCGGAGAATTCAGCCCACTAAAACTCTATGCCCAGATCAAGAAAGAACTTGGACGGGATTCTCCGTTTCAGAGACTAAGGGCTGCCTTCTCTGATTTTGCGGCTATGTCCAGCGATGCTCTGCCCGCTGGGGGGCTAGCAGCCGTGCCACGTAAAGCTCCCGGCTTTACCTGCCGATATGGACGCAGAATGGCCGGGTCCGTGGCTGCGCCTGCACACGGTGACGACCTGCAGCACTCGTGTCGTACAACATGGCGCCGTCCGCGTGTGGATGCGGCCTGCCAAACACTGCCCCCCTGCAACCCCCTCACCACCCCCTGACCACCCCCAGCAGTCCCCCCAGCCCCTACCAAAGCTCCCCCTGGCCAGCGGAATGGTTCCCCCTCCTCCCCCTGACTGTGGCAGTTCTGGACACAGTCCACAGCCACCACACCAGGTTTACGAAAAGTGAGAGGACACGTGTCCCACGCCATTGGGAAGTTGGCCCCTTGGAGGCTGAATACCGGGGGAGGGCCTCAGGTGATGTCGGCGTTAAAATGATTCTGTGGCTGATTGCCGAATGCGATTTCGGCGTCAGCAATCGGAGAATCCAGCCCTAAGTGCTGACGTCGGGACTGAACGGTGATGTTCTACAACCCCGAAAGCAGCGCCATTCCCGGAGCAATTCAGGATTTCTTAATGGGCTAGCACCAGCACCACGTGGAACTAGTGCAATTCCAATGCATAATGGTGTCCAATTCGCCGGGGTCGAGATTGGCACTCGAGAAGCTGACAAGCTGCAGCTGCATATAAGCACTGTATTCCCCAACAAACACCCATTCCAGCCAAGAATACAGGGGCAGGACGGACAGCCCATGGTCGCGCCTTTGGTAACATGTACTACCTCCTCTCTCTCCCTCAGCATCCACACCGCCTGTTTCCTGATTTTAAATACCACTAGTGAACCTCGCCATCGGCAATTTCTCCTGTCGAAGACGGATACCTGAAGTGTACCGGGAAGGGCTGGTAAATGATATTCCAATGACATTTGGGTCCCTTTGGGTGCCTGGCCTCGATTTTCGATTCACGCACGATTCTATGCCCAATCAGATTTCACGATTCCGGTGAAGAACGGAGAACCCTGGTCCCTGTCCTTAACTCTCGGTAATTTCATGATTTCATTCACAGCTGTCCAGCCACTGTTGAAATTGATCACCAGCCGTTCATCACCATCTTCAGAAAGCCCCTCCATACGGCATCACCACGCTTTCAGCGAATGATCCTTGAGCTCCAACAATCCACCAGGATGGCATGGAACTATAATTAGCAGAGTCCTTGTCCAGAGCTCATCTATCCACCATTGAGTTTGCTGAGCATAAATAAGGCATAGACATTATGACATAGAACATAGAATGTACAATGCAGAAGGAGGCCATTCGGCCAATCGAGCCTGCACTGCCCCTTGGAAAGAGGACCCCACCTAAGCCCCACACCACCACTCTATCCCCGTAACCCAGCAACCCCACCTAACCTTTTTGGACACTAAGGGCAATTTATCACGGCCAATCCACTAACCTGCACATCTTTGGACTTGTGGGAGGAAACCGGAGAACCCGGAGGAAACCCACGCACACACGGGGAGAACGTGCAGACTCCACACAGACAGTGACCCAAGCCGGGAATCGAACCTAGGACCCTGGCGCTGTGAAGTAACCGTGCTAACCACTGTGCTACCGCGCTGCCCAATCCAATTGTCGTCATCATGGAAAACCGATGAACTCGGAGCTGTGCTGCAAAAAGATCACACACACAAACAACTTACGGCATCATCATAAAGGGATGGCCTGCAATGGCAAAAGATCTTCCCCATGAGCTCCACAATTTTAAAGCCATGAGAGAGGAGTTAACAGTGCAAGATGGACTGATACTGCAGGGCCAGAATCTTGTAATCCCTCACATTATGCAGAAATACTACACCAAGCACCAAGGACACTTGGGGGAGGGGGGGGGGGGGGGTTGGTTGGGGGTGGGGAGGGGGGCCAATGCGACAAAGCATAGGGCAGACAAAACTATGTACCCACCGCCAATGTATGGCGACATAGAGAGGGAGGTGTGTGAGTCCGTAACATGAAATGTGCACTAGCCTCACCAAACTAAAGAACTATTGCACCTTCATGAGATTCCAGACCTTCTATGGTCACTCACCGCAGAAAGTTTGAATGCTGGACTGTGAAACAGCATCTAGTCCTTGTTGATTAATTCTCAGAGTGGTTTGAAGTTTGAGTACTGTGGTGATATGATCTGCATACTCGTCTGCCATTGGGCCAGAACGTCAGCTTACCATTGGCCCTGGTCGGTCATGTGCCTCTCGACCGATTGGCCGAGAGGCTGAGTTAACCACGCCTCTATTAACGAGGTATAAATGCCCAGACGCCTGACGATCGTCCCTTTCCACTGTAGACGATCGCAGAGCTGTGTTCTAGTCAATTAAAGCCAGACTTTGGAAAATTACTCGCCTCGCGTGCAATTGATGGTACATCAAGTACTTACCTGACATGAATAGCACCACAGTAATCTGGATGCTGAGCAGATACTTCACCATGCATACCATCCACAATGGCTAATGACAGACAATGTCATGCAGTTTGTGTTTCAGTGAGTTCAAGGACTTTGATCATGTTACAAGTAGCCCCCTTTATCCACAATCGAATGGTTTGGTGGAGTGAGCAATACATTCAGCAAAGCACCTCCGTGAAAACTGCCTCCGCGACAACGCAGATCTTTAACCTGCATTGCTTAAACTGCGCAACCTGCCAAGGGAAGGTCTGCTCTCAGCCTCACAGAGAATGTTCTCCAGACACACCCGGACAATGACCCCGTTACCAAATCCCCGCTGCAACCTACAGTGGAAACAAAAGTGAAGGAAACCCTTATGAAACAACTGCAAAGAGGGAAGAGCTACTTTGATCGCACTGCCGGCAAATTCCGGACTTTGAAACCGGCCAGTTAGAATGCAAACTCCGCAGGGTTATGGCAAGCTGACAGTCGCGCACAGCCAATGACCCCCAGCCCAACAGCGACGTGGTTGTTTCGGATGGTGCCATGTATATTAGTTACCTGAACCAGCCCTGCCAAGCGCCACAGAGGTCAAACACTGAGTTTGCAGTCCATTCCTCCCACACCAGCTGAGACGGAGCCCTTGCCTGCTACCAAGGCAACAAGTCCTGCAGCCACCAGGCCCACCCCAGGCTTGCCTGGTGCTATCCACCATGTGGAAAATAACCCTTCTGCCTCCCAGGGTTAGCCAACTTGGTGACTACAGGCTCGAGCAGACCAAACCCCAAGGTTAAAAAATGCGTACTTAAATATATATATGCGGTGTTTCTAGGGTAACATGTTTGGGCTTTCCGCCAGCTTTTAGCTCAAGTTCATGTTCTATTCAAGTCCTCCATTGTTTTTTTTTACTGCTATTTCGGTTGTGTTCTTTACAGTTACAGATTGTTCAACTGAGAAATGGGGAAGATATAGAATGTGCGTTCATTCTATAGGGGCTGGTTTAGCTCACAAGGCTAAATTGCTGGCTTTTAAAGCAGACCAAGCAGGCCAGCAGCACGGTTCGATTCCCGTACCAGCCTCCCCGGACAGGCGCCGGAATATGGCGACTAGGGGCTTTTCACAGTAACTTCATTGAAGCCTACTCGTGACAATAAGCGATTTTCATTTTTCATTTTTCATTCACATATGCAGCAGTTCGGATATGCGATGTGGGGGAGGGCACCAGAAGTCACTCCTCATGGCTACGGGCACGGCATTGAAGAGCAGTGAAAGACCTCTGTGATAAACTGTTGAAGTTGTCACCTGTGTCCTCCTTGCTGCACAACCACACACCAATACATGTACCTTAGCAGGTGGAAGGTCCTTCACAATGATCCAGAATGATCCAAAGATGTGCAGGTTCGGTGGATTGGCCATGCTAAATTGCCCTTAGTGTCCAAAAAGGTTAGGTGGGGTTACTGGGTTACGGGGATAGGGTGGAGGTGTGGGCTTAGGTATGGTGCTCTTTCTAAGGGCTGGTGCAGACTGGATGGGCCGAATGGCCTCCTTCTGCACTGTTAATTCTATGATTCTATGTCACATTAAATGCACCCCAAGATCTTGCAAAGGCTTAACATTGACTTTCTGCAGTGCATTTCCTCTTCCATATAAATGAACTCTAATTTGATCAGTGCTACATTAAGACCCACCTGACTCTCAAGTGCTAAGAGCACTCAATTTGCCAAGCCACATTTGTCTAATTAATCACAGCTCCTGTTCAAACTCAAATGGAGCTTGGGGATGACATCATTGCGAGGAGAACAAGCTGTGTGTAAACAAAATTTAAAGGGATGGAGATAATTAAAAGGGAATGTCATAAAGATAGGGAGAATGAAAAAACTTACAACTTCTGCAGAGCATTAATAGGCACCTCAACTCATCATTTGTGCTTGCAAAAATGTGCAGTTAACTATCAGGGCGCCATCATTGTTGACCCTTCATTGTTTATTCAAAGAACAAAGAACAGTACAGCACAGGAACAGACCCTTCAGCCCTGCAAGCCTGCGGTGATCATGATGCCTGTTAAAACTAAAACCTTCAGCACTTTTGGGGTCTGTATCCCTCTATTCCCATCTTGTTCATGTATTTGTCAAGATGCCTCTTAAACATTGATATCGCATCTGCTTCCACCACATCCCCGACAGCGGCTTCCAGACACTCATCACACTCTGTGTAAAATGCTCGCCTTGCAAATCTCCTCTAAACTTTCTCCCTCACACCATAAACCTCCCAGTAATTGACTTTTCCACCCTGGGAAAAAGTGTCTGACTATTGACTCTGTCCATGCCACTCATAATTTTGTAAACCTCCAGCAAGTCCCGAAAGATGTGCCATTAGGTAATTTTGTCATTCTGAATTCTCCCTCTGTGTACCAAACAGGCGCCGAAATGTGGCGACTAGGGGCTTTTCACAGTAACTTCATTGCAGTGTTAATGTAAACCTACTTGTGACAATAAAGATTATTATTATTATCAGGTAGCCCCTCAACCTCCTTCGTTCCAGTGAAAACAATCCGGGTCTCTCCAACCTCTCCTCATAGCTAATACCCTCCAGACCAGGCTGTGGTGATATGCATCACTGTAGATACACAAGGGTTAATGTAAGTACATGTAGACTAGCTAGAAACTAGACGGAGCACCAGAGACATGACACACAGACATTCAACCAATAGGTCAGTAAGATGGGACACGACCAATGGGCATTCACGATACACACAGAGGTGACACCACCACAGGGGGGCATTACACCAACCCATATAAAAAGGACACAGCACACATGATCTTCCTCTTTCCCGTGGCGACACTCAGTGAGTACACAGGGTTGACTTGAAACACATCACACCCACCACGTGGATTGTAGCAGACTGGTTCATCAGTCTGAGTAGCTATAGAAGGATTAACAGTAGAGGTGAATCCGAGTGGGAGAATTGTTAATAGTTTAATAAACGTGTTGAAGTTATCTCCATGTCTGAACCTTCCTTTGTCAGAGTGAACATCAAGGAAGCAGCTTATGCTATGCCAAGAGCATAACAAGACACGGGCAACATGCCAGTTAACCTCTTCTGTACTCTCTCCAAAACCTCAACATCCTTCTGGTGACGTGGCGACCAGAATTGTATGCGGTATTCCAAATGCGGCCTCACTAAGGTTCTGTAAAGCTGCAGCATGACTTGTCAATTTTTATACTCACTGCCCCGTCCAATGAAGGCAAGCATGCCATAGGCCTTCTTGACTACTATATTCACCAGCGTTGTCACTTTCAGTCTCTCTGATCCCTCTGCCTGTCAATACTCTTAAGGGTTCTGCCATTTACTGTATAATTCCCACCTGTATTAGACCGACCAAAATGCATTACCTCACATTTGTCTAGATTAAACTCCATCTGCCATTTCTCTGTCCAAATCTCCAACAGATCTATATCCTGCTGTCCCTTCTGATAATCCTCTTCACCATTCACAATTCCACCAATCTTTGTGTCGCCTGCAAACTTACTAATTTTGAAATAATAATAATAATAACTTACCCCTCATCAGCATTCATTGTCACAAAGTTCCGGGTCGTTATTTGATACATTCACAGCAATAAAATATCCCTAAAACGTCTCAGCTCCACTGTTGTCCAGTGAGTTTCGTTACAAATAACTTACTTTGCACGTTGGCAATGTCATCGATAATGGACTGAATTTCCCCCCAAAATGCAGTGTAAGCTTTTGATTGAAAACTGGTATATTCCTCCTCAGCCAGGTTTTTCCTGCAAATTTCTCCCCCAAAAAAAGCAGTGGGGTTGTTTAGCGCTGTCACTCTGGCGGGGCAGGGCCTAAAGATGCCGGCAAGCCCGTCTCTATAAAGATCGGGGCATCCTTTTTAAAGGGCACCCCAATCTCAATGAGAAAGTGAAGGCCAGCTCCCCCCCCCCCCCCCCCCCCCCCCCACAGACCATTGCTGGCATCAGGACTTAATCACCCACATGCCCACTGCATCATGAGAACCCACCCCCATTGGGTTCACTGGAGGTCCTTTCCCTGACCACACCCCTGGCAGTGGTAGGTTTGGCTCTTCCAGGTTGGCACTGCCAGGTTGACACTGCTAGGGTGCAATGGGCAGTGCTAGGGTGGCAGAAGGATGTACCAGGGAACTGCCCAGTCTTGTCCCTCACCTCCACTCACCTCTGAGCCCCCAGCATGTTCATCGGGGCTAGTTTCTGTTATTGGAAACCAGTAGTGATTCGTGCCGGCAGGGAAGAACATCTGGCGATCCTGGAAGCAACACGTTTTAGCCGTTAAGAACTATTTAAATTAATTCAAAGTTATGATGATCAAATTCATGCCCTCGCATGGCATGAACCTGATTAGGTCAGGTGAGAGGGCCCAGGAACATCACGCTCTGAGTTCGCGCTGGCGCAAATCCCATTTTTGGCCTCTCACAAGAGTTTGCGGCAATTACAGGATTCACGTCCACGGCGAAGGGGCCCAGAAAATCGCAGTCAATATAGCCGTTGTGTCTCTATATTGGTCCACTTGCCGAGAGTGAACTGAAAATAATTGACCATGATCGTCGCTGCCATATGTAGACTTTATGCTGCTTGCACATGGCAGGCCACATTGCAGTGGATGCAAAAGTTCAACATGTGTTCTGATACTGTATAAGGTGTTATTGAGGCCACATCTGGAGTATTGTGTTCAGCTTTGGTCTCCTTATAGGGGCTAGTTTAGCACAGTGGGCTGAGTAGCTGCAATGAAGAACAATGCCAGGAACGCGGGTTTAATTCCCGTACCAGCCTCCCTGAACAGGCACTGGAATGTGGCGACTAGGGGCTTTTCACAGTAACTTAATTGAAGCCTACTTGTGACAATAAGCTATTATTATTATTACCTGAGAAAGGACGTACTTGCGCTGGAGGTTGTGCAGAGGAGATTCACTAGGATAATCCCAGAGTTGAGGGGGTTGGATTACGAGGAGAGGTTGAGTAGACTGGGACTGTACTCATTGGAATTTAGAAAGATGCGGGGGGATCTTATAGAAACATATAAAATTATGAAGTGAATAGATAGGTTAGATGTGAGGAGGTTGTTTCCAGCAGCGAGTGAAAGCAGAACTAGGGGGGACATAGCCTCAAAATAAGGGGAAACAGATTTAGGACTGAGCTTAGGAAGAACTTCTACACCCAAAGGGTTGTGAATCTATGGAGTTCCCTGCCCAGTGAAGCAGTTGAGGCTCCTTCATTAAATGTTTCCAAGACAAAAATACATAGTTTTTTGAAGAATAAAGGAATAAAGGATTATGGTATTCGGGCAGGAAAGTGGAGCTGAGTCCACAAAGATCAGCCATGATCTAATTGAATGGCGGAGCAGGCTTGAAGGGCCAGATGGCCTACTCCTGCTCCTCGTTCTTATGTTCTTATGATACATTGGACGATCATTCACGAATAGGGTTTCCTGGGTCTGAGGGAAGAGGTGTACCTGCCTTGGCAAGTCTAGCCCAACAGGAAACCTTGGCTCCTAATCACGTTAGCATGTCTTCTTCCACACAATACAAGAACACAAAATTAGGAATAGATGTGGGCCATTCAGCCATTCCACCATCCTCGTCTGACTGTGGCCTCAACTCTATTTTCACATCTGCTCGCCATAACTCTTGACTCCCTCGTCAATCAAAATTCTATTTAACTCAGCCTTTCATATATTCGCTGGTAGAGTCTGCACCATTTTGGGGAAGAGAATTCCACAGAGCAATGGTCCACTGACAGAATAAATTTCTCCTTATCTCAGCGTTAAATGGGAGATTCTTAACTTTTGAACTGTGTCCCCTGGTTCGAGACTGCCCCCATTGGGGAAACACCCTTTCAGCATCCATCCTGTCAAGTCCCCTCAGGATCTTCTATGTTTCCATAAGATAGAACATAGAACAGTACAGCACAGAACAGGCCCTTCGGCCCTCGATGTTGTGCCGAGCAATGATCACCCTACTTAAACCCACGTAACCCGTAACCCAACAATCCCCCCATTAACCTTACACTACGGGCAATTTAGCATGGCCAATCCACCTAACCCGCACATCTTTGGACTGTGGGAGGAAACCGGAGCACCAGGAGGAAACCCACGCACACACGGGGAGGACATGCAGACTCCACACAGACAGTGACCCAGCCGGGAATCGAACCTGGGACCCTAGAGCTGTGAAGCATTGATGCTAACCACCATGCTACCGTGAGGGATCATCTCTCATTCTCCTAAACTCCAGTGGCTATAGGCCCAGCCTGTTCAAACTTTTCTCACCCGACAGTGAACATTCCTTGAATTGCTCTTTGCAATAACTTTGGCTTACCAGCTCGGTATAGAATGACTAACGCTTATTTACAGCATATTATCTCACAGGCTCTTGCAGATTCATGGCTGCCAGTCAGTGCCTAGAATCGGTCTGAGGCAAAAAAGCCCGCGTTTGTTAGGGTGAACCGCCCATCCTGGTCCCCGATTGGTTCCTGCACGTCATGCGCCTCTATTTCCCGATCGCCCCTGAAAGGGGCCAGGCAGCACGCTTTCTTCGGCCAGGAGACCAAAATTGTAAACAGCACACAGGACGTGGATGAACGAATGCCCTGGCAGCTGTAACAACATGTCCCCACTTTTGTACTTAATTCCCCGTACAATAAACATCTACAATCCATTTGCTGAAATTATACACTAATGGTTTGTGTCTCATGTGCTGTTCCGATTCTAGAGCAGACCCCTAGATTTTTGGTATGACCGTTTAGGGATCAGAAACCTTTTGCTTGAAGTTTGAGATCCAAGGTTGTTATGAAGAGCGTAAAGCCAGGGCAGCATCGTGGTGCAGTGGTTAGCCCTGCTGCCTCACGACGCCGAGGTCCCAGGTTCGATCCCGGCTCTGAGTCACTGTCCGTGTGGAGTTTGCACATTCTCCCCATGTTTGCGTGGGTTTCGTCCCCACAACCCAAAGATGTGCAAGGCAGAGGGATTGAATACGCTAAATTGGAAAAAATGAATTGAGTACTTTAAAATAAAAAAAGAGAGCAAAACCAGAGAATTCCACACATTTTGAACAAACAGATAGGGCGGGATTCTCCTTTGCCCGACGTCGAAATCGGGAACGTCGATTGGGCGGAGAATGGCTCCCGATGCTAAAACCGTGGCAGGCGCTGGTTTGACACCAGATTGCGATCCTCCGCCCCCTCCAAATCGGCGACATCGAGACACGCGCGGCACACAGTCGCAACCCCGTTTGAATATCATTATAGGGCCCAACCACGATGTTCAGCCTCCGATGGGTGGAGTGACTGATGGCGCGGGCCACGTGTGGTCTCAGCGATCTTGCGCCTGGCATGGCAGCTGCAGAGAGAGAGAGAGAGGGAGAGGGAGAGAGGGCGTGTGGACAATGTCCAGCACCGCTGTACTCTGAAGAGTGCCATGCTGCTGGCTGGGAGGGAGGGGGGTGGTGGTGAGGGGGCTTCTGCCAGGGCTGGGGAGAGTAGTGGGGGCTGACCAGGAAGTGGATTGTGGAGTCAGGGTGGACGGGTACAAGGTCCAGCACAACCGGTGCCATCCTTTTTGGGCGCGATCAGTGCGTGTGTGGGGGTTGTAGGCATATGTGTGGCTGCAGCCCTGCATATATCCAGCACGGATCCAGTGATTCTTCCACCGTTGGTCGTGCATTCCTCTTGTGTTTCACGTGGTGCCGGTGCCAGCCCCTCACCAGTACCAGAATCGGTGCGGGTGTGGCGCCGATTTTTCCATCGTGGAATACCATTCCGTTGGCGTCAGCACTTACACGCAGGAACAGAGAATCCAGCCCAGAATGTTTCCTGTACAAAGTCAGAAAGGTAAAACAATTTACAATATCCATCTTATGCTCTAACACTTAGAATTAACATGTGCCGAATGTGAATGAATAGGAAAATTGCTGTCAGACAGACTATACAGCACTAAACATGGCAAATGCAACCAAGACAGATCCATGGATTTCTCAGCAAGCTATCCAGACATCAATATCCACTGATGTTAATACTCGGTCTGTCTCACAAAGTACTCCAAACCTCTAACCTTCGAAGATCAAGCCCTTGAATTCCCTCAAAGCTGCTCTGACTCGCTCTGCCTTAAAGACTGCTCACCTCCCAGGATTCTAATCTCGTCTCTTAAGATTAAGCTACCCTGGATTCCCCGATTCGGCAGTCCAGCACCAACTTACAAACAATACTCTTCACCCCAGGCACTGTGGCATTCTCAAGAATACCATTGCTCTAAAAGGTTACATTTGCCCCAACGACATGCAGCATTGAGTCACTGACCTTCCACTGCCTTTTCAACTCCCAAGGGCTTCTCCTGAGCCCTCACCATTTGGAGCCTGTCAATCACAATGTTCTTGTTGTCTGGAGTGTCTCTCTTTGCTCCTCTTCCCCGGTAGTTTTCTATTCCAGTAGGTCATACTGTTGCTCCCCTCCCAATAGTCTCTTCATCCAGGTGACTCTTTCTTCCGTGCACTCCCTCGCTCTCTTTCTCTCTGGGACCTCCCCCTGTCTCCCCTCAGGTCCTTTACTTCTTGTCTTATGGTGCCCTATTCCTGAGTCCCGTGAGTATGTTTCTACTCTACTTTTTCACATGCAGGCACCCTTGGCACTTGTCCATGGCCTGAATGTTCCAGAAGACTGAACTATGCATGTGCAACCTGCACATGATTTGTGCATGTGCAGAGTTGAACATAGGAACATAGGAATGGGAGTAGAAGAAGGCAATTCCACCCTCCGAGCCAGCTTCACCATTCAATCAGATCATGGCTGATCTCTTCCTGGTCTCAAATCCACCTCTATTCCTTTAACCCGTTTTTAAAATCAGAAATATATCTATTTCTTACTTGAAACCATTTAATGATTCAGGCTCCACAACACTATGGAGCAGCGAGTTCTACAAATTCATCAACCTTTGCAAGAGGTAGTTCCTCCTCATCTCAGTTTTAAACCCACCGCCTCTCAACCTATATCCGTGACCACTCGTTCTCCTGAGATACTCTCAGGATACTCCTGAGGCCTGTTCAGACTTGTAACTCCTGATCTACCCTTGGAAATCAGGAAAGTTCCTATTTTTTTGATGACACTCAGACCCCTCTGTATCATAGGACTAGATTTTTCCACCCCGCCCACCGCAAGCTCGCCGTGGGTGAGACGAGCACAATGGAAAAGTCCATTGACCTTGGATGGGTTTCTCGGGTCACTAGGCGGGCGTGGCCGGAGAATCCCGCCCATAGAGTTCTGCAGTTTCTCTCCATTCAAATAATATACCGCGTTTCAATTTTTGGTGCTAAAATGGACAAGTTCACATTTTCCCACATCATACTTCATCTGCCAATTTTTTCCCCACTGACCTAACTTTTAAATCCATTTGTTAGCTCAAATATATTTCACTTTTCACCACAAGCTCTTACTTTGTGTAGAAAATTTTGAGGTGGTACGTTATCGAATATCTTTGGGAAATTACTCGACATCTACAGGTACCCCTTTATCCACCTTGCTTGGTATTTTCTCGAAGATACCAAATGGGCACAGGGCATTTCTTGACCAGCTTGACTTGCCTGGCTGATATTTTCCAGTCACGAAGCTCCATGAGTTTACAGCAGCGGGATTCTCCTGTCCCGTTGCCGTGAACGGGAGATTTGGCTGAGCTTCAAATTCTCCGTTCTCGCTAGCAGCGGTAGCATGGTGGACTCGCAATGGAGAATCCTGGCTACCATCTCTATGAAGGTGATTACTACCAGCGCAGTCGTGGCTCATGCAAAATGACCTTGGTAGTCTATCCATGCTGTACCATTCAGTATCAAGATGCAGCATGTCATGTTTTGTGTACTGGCTGGTAGGAATGATGCACAACGGGACATCCAGTTCTTGACTAGTTCAAATAATTTATTAGAAAATAAATGCGTGGTAAAGATAACTGGAATAAATATGATACAAACTATTAACACTAACGAATGATTCTAGAGCTACTGCAAAATACGTCTATCCACCAGCACAACTTACTCCCAACTTCCCGAGGCACAGAGTCACACTGGCACCTGCTGGTCGGAGATCATGTACATTATTATATACAAGATTGCTTATGCATATCATCACACCGCATAGCAGTTTCAATTTTGTTTGATATATTATCGGAATCTTGGTGATGTCATGGCTGTCATTTATTATCCCTGGTTGGCCTGAGAAGATAATGGAGTCTTTATTGTTACTTGGTGCTCCTGCTCGTGCTGTGTAAGGTTAAAAACAGCAATATTGCAGCAAACAAAAAGATCTTTTCACACTTCTGACATTGATGTGCATAATTTCAACATAGTATCACACATGAGCAAGTGTCACAGAGGCTTTATGAAGATTGCCACATGTTATTGTTCCCCAAGGAAATGAGCAACATTATTCAAAGAGATTCCACTTACATATAGCACTAACAGCTAGTAATTTGACATGTTTACTCAGGAAGGATGGAAACAGTGTTCTCCCAGGTTTGACATCCTATTGGCGCATTGTGTTTCCTTTGAATTGGAACCATACAGGACCTCACTAATTGAAAGAACTTTTTGTTGTCAGACAGTCTGTGCATCTATCTATGGATCTGATGGGGCAACTGGTCTATTTCTCCGCTTAAATACTTTGTAATTCTTTTGATCGATATCCAGCCACTTCAACTGAAAATTATTTTTTACAAAATGAGGGTAGGCTGGGGTCAGATTTATCTGTGACACACTGAGGGTTGAAAATCCTTCCCACGTTTTACTGCTCAGGCTTTTTTTCCCTTGGTCAAATGAACCCCAGCAAGATATTATCTTCTGAACAGGATAGGCAAGAAAATCGGTGCACAACAGCAGAGGAAAGAATCTGTAGGAGATTTACTTAAAAACCCAATTGAATGATTTACTATAAACTTTCATTTTTGGCCATGCGCCAAAACATTGTGAGGCAGATCCATGGCTGATTTTGTTTTATGTGCATTCTTCAACTCTTCCATGGCATTTGAGGAATGCAATTTTTTTTTTTAGTCCTTCATTTATATCCAATTCACAGCACATGTTCAACAACCCTATCTCTGCTCCTCCAGTTCATTCATTCTTTAGCAATTAACATTTTACAATAAAGTTTGGTCTTTTTCCACATCACTTCAAAATTTCCCGTTAGAAATTCTGATGATTTTGCATATTTGTTATGAATAATAAACTTCACAATGTACTCAACCCTGCCGTTTCAAATGCATAAAATAACCTGTATGGCATGTAAATATATTTGTTTAACTTGCATCAATCTAGGGGGGATTTCAATGAAGCCCATTCATAAAGGCCCTCACAAAGGCTCCATCTAATTTATCTGCTGACGAACTGAATTCCAAGCCCTGAAAAGTTAGGATCCAAAATGTGTTGCGTTCGTTCATCTTATATGGAGCTAGGGTAGGAGACCATAGTTACCCTCAGTAGCCGAATGTTAGTTCAGAGGTCAGCAAACATTTATCTGAAGAGTTTTTAAAAAAAATACCTAAAATACAAATTATTGAAATAAGGTGAAAATTCAGCATTTCCAAACTAAATACATAGATACATAGAAGATAGGAGCAGGAGGAGGTCTTTTGACACTTCAAGCCTGCTCCGCCAGCCATCACGATCATCCAATTCAATAGCCTAATCCTGCTTTCTTCCCATAGCCTTTGATCCCATTCTCCCCAAGTGCTATATCTAGATGCCTCTTGAACATATTCAACGTTTTAGCATCAACTACTTCCTGTGGTAATGAATTCCACAGGCTCACCACTCTGTGTGTGAAGAAATGTCTCCTTATCTCTGTCCGAAATGATTTACGCTGAATCCTCAGACTGTGACCCCTGGTTATGGACACGCCCATCATTGGTAACATCTTCCCTGCATCTACCCTGCCTAGTCCCGTTAGATTTTACAAGTCTCTATGAGATCCCCCCTCATTCTTCTGAACTCCAGCGAGAACAATCCCAACCTGGTCAATCTCTCTTCATATGACAGTCCCGCCATCCCTGGAATCAGTCTGGTAAACCTTCGCTGCACTCCCTCCAGAGCAAGAACATCCTTCCTCAGAGGAGGAGACCAAAACTGCACACAATACCCCAGATGTGGCCTCACCAAGACCTGTATAATTGCAGCAACACATCCCTGCTTCTATGCTCGAAACCTCTCCCAATGAAGGCCAACATTAGGGGCTAGTTTAGAACAGTGGGCTAAATTGCTGGTTTGTAAGGCACTGGAATGTGGCAACTAGGGGCTTCTCACAGTAATTTCATTGAAGCCTACTCATGACAATAATTGATTATTAGGGGCAGCACAGTGGCAAAGTGGTTAGCACTGTGGCTTCACAGCGCCAGGGTCCCAGGTTCGATTCCCTGCTGGGTCACTGTCTGTGCAGAGTCTGCACGTTCTCCCCGTGTCTGTGTGGATTTCCTCCGGGAGCTCCGGTTTCCTCCCACAGTCCAAAGACGTGCAGGTTAGGTGGATTGGTTATGATAAATTGCCCTTAGTGTCCAAAAAAAAGGTTAGGAGGAGTTAGTGGGTTGGGGGGATCGGGTGGAAGTAAGGGCTTAAGTGGGTCTGTGCAGACTCGATGGGCCAAATGGCCTCCTTCTGCACTGTATGTTCTATGTCTATGTCTATACCATTAGCCTTCTTTACTGCCTGCTGCACCTGTATGCTTACCTTCAGTGACTGGTGCACAAGAACACCCAGGTCCCGCTGCACACTCCCCTCTCTCAATTTACAACCATTCAGGTAGTAATATGCCTTCCTGTTTTAGCTACCAAAGTGAATAAACTCACACTTATCCAAATTATACTGCATCTGCCATTGGTTTGCCCACTCACCCAACCTGTCCAGATCAAGTTGTTTTTGCTGGATCGTGACAGATTGTGTAATGATCTCCAATTGGCTTTATTGGTTGGCCAATTGGAGTATGAGCTCCCTCAATGATAGCTCATTGAGGGGGCCCATATAAGCACCTGTGTAGGCTTTGTGAGGCAGTCTTAAGTTGACTGGACTGCTAGCAGCACTGTTTGTAGCTGCTCCTGTAATATTGTTATTGTAAATAAATATTGGTGTGGTGACAGAACTCCTGCCTCCCGTGGATTACTACAAGATGTTACATTTTGTTCCCTCATCCAAATCATTAATATATATTGTGAATCCCAGCACCGATCCCTGTGGTACCCCACTAGTTACTGTCTGCCAATTTGAAAAGGACCCATTAAATGTTACCAAACTGCCACATAGATGATAATTAAAATATACACGCAAGTTTAAGTATCAGTAAAACAGAAATTGAGATTAATATAGGGACAACTGAATTATCGTGTTTTTGAAAAGTTTGTCTTATATCATTTTGTCAGTAAAATCATCTTCAGAACAAACTTTAACTAATTTTTTTAGTTATTGATTCCCAAGATCAAAAATAGCTTCTGATAGCATATTCTGAAATAATTATCATCTCAGCTATATCAGAAACAATAATTGTCATAACCATAAAAATTGTTTGAACATATGAACAAGGAGTCGGCCATTTTCCAAACGGTGCTGTTGACATGTCTTCATTCTTGTTTAACTGTGGCTTCCCAGCCACTGTGGTCGACAGGGCTCTCAACCGTGTCCAACCTATCTCCTGTACCTCTTCCCTCACCCCCTCTCCTCCCTCCCATAACCAGCATAGGATACTCCTTATCCTTACTTTTCACCCCACGTCATAATCAAAGAATCATCCTTCTCCAGTTCCGCCAACTCCATCATGATTCCACCACCAAACACATCTTCCCCTGACTCACCGTGTCAGCATTTCGCAGGGACCATTCCCCCTGGTATATCCTGGTCCACTCCTCCATCACCTCATCCCCTTCCCACGGCACCTTCCCATGCAAACACAGAAGGTGTAGCACCTGCCCCTTCACCTCCTCCCTGCTCACCATCTCAGGCCCTAAACACTCTCTTCAAGTGAGGCAGTGCTTCACGTGCACCTCCTTCAATCTGGTCTATTGCATTCACTGTTCCCAGTGCAGTCGACTCTACATTTGAGGGACTAAACGCAGACTGGGTGACACTCTGGTGCGTCTGCAAGCAGGATCCTGACCTTCATGTTGCTGCCATTTCACCTCACCCCCCTGCTCTCATGTCCACATGTCTGTCCTTGGCCTGCTGCAATGTTCCAGTGAAGCCCAGCGCAAAATTGAGGGGCATCACCTCATTTTCCAATTAGGCAGGTTACAGCCTTCTGGACTTAACATTGAGTTCAAAAACTTCAAAACTGTGAACTCTCCCCCCCCCACCTTTACTCCATTTTTATTTCTAGAAATTTATTTTTATTTTCATCTCTTTCATTGATCTGTTTTTCCCCTCACCATTGTTCCCGTCCACCACTCCACTTGGGCCAACTGTTCCTCATTGCCCTTTACACACTGCTCATCTTTCTTCTGCCATTCACACATTTTAATCTCTTTATGCGCCACTACCTTCTTGGCCTTGATCACCCCATTTCCATTCCTTTTATCTTCTGTCCTTGACTTCTTTGTCTATCTCCACCTATCACTGGCCCCCTATCCAGCCCCAGCACTCTACCCCCCCCCCCCCCCCCCCCCCCCCACTACAGTATAAACCTGACCCTATTTCCAGTTCTCTCAAGCTTTGGCAAAGAGTCATCCAGACTCAAAACGTTGGCTCCGTTTTCCCTCCACAGATGCTGTCAGACCTGCTGAGATTGTCCAGTATTTTTTGTTTTTGTGCAGGAGGAGGCCCCTTGAACCAGGGTGGGGTTACTGAGTTATTGGGATAGGGGGAGGTGTTGACCTTGGGTAGGGTGCTCTTTCCAGGAGCCGGTGCAGACTCGATGGGCCGAATGGCCTCCTTCTGCACTGTAAATTCTATGAATTTTACCGTGCACTAGCCCATGTTCCTATGTTCCTACAAATTACAGGAAATGATATCTTGACGCCTACATTAGAGGGGCATGCAGAGCAGTAAGGTTGGAGAGCCCTTTGACTATCTGCGAATACACAGTGAGAAAAAAAAACAAGGGATCAATAGTCAGGGTGGGGAAACCAAGTGCAGTAAAAGAAAACTCACCCAACTAGGCTCAAAGCCAACCATGATCAGCCAGCTTACTGGGTTATACAAGCCAACTAACAGGGACAATGTGGAGTGTGGCTTTTATTATTTATTTCTGTTTTCAAGGAGCAACTGTTGAATTAAGATGAGATCTGATTATGTCTGATATTCTATACATTTGCTGTCTGTAAAATAAAATGTTTCAGATACGGCCTTGTAAGGGTTTTTCAGTAGACCTTTGGAAAGACTGAAGCAAATATCCAGGTACAGACAACTTATGCAAGCGATATCCAGTTTTCGATCACAAGGGATTTGATTGTTATGCTCCTGGGCCAGAATTTTACAGCCCCCCACCCCCACTCCCCACCACCATAATTGGTGGGATGTTGCAGTCTCGCCTGAGTGGACGGCAATTCAAGTGGCCCACCGCATCGGTCGAGGGGAGACACACAGTGCTGGGGCCATATATTTAGAGTACCCAATTTTTTTTCCAATTAGGTGATCTTAGTTTTTCCAAGGGTGATCATTGCTCGGCACAA
The DNA here is from genome assembly GCF_902713615.1 of Scyliorhinus canicula. NCBI lineage: Eukaryota > Metazoa > Chordata > Chondrichthyes > Carcharhiniformes > Scyliorhinidae > Scyliorhinus > Scyliorhinus canicula. Next base: position 91,366,402 of record NC_052164.1, on the reverse strand, counting down.
CATCGAGGGCCGAAGGGCCTGTTCGGTGCTGTACTGTTCTAATTCTAATTCTAAGGGGCCAATTCACCTACCCTGCACATCTTTTTGGGTCGTGATGGTGAGACCCACGGGGAGAATGTGCAAACTCCACACGGCCAGTGAGCCAGGGCCGGGATCGAACCTCCGGTCGGCTCTATGACACAGCAGTGCTAAACGCTGCGCCATCGTGCTGCCCCTGGGGCCATAAAAGTCTGGCCCTGGGTTACTCTAAATTGTGAAATTTGAAGTAGCCAGGTGTAGACCTGAAAGGAAGCTCCTTTTGGGAGCGATCTGTACCTGAGGGAATATCTAATGGTCAGTCCGTCTGCCTCATGATCGGTTCGCTGAAAGCCCCCATTTTACGGGGGTGTTGCTCTTTCAATCAGGCAGACAAGTACTTGCCACATTTTATAGAAACTTTCACTTTCTCAAAATCTGCTTAGCAGATGAAATATGCCATTACCGCAGAAGATTCCAGCTCAGAAAAAAAAAAATTACATTTCCCCCAGTAGCCAGCTCCCAAAGAACTTTTCCATCTTATCATATTCTAGACTCCTTAATCAGAACATCCCTCACATCCCTGAATCTACCAGCATTAAATTAGACCACTCAGTTCATGATAGACCCTACGAGTTCAGAACACTCAATTCCAGCAATTCTTTCAATCTCGCAGCACTATATCAGAATATTCATCCTATTAGATGGTCAATCGATCAGCTCTAATTCAAACCATTTCAGAATCCTGACTCAATCATTGCTCCTTCATATCGCTTATTCAAATTAATCCTTAAATCTGTCAGGGTTAGGTCTGGCCACTGGCATGCCAAAACCTTGTTTTAAAGAATGCTGTTAGCACTTCTAAATCACGACACCAGTATATCAACCTGAAATTGTGCACATGATCTTTTAATCTATTAGTGCCGAGATTTATTTCCTGAAAATTTATTTGAATTCTGCCAGTCATGTGAACTGAAGTTAAATCATTCGTTAGGTATACTCTCCCGCCCGTATCCTTAATCACATCAGGACCTGGTCATCCATCACCCCTGTGCTGATAAAAAACAGAAACAGCTGGAAAAACTCAGCAGGTATGGCAGCCTCTGTGGAGAGAGAAGTTGATGGGTGGGATTTTCTGGCCGTTCACGTTGGCGGGTGTTTCCGCTCCCGCCGGTGGCGCATCCCTTGGCGGCGAGGGGGGATGTTCAATGGGAAACCCCATTGATAATGGCGGACTAGAAGGTTCAGTAGCCGGCCTCCGGCAAGATGTCCTTTGCCACTGCAGAACACGGAGTGGGAGGAAAATCCCGCCCAATGTTTCGAGTCAATGTGGCCCTTCCACAGAACTGAAGAGAATTAGAAATGCTATGAATTATATAGTAAGAAGTCTTACAACACCAGGTTAAAGTCCAACAGGTTTGTTTCAAACACGAGCTTTCAGAGCACTGCTCCTTCCTCAGGTGAATGAAGAGACCTCTCCATTCACCTGAGGAAGGAGCAGTGCTCCGAAAGCTCGTGTTTGAAACAAACCTGCTGGACTTTAACCTGTTGTTGTAAGACTTCTTACTGTGCTCACCCCAGTCCAATGCCGGCATCTCCACAACATGAATTTTATAGTTGGAGAGGCGGCTGGGGGATGTGGGACAGAATAGAAGGACAGGGATTGGAGCAAATGGGAGAATGACGAAAGTGTCATAGAAATAAAACAAAGGGGAGTGTTAATGATGCCATTAGGACTGAAGAGCGCTAATAGTGGCATAAGGTAAGAAAGCAGAATGTGTTAATCGGAGGTCAAAGGGCAGTCACTTGCAATGTGCGTTGAGATTACTTTATGACTATAAAATCCAAAGTGGCGATGTTGTCCAGTACAATATTGCCGGGTACTATGGATCAATAGGTATGTTTATTATTAATGATACAGCAATACCTTTGAAAAAGACTCAAGTTAACGGAGACTTGTTAGTTGCGTTAGGACTAGGATACTTCTCTGCTTGGTCAATAGTCCATTAAAAATGCATGATGATATTCCAATAATGACGGATGGTATGGTCAATAGAGGAAAGTGCAAAACTGATAAACTGATTTGAATCTATCAAAGCAATGATTTTCTTTAATCTAAACTGATCATCCTATTTCTCTTGTGCGCTCATACCTAAGTTTAAACAAATAGAAACTGTGCTGATATTTCATATCGATAGATCGGCACAGCCCCAGAAAAAAGCAGAAATTGCAGCTATCAATGAGCCTCGTGGTCAGGATGCAAGAAAGAAGGAAGACTTGCATTTATCCACCGCTTCTAAAGACCACTAGCTTTCAAAGTGCTTTACAGCTAATAAAGTACCTTGTAAAATGTTGCCACTATTGAAGGAAACGCACCAGCCGCCTTGTGCACAGCAAGCTGCCTCAATTAGCAATGTGATTTTTCTCTGCCTTTGGAATGTTGACTGAGGGGTAAATATTGGCCAGGACACTGGGGATAACTCTCTGCTCGTCTTCAAAATAGTGCCAGGGAATCTTTTATATCTACCTTAGAACGTAGACAAGACATCACTTTGATATCTCACCTGAAAGATGGCACCTCCGGTAGTGCATTGTTCCCTCGGTACTGCATTGGAGACTTAAGACTATAATGGCACAAACAAATGGGTCTTTTGCAGTTCCCAGAGCTTTGACAGCTGCTCTTTTTATCCCCTGTATTAAACAGCATTTAAAGTGAAATATAGATTCATTAAACCTTCAGTCCCATCCAATGCAATGTACAGCTTCCAGAACCCAGCCTGCTCGCCTACCCCAATAAAGAAAGTGACAAAACAATTTATTAATTTTATCCTCATCGAGAAAGACTCGAGTTTTTTTCCACAAGAATATCATTCCCAATCATTAAGCCTGTAGTATTGTCCTGCTTATATTGTATATTTTCAAAATGCCAGGAACAGCAACAAATCTAATCAGCGATTTTGAACCCGACTTTTTCCTGGACAGCATAGTTACTGTAAAATCCAATTGGTGTGGAAAATCCTTAAGGGGGAGAGTAGCTGAGGCTGGGATTTTCTAGATGTGCCATGGCAGGACCCACCCGGGGGAGATGCGGCCAACCAGCCAGAAGTCCATTGGAATTCGGAAGGACTGGAAGATCCAGGTGGCGAACGGGGCTGGAAAGTCCTGGACGGGATTCTCTGATCCTGAGGCTAAATGTTGATGCCATCGTAAACGCTGTCACGTTTCCCGACGGCGTCAACATGCCCTCAGGAGCTAAAATTCCGACCCCTACAGGGGGTCAGCACGGCACTGGAGCAACCCACGCCGCTCCAGCTGCCGATCCCCGGCATCAGATGGGCGCCGCGGGTCTGCGCATGCGCAGTGGGACCGGTGCCAACGTGCTTATGCGCAGTGGCTCCCTTCTCCGCGCCGGCCCCGACGCAACATGACATAGGGCTACAGGGGCCGGCGCGGAACAAAAGAGGCCCCCAGCTTGAGAGGCCGGCCTGCCGATCAGTAGGCCCTGATTGCGGGCCAGGCCACAGCGGTGGACCCCTGGGGGTCGGACCCCGCTCCCCCCCCTCCTCCCCCCCATCAGGCTGCCCCGGATGCATCCATGCTGAGGTCCTGCCGGTTAAGAGCATGTGTGAACGGCACCGGCAGGAGTCAGCTTTTTTGGCCTGGCCGCTCGGCCCAGCAGCCCCTGACTGGCGCTGCACCGGAGCCAATGGCGGCGATTCTCCGCTCTCCGGAGATTCGCTGGTCCCGGCGATTCTCCAGCCGGCCCTTGGGGGAGGGTATCCCACCCCCCAGCTTTAGAATGAATGCCTATGGCATGAATCATACTCCAATTGCTGAGCTAACTTCTGAATTATATCACCAGTTCAGCCTTGACCCTCATTTGAATCCACCTGGATTGATGCAGCATTACTACAGCTGGCAATATCTTTTAGCGCTAAAACCGCGTCTTGTGGTCAAACGACTTTCAAAACACTGTCGATCCTATGGTGTGACTCCATAGAGTTTCATCCTGAAGTACAATTTTCAGGACGTCCCTTTAAAGTGTTTGATAAAATCAAACTGCTTTTCTGATCCATATTGCAATAACAGGAAATAACGTGGTCAAGAACATTTTATTTTTTAACTAGACTGGATCTTTCAAATATATTATGTGGTTTCCATGTCATTATCTCATTGATGAAGACAAATCTGGAACATGGTTTAAGCCCTAAATAAACACCATCCAGTCAATTAATAGACCCCACATAGAATTTAACAATTTGTTATATTACATTAATTCACTAAGTTATAATAATATTGACTGTTCAAAAAGCAGCATTCTGAATAGTGGATAATTCACAATCCAAAAAAATTAATTTAGAAGTTGACAGTTTCAAACAAAACTCTGTACCATAACTTGTAATGCGGCTGGTTACCAAGAGCAGACACTATTTTTAGTTGAAATTTCTCATTTTCCTCACAACTCCAAGAAAACGATAATTAAAAATATACCACCACCAGAATGAGCCAAATGGTTATTTGAGGGACATGATGTCAGCAACAAAGCATTAGCATCACTTTATTCAGTAGCAGAGACGCTAAGAGGCTAAATAGTGCCTGAAAATTGGTGTGCGCAAATACCCTGTGGCTATTTGAAGTATTGCAAACAGAATAGCATAACCATGCTGCTCATTCAATATTATTGGCCGTGGTCAATGGCGTTTTGTATGGCACACCTGCCCTGCTGCTGCAGAACCCACCGCAGGGAGATGAACTTTGAACCCAATGCAGGGAGATGCATCAGTGAGAAGGACCAGAAAATCCTGCCTTCATTTCTGTACGCAACCAATGCCAACCACTCTGTCCATTGGCTACATACTTCAGCAGGGGGCCCAACATCAGAACTTGGGAGATGATTTACTGGTATTGTACTTGAATTAATTCTCCACATGCAGCCCAAGCAGAATTGGGCAGTCGAAGTTGGCGCTCAGCTTCCTCTAGCCCCTCTTCCACAACTTCCTCATGTTTCTGTTCATCAATTTCTCAGTCTCTCACCTGATAGTCGGTGTCACGAGCTGGCAAGGTTCTGCAGTATGCAATATACCACCACAAATCATGAGACCCATATGGAGACCCTATGGTGTCATAGTCATTTGTGGCACAGCGGGAGACCATTTAACCCATTGAGTCCATGCCAGCTCTTCACAGCACATTCCAATCAGTCCCATTCCCTCCCATCACCATGATCCTGCAAATTTATTTGCTTCTGATGCCCATTCAATTTCCTACTGAAACCAGTGATCATTTCTGCCTCCTTGTGGTAAACATAACTGCAGTCATTACCATTTGCCTGGTAAAATATTTACCTTACATTTGCCGAAAACCTTAAATTTATGTTCTGTCGACCTTGTACCATCAGCTAATGAAGACATGTGCCTATCCTATCCAAAACTGTCACGATATTGTCCCCTTTGGTCCAAGGAGAACAACCCCAGCTTCTCCACCCGGAACTTGTCGCTAACATTCCACATCCTTGGAACCAATGTGGTAAATCTCCTCCACACCCTCTCACTAGATGAGTTCTGGCAGTGGAAGTGTCACTTCCACACACCAATAGACAATTCTGGGAACATGGCTCTTGTATATGCATGCTGTGTACATGTGCATAGGTTACGAAGCAGAGTGATGAGCCATACTTTCAATTGATAGGCTTTCTTATTTTGGTTTGTCGTGTTGATTGGAATGGACCTGTCACAGCGGACCACCGCAGAATGACGTCACCATGAGTGTTGCTTGGGGACCAGCCATTAAGTACTATACTGCGCTATGCATGGTCAAAGACCAGCTGGATATTGTGGGAATGTCATACTTTTCGGTTCTGATATCGGTCAGAATGTGGAATGTGACTGTTGCAAAATGGGGCGGGGGTCTCCGGTCTCCCAGCTGAGTGTTTCTCGGCGGCGTGCCATTCACTGGCAGTAGGGTTCTCTAATCCCGATGCTTGTCAAAGGGATTTCCCATTGGAGACACCACGTGTCGGGAAACTCATGGGTGGGATTGTGTAGCTGGCGGTAACAGAGAGTCCCGATGACCGGAGAATTCCAGCCATGCAGTCGATGGGATCCTGCATGATGAGGAAATTGGTATTCCCAATGAAACGTGTTTGCTCAACCTGCTTCTTTTTGGCAAGAGAGAATGAAATGTCACTCGTTCTCTTTGAATAAAGAGTCTCAGTGACTTTCCTTATGTAATAATGGATGTGAAATTGTGAGGTGTTATTAATATCTCCGGCACCCAGTCTGAAAAGAGCCAGATTAGGTGGATTGGCCATGATAAATTGCCCTTAGTGTCCAAAATTGCCCTTAGTGTTGGGCGGGGTTACTGGGTTATGTGGATAGGGTGGAGGTGTTGACCTTGGGTAGGATGCTCTTTCCAAGAGCCGGTGCATACTCGATGGGCCGAATGGCCTCCTTCTGCACTGTAAATTCTATGATCTTATTCTATGAGAAGCATAAATGTTCCTAGCCACAGTCACCTACACAGCCACTGACAATGCAATCCGTGCTCTAGTCTCAGTTTGGAGTTATGGCTGCAATATTTGATGGATTCGGTGACACCTCTTTAATAAAGCATAGTTGTTTCAAACATTGATACTCAGTGAGGTTCAGATAGGAGAGCTGCTCCCTAAACGCACTGGTTGGATATGGCCTCCAGCTGAGAGCACTTCACCTCCTCCTCCCTCTTCCAGCAGCTTGCCGTTAACTGCATGACCTCTGTTTAGTGTCAAAGTCATGCTGTGCTTTGAGGTCTTCTCTGTGCAGCAGTTTGACATCAGGAAAGACTCCCTAAGCTCCTGCCACACCATAACCTGCTGACTTTTGAAACCTGTGACAACTAAAGGAAGCATTGCAAACAAACAGAATCAGCCAGGAGAAATCAACAAACAACTAACTCTGATCCCTTCAAATAGAGCTGATGGGCTTCTTTCCAGCTATTTCACCTATCTCTAGTATTATGAGCTTAAGAGAAAGCATTTGGTGTAGCATGGAGCTCCAATATGGCAGTGCTAGTATCAAATCAACACTGCATGCAGTGGAAACTATTTCTGATCCCTAGCAACAATCATAAAGACCAAAGAACATATACTATCATGCCAGATTTCTCCCCAAGGTCTATTTTCTTTCATTTGAAGGAAAGTTATAGAAAAATGTTAAGCAGGTATAATACACGGTGTTGAAAAGACAGACAGAATGTGCACTGATAGATTGAAAGAGACATATCCATTCTCAAAGTGCAAAAAGTAGAAAGGGTTTGTGATTGAGTTATCATTTATGGGGCACAAAATGATGTGGGTTGATTCTAACCACAAATAAATAAAATGCCCTCATGCAACACCTTTCATAGTCCATGGATGTCCCAAAATCCTTTATAGATAATTAGGGGGAGGCAGTGGCGTAGTGGTATTGTCACCGGACTAATCATCCAGACACCCAGGCTAATGCTTTGGGGACCTGGGTTTGAATCCCACCAGGGCAAATGGTGGAATTTGAACTCTATATAAATCTGGAATTAAATGTCTAATGATGATCATGAGGCCATTGTCGATGGTTGTAAATACCCATCTCTTTCACTAATGTCCTTTAGAAAAGGAAATCTGTTGTTCTTACCTAGTCTTACCTAATCTACATGTGATTCCAGACCCAGAGCAATGTGGTTGACTCTAAACTGTGTGATGGCCAATAAATGCTGGCCTAGCCAGCAATGAGAGGCAGGTTTAGCACACTGGGCTAAATCGCTGGCTTTTAAAGCAGTCCAAGGCAGGCCAGCAGCACGGTTCAATTCCCGTACCAGCCTCCCCGAACAGGCGCCGGAATGTGGCGACTAGGGGCTTTTCACAGTAACTTCATTGAAGCCTACTTGTGACAATAAGTGAATGTCATTTCATTTCAATGCTCACATCCCATGAATCAATAAAGGAAATATCTTTGAAGTGAATTAATTGGTGTAACATTGGACAAAGAGAGTGACCAATTTGTGCCCAAGCAAGCTTCTCCAAAAATAAATGATCTTTCAGTGATCTTGGTTCGGGGTGAATGTTAACCTGAATACTGGGTTATTCCTCTTTACTCCTCTTTAAATAGCGATGTGAATCGGAAAAATGGCTCCCGCTGAAATGCGGCACTCAACGCTGCACTGAAATTTCAGCCTGGATTATGTGGTCAGGTCTCTGGAGTGAGGTTTGAAACCACAGTCGAAGAGCATGGAGCCAAGAGAGTTGCGACAGAGCCAAGGCTAACATTGCCGTGCATGAGTTCCAAATGGAAGCACAATCAGAAAATGCTGGGAACATTCAACGACTGGGGGAAAAAAAGGCAGAAGAAAATATTCAGGTGTGAGACTGCAGCTTTAGCACCCTCCTCGAAGTTCTGCCCGTCCTGCTGAGTGTGTCCAGCATTATCTGTTTGAGTTTTAGATTGTCAATGGCTGCAGCCTTTTTGTTTGTTTTTATTACAACGCTCAGGAGGCCCGAGAAGCTAAGGTAAACAGTATTTAATAAACCAACACAAAGTAAAGGCCGCAGTATGGGCTTACAGTTCAGAGGTCCCAACCCAGACTACCGATCAAGCGACCTCATTCCGGGCTGGCATTTATTGGGCGGATTTACGAGCCCCAACACACCGCCCACTAGCGAGGGAGCCCGTATTCCACGAATCCCAAGTGGAGATCAATTGAGGTGTCTCCGCGGGTCTTGTGAGGGTTATTACAGTTTTGAAAGTACAGTTTTTGTCGGAACAATGTAGACTTGTGATGTTATTTGTAATAAAAAAAACCCAGATACAATTGGATGCAAGCGCACCAGAGAACTTTTAGTATCTTAACTTACGAGGAGCCAAACTGTAAAAGGGGGAAGTACTTGATGGAGAAACTGCATTCTGTACTGAAAATGAAAAACATAAAATGAGTAGTTTTGTAACCCGACTTCAGAAAGAAACGTGGGAGGATATTGCTAAAAGCTATACTTTTTACAACAGATACTTTTATGTGGAGGGGCTCTGATTTGACCTCTATCATGGCAATAAGACTCATGCAGGCATTGAAACAACAAGGTTCTCAGCCAAGTTAGTTCTTGTGGGTGGAAAGAATGAATCCTGTAATTTTCAGCACCAAGTTAACTCAGACTGATTTAAATTTTTTTTTAGAGTATCCAATCAATTTTTCCAATTAGGGGGCAATTCAGTGTGGCCAATCCACCTAGCCTGCACATCTTTTGGGTTGTGGGGGTGAAATCCATGCAAACACAGGGAGAATGTGTAAACTCCACACGGACAGTGACCCTGAGCTGGGATCGAATCTGGGACCTCGGTGCCGTGAGGCTGCAGGGCTAACCCACTGCGCCATCGTGCTGCCCAACTCTGACTGATTGAACATGAAGGACCCTTATGATCTGCACAGTAATGGAACTGGTGAAATACTCTGAGGCAAGACATTGGGGAACAACCACTTTGAAAGCAGAAATGTAGATAAAAAGCCATTTTGTGATTCTGTGCTGTAAGTTATGGGAGGAACCTACCAGCAGTAAATGACATATAAAAAGGTGATAGAAGCAATGGGAACGCTGTAAAAAAAAGACTTGTAAGAATGTTTTCAAAATTGAGAGGATATATCTTTCAGGGAAGATTGTACCGGCTGAGGCTGTTTCTCTTGAAGAGAGATGAAAGGGATAGATTTAGGGACAAAACTTCCACTTGAGGCAGATAAAGAATAGGGACTGCACATATTAGACAGCCACTCATAAATCCCACAGGGAATGTGGGAGAAACTTTTCTACCCAGAAACACACAGGGTTAATGTGGATCTGAGCACATACCATAAGAACATAAGAACTAGGAGCAGGAGTGAACAATTCAGCCCTGGTCCACCATTCAATACAATTATGGTTGGTTTCATCTCAGCCTCAACTCCACTTTCCCGCCCGTTCTCCAGAACCCTTCAACCCATTACTAATTAAAAATCATAAGGGTCCTTCATGTTCAATCAGTCAGAGTTAGGGCCGTACGGTGCGCAGTGGGTTAGCCCTGTAGTCTCACGGCGCAGAGGTCCCAGGTTTGATCCCGGCTCTGGGTCACTGTCCATGTGGAGTATGCACATTCTCCCCGTGTTTGCGTGGCTATCACCTCCTTAATTTTAGTCAATGTCCCGGCATCCACCACAATCTGGGGCAGCGAATTTCCAGATTCATGACTCTTTGAGACAAGTAATTTCTCCTCATCTCTGTTTTAAAACTGCTACCCCTTATCCTGAAACTCTGACCTCTCGTTCTAGATTCCCCCACAAGAAGGAACATCCATTCTATGTCTACTTTGTCAATACCTTTTATCATCTTATATACCTCAATTAGATCTCCTTTCCTTCTTCTAAACCCAAGAGAGTATAGGCCTAAACTGCTCAATCGCTCTTTATAAGACAAACCCATTAACTCTTAAATGAATTGTAGAATAAAATAAGTTAGCGCGGGTAGGAAAAATGGAATGTCGATATACAACTGTTTATAAATGCGAGAAACGCCAATAAAAAGATTTTTTAAAAACTCTTAAATCAGTTCAGTGAACAGAACTGCCCACACAATGATGTAAGAAGTCATATGACGTCGACCCAGGGGGGGGGGGGGGGGGGTCAGTGTGCTGTTGAGCAGAACTAGTTAAGGTGTAAGCATGGAGATAGCTCCTAGCCTATATCCGTGACTGCACATGTGTAAGTAGTTCTACTTGTTAATGAAGATTTAGTTAACCTACTGAAGACTATGAAGACTTCTTTAGGAGGCACTGTTCTGTGACAAACACCTTCCCATCACTTGCTACCACAGAGAGTAGTTGAGGCAAATAACATAGATACATTTAAGGGGAAAGCACTAGGGAGAAAGGAAGAGAGGGTTGCTTTGAGAGAGATAGATAAAGAAGGTTGGGAGGAGGCTCCAGCAGGCTCTGAGCACCAGCATAAATCAGTTGGGCTGAATGATTAATTTCTGTGCTCGCACTCTATGATACAATTGCAAATTGTCTTGTTTTCCAATTTCAGCTTTTCCTAATTCAGGATTGTTGTGCAGGATTTCACTTTGCCCCACCTGGCAATTGTTGTGACGTGCCTTTAAAGGATAAGCGGCATGCCATCGCCAGAAGGGAAGTGTGTCATGTGATTCAGTCTCAGTTTCACTTTGGCCTGTGAACAGAACAGACACGGCTCTGCATCTCTAATATCTTCAAGCTTTCTATCCATGTAAATAGGTCCGCATGTCCTTGTATCCGTAAGTGAATGCACAAGGTGCTTACCCAATCCTATATGAATAATTGGTGCCTTTATATCATTGTAACAACATTACAATATTCTGGGAGGGGGCTGGTCCACAGATCATGGACATGATTCAAATTGTTAAGCCTAATAGTAATGTTTCCCTTGCTTCTGGACAAACCTGTATACAGTAGCTGCCAGAAACATAGAACGTACCATTTAATAAATATTTGTCTGATTTAAATGACCTTGTTTAACCTTAGAAAAACCAGATGCTGCTGAAATTAAATCAATGGATTGGGTTTGATGTGAGGAGATAGTTTTTTTTTTGCAGGGAGTCCTGGACCTCTGGAATGATTGAACAACATAGGTAATTAATGCAAATCTGTTCGAAGCATTCAAAATGATCCTTTATGACTTTCTGCGATAGGCTCATAGAAACTAGTTGGGTTCAACGGCGGACAGACACTGTGGTCTCCTAAAAATTCTCAATTACCCTTGGGGTTCAGGGAGACATTTCAAAGAATTTTTTTCCCCCTCTTAACTTGGTCTAAGCTTTCTTTCCTGGATTAATATCTCTCCCAGGCGATTGAAAATTGTGATAACCATACCAAATGTAGTTCACTAAGGAGGCTTATTGTTAACACTAGGAACATTAGGGCAGCGCGGTAGCATAGTGGTTAACAAAGTTGCTTCACAGCTCCATGGTCCCGGGTTCGATTCCTGACTTGAGTCGCTGTCTGTGCCGAGTCTGCACGTTCTCCCCATGTCTGCATGGGTGTTTCCTCCGGGTGCTCCTGTTTCCTCCCACAGTCCAAATATGTGTGGGTTAGGTGGATTGGCCATGCTAAACTTCCCCTAGTGTCCAAAAATGGTTAGAATATAGAACAAAACATGGAAAATACAGCACAGAACAGGCCCTTCGGCCCACGATGTTGTACCGAACTTTTGTCCTGGATTAAGAACAAATTATTCTACACCCCATCATTCTACTATTATCCATGTACATATCCAATAGCCGCTTGAAGGTCCCAAATGTTTCCAACTCAACTACTATAGAACATAGAAAATACCAAGTGGGGGTTACTGGGTAACGGGGATAAGGTAGATACTTGGGCTTGAATAAGGGCCAGTGCAGACTTGATAAACTGAATAGCCTCCTTCTGCACTGTAAATTCTATGATATGATTTCTATCATTAACCCACACAAGCCGTGAATGAAAACATGGGTTCCAGGCTGCAAAGTTGCAGGTGAGCGACCACACAGAAGCGATGGCTGTAGGACAACGTAATGCTTATTTTACTCACTATAATGCAACTCCTGCTCCACAAAGACTCCCCTGTGCCTGGCCCACACTCAGGCTGGGGTATTTATGTCCCATGAATCCCTTGGCTTCAGGGTGTAGCTCCGTCTCCCATCAAGGAAGATCAGATGAGGCCACAGGGATTCTGATATTGCAGACCTTCATGGCCTCCGGTTAGCTTATAACAGCCCTCCCACCATGCTCCCCCCCTCAAAGTTCGACAAGTCATCCATCTCAATGGAAGGAGGGGGAAGATCCTTTGCCCACATTGCTTGGGGCTGCGGTCTCTACCGTCCGCTGCTCTATGCATGAACGGGTATAGCGAACTGGGGAGCGACCTTTGCAGGCCGAACGGTGGGTGGTTCCACCATGCTCAGGCCAGCGGCCATCACTGGATCTGGTTTGATCGCCATTGGCAAAGTTTCCATGTCCAATTCGGGGTCAGATGAGTCCTCCTGTATTTCCAGGTTGACCCGCCTCACTGGGTATCAAAGGTGACTGCTCCGGTGGAAGGGGCATAACCGATTGTGGGGGCTTTGATTTTCTCTCGAAGACCTGTGGGGTTCGGCTGCGGAGGTGGCCTATTCCATTCTTTTCTCTGCACTCGTAAGGAATACGAGGCCAGCCCCGATCGCTTCCCCGCTGTCCGTGGAATCCACAACACCCCGTCGGTGTAATTCCGGACATTGACTGCCGTCACCTGCAGAAAATACTCTGATGGGTCTGCCTGCGTCATGGTGCTTTGGAATGTTCCCGCCGGTCACAGACCTTTACCCCAGTGACTGGCAGGACGAGGTCCAACCGAATGCGCAGCTGAGGGCGCCACCCCCGGTAGTGGCGTGTGGAGTTGCTCTTGGTACCATGTACGTTGTTTCACCATAGTTTCGATGTCCGTGTCAATCCCGGGCCTCCATACATAACTCTGGGCCGACACCTTCAGCATCAAGACCCCCAGTGGCCACTGAGGAGGTCTTGTAGGATTGCCCCCTGGCCTTGCTCGGGCATGACCACCCAGGAGCCGCACAGCAGGAAGCCATCAACCACACTGAGGTCAGCCACCTTCGAGGTGAATGCGGCAGATTCTCCGGAAGAGCACGATGTTGGGCCCTGTACAGCACTATGTGTCACACCCTGACTAACAGCGAGTCTGTCAGTGTCCACGTCTTCACCTGGGTCACCGTAATTGCAAGGAGTCCATGAAGTGCGAAGTTGCAATCACCTCGTCTGTGGTGGCAGGCATCGGCGTGCTGGTGAGCAACAGGAGTCGGCTGTGGGTGGCCGCATGCAGAATCTTCATTCCGGGACGCTATTCTGACGTGTTGTCGTATGGCGCCAGGAACGCCGCCCAGAGCTGAATGCGGGTGGACACCACGGAGTTGATTGCCCGATCCTCCTTAAGCAACCCCCAAATGGGCTTGTGATCCATATAGGCTGTAAATGTTTGTCCGTACACATACAGGTGGAATTGCTTCACACCGAAAACCACGCCAAACCTTCCTTTTCCATTTACGCATAGATCCGCTCAGCCGCCACCAGGATGAGTGAAGAAAATGCAATGGGCCGTTCGGTTCCGCCATCCACCAGATGCACCATAACAGCCCAATGTCATAAGAGAAAGAATCGCAGGTTAACAACAAGAGCTTGGATGGGTCAAAAGGAGTCAACAGACACGAGGACGATAGCCGTTTCTTCACCTTGTCAAACTGCATCTGTTGTGACGGGTCATAAACCATCGCTGGCGACGTACACAGGGAAACCTTTGGAGATCTCAGGCACCTCGGAGATCCCCGTGGAGTAAGGGGGAAAGTCAGCAAACCTGCCATTTGTGATAGTAAAAGTTTGGGCCCCAGCTTGCTTGGGGGGGGGGGGGGGACTGCCTGATGCACCTCCAGCTGGATTGACAGCAGCTGTGCCGCATGTACCCCGATGGGCTGGACGTGGTGCTGGCGTGCTTCCTGGGCATTTTTCAAAATTGATGAGGTACTATCTGAGGGGCCTCTGCCAAGACATTTATGGAGCCCGAGGCACAACCGTGGTATTTTCGGGCCCACCCCATTCCCTATGCATTAAAGGCAAAGGTGGGTGAGAGTTGTACCGCTTGGAATGATTAGGGATCATCCACTCAATGTATTTCATGGATTGAGTTGTGTCGGTTGCGTCAGTAATGAAGCCTGATGGTTCCATTGTTCACTACGGGGACTATAAGGTGATGATAAATCAAGAATCCCGTTTGGACTGTTACCCGGTGCCCAGGATTGAAGACCTGTAAGCTCGACTGAGTGGAAGGCATACTCTCACCAAGCTCGACATACAATCATAGAATTTACAGTGCAGAAGGAGGCCATTCGGCCCATTGTGCCTGCACCAGCTCTTGGAACGAGCACCCCACTAGAGCCCACGCTTCCACCATATCCCCACAATCCAGTAACCCCGCCTAATCTTTTGAACACAAAGGGGCAATTTAGCATGGCCAATCCACCTAACCTGCACAACATTGGACTGTGGGAAGAAACCGGAGCACCCGGAGGAACCCATGCAAACACAGGGAGAAAGTGCGAACTCCACACAGACAGTCACCAGAGGCCGGAATTAAATCCGGGTCCCTGGAGTTGGAGGCAGCAGTGCTAACCACTGTGCTACCCTGCCGCCCAAAATCTCTCAGATTTTTTCAGGCACATCACTTTGCCTGTATGGCACAAATCTCTGCTGTAAAATTCTTTCCAGCTGGCATCTTCCTGGGGCAGAATTCCAGTTCATTTCCTTCAAGGACTTAGTTAATTCTCTGCAGGTAGCAGGTTCTACTTACACAGTCTTCTCCACAATTGTGCACTTCCTCCCGGAATATTGTTAACTTTCAGCTCCTGTCACTCATGGTAGCGTGGACCTTTAGCTTTTCATGGTTTGGCTGATCCTGAGCATTCAATCACTTGGAAAGGAAAGAAACAGCGCCGTGGTCCTGAACTTGTTTTTCGACGACTCGGAAACCCAGCTCTCTGACTCTGTTTGCTGATCACTGCTATGGGCCAGGGTTTACAGAACACCAAAGTATAAGATGGAGTTCACCTGACCCACAACTTTTAATAGATTTTGGTTATGGGGAGCATATGGGCCCACTTGACAGGTGTGATGCAACAGAGAGCTAAAGTATGTTTAAAACAAAACAATGTTTATTCTATGAATTCAGTTAACACTTTATAAATGCACAGTAAACATCTTATCAACTCCCATCACTGGTAATCCTCACAGATACAATCCTCTGTAGGTAATCCTAAATAACCTTCCTAACAACATCCATCAGTCAAAAATACCCTTTTTAACAAAGACAGCAGGTTTGAAATCTCTACAGAAAGCAGGTATCACTTTTAAATCATTAAGTGATCTGAACACCTTTTTAACATACAGAGAGAGAGACTCCAACATCCTTGTCTGAATACAGCTTTCACCTGCAAACAAAACTAAGACACACAGCAGCTCCCAGCTCAAAACGAAAGTAAAAGACAGAATCACATTCCAGCTCCACCCACACAATGGCATCACTGCAGCCAGTTGATAGAACACACTTTTCTTAAAGGGACTCTCACATGACACCACGTACTCTCTCCGGCTTTTCTCTTTTCTCTTTATCCCTCGATAATCGTCCGTATATTTTAACTTCCTTCCCATTGGTGCTGCCTTCACATCAAGGGACTTCAGGTCACATGGCCCAATATTTCTTATTCTCCAACAGCAAGAATTGTTCCTTTTACAAACTCTTAAAAGTCATTTTCAATGAGCCGGTTCTTTGGGGGAGAGGACATGTGTGGGAGGTGTTCGGGAGGCCCGGTGAACCACACCCACATGTTCTGGGCATGTCTGGCATTGGCGGGGTTTTGGAAGGGGGTGGAGGGGACTTTGTCCAAGGTGGTCGGGTCCAGAGTGGAGCCGGGCTGGGGGCTCGCGATCTTTGGGGTAGCATCGGAGCCGGGAGTGCAGGAGGCGAGAGGGGCCGGTACCCTGGCCTTTGCGTCTCTAGTAGCCCGGCGTAGGATTCTCTTACAGTGGAGGGACGCGAAGCCCCTGAGCCCGGAGGCCTGGATTAACGACATGGCCGGGTTCATAAGGCTGGAGAAGGTTAAGTTTGCCCTGAGGGGGTCGGTACAAGGGTTCTTTCAGCGGTGGCAGCCCTTTCTCGATTTTCTGGCGGAGGGCTAGAGGGTGGTCAATCTCAGCAGCAACCTGGGGGAGGGAGAGGATAAGGGAGGGATGGGTTTGGGGTTTGTTTCGGGGGTTTGTTTTTGCGACGGTGTGTTTGCTATTTTCTTCTTTATTGTACTGTTGTTAATTTATCGCTTTCTACTGGGGGGGGGGGGGGGATTCTTTTTCTGTTTAGTCATACACCCTGTTTACTTTACTGTTGGGAGAAAATTTGTTGTTGAAAAATTTGAATAAAAATTATTTATTAAAAAAAGTCATTTTCAAATGATGGATTTCCCAAACAGTAAAAGGTGTTCCAATCATTACAGGTTTCCCAAACGTTTCAAAGTGATTACAATTTTTTCTCACTGTGACTGCTCTTGGGTTAGAGGCCATCACAAGGTATACAAATTCCAAGTTATTGGGAAAGGATTTGGAGCATTCCAAATCTTAGAGGTTAAACTCTGCCTCCATGACTACAAAACATTCTTTCTCAACTGCATTCATAGTGCTCTATCAACGTTGAAGCATTTCAGATCCTGTGCACACTTGTTTGCTGGTTTTGATATGATTTATGAGTGCAGTAACCAGCATTTATGTATAACGTTGCATTTGTTTCAAACATGGGTTATTAACGTGAACCTTCTAAGTGGAGCCTGGGCGTGGCTGAGACTGCACCTTAATAAACTGTTTTCTTATTTTTCGGCTGTGTCCAACACTTGATTTGAGATTTGAATGAAAAGAAGATCAGAGTTGTCCTATTGAGAATGGAAGCTGGTTTTTTTAAGATAAAATATTTTTATTGAACATTTTTCATTTGTCGCAAAGACGACATCCAACATTAACATCAAACAGCCTAGAATATCAAAGAATACAATGTAGTACAAAAGGAAACGTAAAAGAAAAAGGCACCCAACAGATCTTATAAATCCCACCCAACAAGACCAAAATAACCCACCCCGAATAGTAATAACTAGGAAATGAATGGCGGCCACCTCAGGTATAGCTCCTCCACTGATCCCCTGGCCGTGTTCTTGGCCTTTTCCAGGTGTAAAAACTCCACAAGGTCACCCAGCCAGACTGAGTGCTTCATCCCAGTAGAACCCGCCTCTGGCCTACCAACGAGGCAAAGACAAGAACATCCGCCTTCCACCCTGCCTGCAGCCCTGACGAGTCCGACACCCCGAAAATGGCCATCAACGGACAAGGCTCCAGATCAGTGTTACGAATCGCTGACATGGTGCTAAATGAGGAGAGCCAAAAACCTACCAGCCTTGGACACGAGCAGAACATGTGGGTGTGGATTGCGGGCCCACGAGCGCACGCTCACACTTGTCCTCCACTGTGGAAGCTGGTTAACAATTATTCTGGGCCAGACACTTGAGGAAGCTTGTGATGAATGGTATGACTGCTGTAACTGTACCTTGCCTTTAATACATTGGCCCTTTAAGACTGGGCTTGGAACCCTGGGGGACTCCGCCTCTGGCTCCGCCCCCAGGAAACTGTATATAAGGTGATGCTTAGCGGGCAGCATGCTGTGAGCACACTTCTCGGCAGCTGTCTGGTTCTCTGATAATTAAAGCCTTTGAATTACCAATCTTCTCTCCTGAGTCGTAATTTAGGGTATCTCAAAGCTTAAGTATTACACAGTAATTATTTGCGTGGAAAGTCTAAGTGTTCCCTGCAATGCATGGTTTCTGCTTTTTCAAGGTTTCATTCAAAACGCCTCTCAATCATTTATAGTTACACAGATTACCACAGAAGTGACAGTATTGAATACCATTCAGAACATTGTACCAGTATTCTACATCTATGTATAAAATTCATCATTCCATTTGACCTTTGCAGAGCTTTTCCTGCCTTTCAAAGCCTTTGTATTAATCACCTCAAGTCTCGGGCAGCACGGTGGCCAAGTGGTTAGCATAACCACCTCACGGCGCTGAGGTCCCAGGTTCGATCCTGGCTCTGGGTCACTGTCTGTGTGGAGTTTGCACATTCTCCCCGTGTCTGCGTGGGTTTCGCCCCCACAACCCAAAAATGTGCAGAGTAGGTGGATTGGTCACGCTAAATTGACCCCTTAATTGGAAAAAATAATTGGGTAATCTAAAATTTAAAAAAAAAAAAAAAATCACCTCAAGTCTCTATTCCCCTCCAATCTGAAGAATTTTACATTTAGGTTTATTTCCTTCACTGTTTATTTTTTGTCAAAAATGATCAGATCCCAACAGTTGTGGCTTCACTCCCCACTCAGCGAGCTTTTCTATAACCTTTCAAAAATCTTACAGCTTGCCATCGCCTCTGTTCTGTCGCATCAGTATCATTCCTTTTGTGAAAGTGCCCAAATCCTTTCTAAAAATGGAAAACAAAACAAGTCCCAGCACAGATTGCTGGGCACATCACTGCCCACATCCTGCCAATTTGAAGAACATTAATTTGCCCAACCCTCTGCTCTCTGTCTCCCAGCCATCTCCGCGTCCATATGGTCACATTCCCATCCTTTCCACGTCATCTCCCTACTGTGGCATCTCATCAAGTAGTTTCAAGAAAAGTACATGTATTTTCGCATTATGGTGTTTACTACATTTCCTTTATTTGTATCCTCTGCAATTTCCTCAACCAAAATCAATTAAGTTCCTTTTTGAAAGTCGTGCTGAGTGACTCTGATAAGATACAAGACTTCCATTGTGTCCACAGGTATCATTGTCGTTAACTTGCACTGCAAATTATTTAAAGCCAAGGTCAAACTGAATAGGCGATAATTTCCTTTTCTAAAATCCCCTTTCTTTTCCTGAACATTTGCTACCCGAAGACAGGATTTTGCGTGTTTGCGCGGGACCCCGCTGTTGGCGTCAACTGGGGGTCCTGAACCCGCATCGTGTTGATAGTCGCTGCCCAGCATGGATTTTTAAAAAATAAATTTAGTGCACCCAATTCATATTTTCCAATTAAGGGGCAATTTAGCGTGGCCAATTCACCTCCCTGCACATCTTTGGGTTGTGGGGGTGAAACCCACGCAGCCACGGGGAGAATGTGCAAACTCCACACGGACAGTGACCCAGAGCCGAGATCGAACCTGGGACCTCAGCGCCGTGAGGCAACAGGGCTAACCCACTGCGCCACCGTGCTGCCCCCCAACATGGATTTTAGCTGCCAGAAGATTCGATTGCCATTCAATTAAAGAGAGTGGGGGGTCTTTTGAAGCTGGAGTATCGACAGGAATTCCTCCAGCATAGGAGTACTGCAGACTGCCAGTGCAGGGCAAAGGAGCGAGAAGGTGCTCCATCTTGAGACAACTTTAAAATAGCAGGAATCAGAAAGCTGCAAGGGTTGTCAGGCCTCTATTTTGAGGGGGAGTAGGGTAGGGGAGTGAGGGGGGGAGTTGTGGTATATCCCCCCACAGTGCAGCTCGAGGCTGGAGCTATGGTCAGGTGTGGTGAGGGTGGAGCTTCAAGCGAATCCTGAAGTTCGTTATGCCTGGTCTGCTGTCCGGAAGGTTCCTTCAGGCAGTTGCTAAGCCCCTTACTCTGTGGGGGGCCCACAAGTTGCACACTATCCTGACCTGGAACTGTACAACACGGTAGCACAGTGGTTAGCACCGTTGCTTCACAGCTCCAGGTTTCGATTCCCGGCTTGGGTCACTGTCTGTGTGGAGTCTGCATATTCTCCGTGTCTCTGTGGGTTTCCTCTCGGTGCTCTGGTTTCTTCCTACATGTCCTGAAAGATGTGCTTTTAGGTAATTTGGACATTCTGAATTCTCCCTCTGTTACCCGAACAGGCGCCGGTCTGTGGCAACTAGCGGCTTTTCACAGTAACTTCATTGCAGTGTTAATTTAAGCCTACTTGTGACAATAATATTATTGCCTTTCTTCCACTGTCCCTGGGTCTAAATGCTGGAACTCCCTCCCTTACAGCACTGTGGATGTACCTATAACCACATGGGCTGCAGCAGTTCAAGAAGGCAGCTCACCACCACCTTCTCACAGGCAGTTGCGAATGCACAAGGAAAGCTGGACTAGCCGGTGATGACCACATCCCGTGAAGGAGAATTAACAAAAGGCTGACTGGAGAATTTCTGTTTACCCCTGATAATTGGTTTTGAAATCTATATAACAAGCTACACACTGCCTGTGGGAGGGTACCCCTTCTGCTGCAGCCTCCCCCCAACCTCCCACCCCCCACCCTTGATAGGACCTCCAGGAAAATGGCCCAGAGTGGGTTGGTGTCAGGAAATTGCCATACATGGGCCAGGATTCTCTGAGCCTGCAACGGGTCGGAGCATCGGCAGGGGGGCGGGAAATTCCCGCCACGCTGCTCTGATGCCGGGCCGCCGATTCTCCGGTCTCCGCTCTGGTCAATTGCACTTGCGCGATCGCTGCGGTGCCGGTCGGTGGCCGCTGAAATAGATCCCTGTGGCGATTTACCACGTGCGACGAGCCAAACTCCCGCCGAGTCCCGCCGGCGTGGTTCAAATCTGGTACCATCCGGCGGGAGCTCGGACCCGCAGCCGCTGTGGACGCCCTGGTGGGGTGGGGCGGGGGGATCTGACTCTGGGGAGGGCCTCCACGGGGTCCAGGCCCACGATCGGGGGGCTTCCGATCGGCGGGTGGCCACGATCTGGAGGGGGTCTCCCTCCTTCCACGCGGGCCTACTGTTAGGTCCCTGACATGTGGCTCCGCGCCAGCGCGGAGATGGCACCCACGCACATGCGCCGGTGCTGAGACGGCCATCGTGTGCATGCGCAGACCCGTGCCGGCCGTGCAGGGCTGCACTTCGGCACCGGAGCATCGCGCAGCAGTCCGACGCCATGCTAGCCCCTTAAAAAACGGTGAATTGATGGGCCAGGAAGCCCGTTGACGCCGGCCTACACCACTCAGGTGTTTATGCCGGCGTCAACATTTGGACGGGTATGGTTGGTGTGTGTGAAGATTGGGAAGGGGGTGGAAATGTTTATTATGCCATGTTTATGTCATTGTTATTGTTATTATTATAAAATTTTTCAAATACCTCAATAAAAATATTTAAAAAAAAACACTTGGCTGGGATTTCGGAGAATCCCGGCCATGATGTGAAATAATGCACCCACACATCTCCATTACCACCCCCAGATTGGTCAAAAATATACCCTTTGCTGGGTACATTTCCTCTGATGTTTGGAAAATTTTGAGTAGCCAATCGCCGAAACAAGGTGTGATATTGTTAAAGGCTTGTTGGAAGCTGATGCTCAACTGAAGTGTTTCTGCCTTTTAATTTCTGAGGGACAGAGAATTAATCCTTGGACAACCTGAACTTTTCAGAACAGGCAACAAGGATCCCAAATGACATCTTGGTAACCCAGCAGAGGAGTCATCATAGACTCCCTACAGTGCAGAATGAGGCCCACGGCTAATCGGGTCTGCACCAGCCCTCCAAAAGAGAATCCCATCCGGGCTCAATACCCGCTCCATCCCCTCAACCCCACCCAAACTCTGGACATTAAGGGACAATTTAGCATGGCCAATCCACCTCACCTGTACAAATTTGGACTGTGGGAGGAAACTGGAGCACCCGGAGGAAACCCACACAGGCACAGGGAGAACGTGCAGACTCCACATGGACAGTCACCTGAGGCCCGAATCGAAACCCGATCCCTGGCGCTGTGAGGCTAACCACCATGCCACCCTAAATGATAGCTCGGTAAGAAGCTTCCAATTATAGACCGGAAAATAAGAGTTAATAAGTCTGCTGTATAATCACACACTTCACCAACAGAATAGTCATTTATTCTAGTTCAAAAAAGCTGGTCAAACAGGATAGTTATGACATAATTTCTTATAATTATGATTGACATCAATGTGTCAGTCAGATCCGAATGGTCTTACAACTGACTTATGAATGATAGCACTGTTCCTTTTAGCATCTTCCTAGTCATGTGCTCTTCCTGTCCTGCAATGTAAGTAAGTGGGGATCAAAGGGAGAGATCATTGGCTCAGCTGTAAGAAGTAGAAACCCAAGTTCCTGAATCTTCAGCCAGAATTTCACACTCAATGAGCGCATGTAGGTGACATACCCGGAAGTGACCACGGTGTCTGCTTCTGCCACGAATGTCCAATCAACACGATTACACGTTGACTGGCTAATTAAGGGTTGTAAGTGTGAGCACAGGATGGGGTTTTCAAACTATTACAGAGGTGGTGAGGTGACATTGGGGTCACGGCATTGCCTCCTCTGTGTGTGACAGTGGTCGTACCTTTGCAATGGGATCAAAGTTATGCCTTGGCAGCCTACTGAAGGTGCAATGAATTGAATCAAGGCCTCCCTCATGCCCCTGCCTTCCAGAGGGTTTCACAACTCTGCCTCCTCAGCCTTACCCTGTGCCTGCCCGGGCACCGGTAGAGTCTTACTCTGAGGCCTATGGGGCTGCCAAGTTATCCTCATCCTCCGGAGGGTCTCCCCCTTGCCAGCGCCATATTGTCTGCTGCACAGCAGCAAGAAGCGACAACCGCTCAAGAGGAGATTACAGGGCACCCCCTGATTGGTCCAGGCAGCGGAACCTCATCTTCAGCACCCCATGGGCCACCCTTTGAAGAGATATTATTTGTCACCCCTGCAGCAGCCAGTCATCCAGCCGAGCTGGAGCCACTAACAGTTTGGGAATGTCACAGGATGTAGGCATCATGGAAGCTGCCAGGGTACCTTTCACCGACTTGCAGAATCTGGGTCTTCTGGTTGCGTGCTACCTGCACGTTTATGGAGTGGTAACGCTTTCTATTCACAAAGGAACCTTGGCTGGCCTGCTGACACCTTTATGGCCACAGATGTGCAGTCTATATTGCCCTGGATATGGGGGAACTCCAGCAATATCTACAAAGCCTCTGACTCACTCAGCTTGGCTGGCTTTGTCTGTCTCGTAATGAATAAACGTGAGGACCTGTTTGAACAGGACATCATCAATGAGATTGACGCAGTTGTGGACAGCTGATTGGGATACTCCACACAGATCCCCCACTGACCCTTTGGAAAGAAACAGATGCAAAAGAATTGGGGGCTACTGTGAACTTTAAAGCCTTGCAGTTGGAGGCAATCTCCGGTGCAATCATCTGGCCTAATGATGTCACAGTGCTCCTGGAGCAGCAGAACATCCTGTGGGATTGGACCTCAGACATGTTGAGGCAGTTGGTCTACTGCCTGTACACTCTGGCTGCAGGATAGTGGTGTCTTCTGCCTTTCTCTCCTTGTTGGCCCTGCACCTCCTTGTCCCGGCATCGCTCCTCACACCGCTCTCTCCCTGCGACATGGCGGGTGGCCGCCTGCCGTCTTCTCACCTTCCGCCCCTCCCTTCCTCCTCAGAGGAGATTCCCCCTTACCCCCAGTGGGCTACAGAATCCCCAGCTGCAGAAATTCAGAATGAAACTTCCCTGAGCACTGAAGGCTGCACTGGGCAGAAATGTCAGATCAGGAGAGTCCTCAAACCAAAGCTTCAGAAGAAACCATAGGGAATGGTCTGAAATCTCAGTAATAAAGCAACAGCAAGCTTCCAGCTGAACTCCTAGCAACTCACATAGCAAGGCCCTCTTTTATTCAGCCCTGGGTGAGAAAAATAAAAAGAATGGGTTGGCCATTTGCCTCTGTTGCATGTGCGACATCACAAAATCACATGGGCAACATAAATTTTCCTTCAGTTGCCTTTTTAATTGACTTAAGTAGCTGAATAATTGTTGGGGGATGTGTTTCCGAATACAATGTGTACCCACCAACTGCAATGTCATGTAAGTGCGTGATCTCGTCAGGGTGACATCCTCTAGCAATATTTTGCAGTCTTCCGGGTTGGGCGTGTGCCCGCTAATGCCATATCAAATTCTGGGCCTAGTTTCTTTGTCCCAATGAACCTTTTTTTAAATATAAATTTAGAGTACCCAATTCATTTTTTCCAATTAAGGGGCAATTTAGCTTGGCCAATCCACCTACCCTTCACATCTTTGAGTTGTGAGGGCGAAACCCACGCAAACATGGGGAGAATGTGCAAACTCCATGCGGACAGTGACCCAGAGCCGGGATCGAACCTGGGATCTCGGTGCCGTGAGGCTGCAGGGCTAACCCACTGCGCCACCGTGCTGCCTGCCCAATGAACCTTTGAGGAGCTCATGACCGATTGGCTACAGCAGAGTCTAAAACATTACAACTGATCCAATGAAATCAAAAGCATTGAAGACCAACAAACTCTATCCAAACTTCTGCAAATTTCACCTCATTGAAATTGTTTTATCTAGCATTGCTACACCGCTGTTGCAGGAATGATGCATCTGAATATCCTTTTTGTAAAATATGCATCCCTCTGCCGTCTATGCATCCTGTGTACTTAATCTCACCCCATTCATGTATATCATCCCTGTGGTTACTGACCTAGATTGGCTCCTAACTGAGGAAGGCCCCATTTGAAAATTCTCATTCTTTCTTTTCATGCCCCCACCTCTCCCTGGATCTGTCTCCTTCAGACCCACGACATTCTGAGATCTAATTCTGGTCTCTTGCACATGTCCAGTTTTAATCGCTTGACTATTGGTGGCTGTGGTGGCTCGAACACTCTGGGGACTTCCAGTCGTGAAAAAAAGAGGTTCATTAACGAAAAGCAAAGGTTGGTATATATACAGATCGACAACACAATCAGGTGGATCTTATCTCTCCGGTTCCAGAATCCACACTGCCAGGCCCTGCACTAACTTTCTGTTGGCTGGGGTAGGTGCGTGATTGGCCCCCAGCCAATAAAATAGCCATGCCCTATGCTCTGGAATTTCCTCCCTGAACCTCTTTGCCTCTCTACCCTTCTTTCCTCCTTGAAGGCCTCCCTTCAAACAAGTTAGTGGCCATTTTCCCTGTCATCGCCTAATGTGCTTTGGTGCCAAACTTTGTGGAGAACTTTTGGGACGTTATATTCCTTTAGAAGTGCGATGCAAATGTAGCAATGCACCAGCATCCGCAAGGAAATTGGACAAAGTCAGTTATTCCCGAGTGTGCATGGAAGCACTCAAAACGGAAGAGAGACAGGGGAATCTTCAGAATTATGCATTCTTCTACTGTACTCAGTAAAAACACACCCGAATGAAAGTGTTTGCAGCAGTGGAACACACCAAGTATAACTGAATTATTAATAGGGCAACAGATGGAGAAAGAAATTGGAGCTGTGAGAAAGATGTGGACATGGTTGTATCCACTGCACGCTGTCATTTCCCTGGCCCTCGCAGACGATCAGCGTTCTCTGTCCCACTGTACCAATAAGCAGCTATTAGTAGATGCTTGTTAGCTATTATGATGTGATGTAGAAGGTAATTTTTGAATGGCAGCTGGTACAGAAGCTTCAGATGGCAGTGCATGAGTGGAAATTGGAGGCGCTCCTTCTGCAGGCGGAGGTAATAATCATGACATTTTACAAATTATGAAAAAGAAAAGGACATATAACACAGCAATCCCCTGTTACCACTTATAGGACCAAGCTACTTACGAGGGAAGAATATACCTTGCTTATTCAGGAAACAGTTACATTTTGTGGTTTGCCCGCCAGTTTTAGCATCACAAGAAGATGGAAAGAGAGACAAATGGGCAATGTACAGGAGCCCAGGGTCTTTTAGCACTTCCAGCTCCTGTAGGTTGGGTGTCTTGAAATAACTAGTTGCTGATTAAAAAAAACACTATCTGATTTGCTGCCTTCAATTTCCTCGCAAAACTTTTATATTGGTTTGGACCGGATAACAGCTGCTCCACTACAGTCACAAAGCACGCTGTATTTTATGTCATACTGATGTCGTTGAAGATCTGATCTGCCAGTTGCAAGATGAGTATAATGAATCTGCTTTCATCAGAACAGCCTTGATGAAAGATCATCGACTTGAAAGGATAACTCTGTTTCTCTCTCTGCAGATGTGGCCTGACCTGTTGTGTTTTCCAGCGTTATCTGTACTTATTGGACACAAGTAAGCCCTTATGCTCTCAAAGGCAATCATATGAAACAAGAACATTCACCAACCTTGCATTTGCATTGTTATCCACAGGTTCCTTTCCCTCCAGTCCCAGCAGAGAACTGCGGAATTTGATCTCAGTCCACAGTTATCACTTCACCCTCGAATCCAGTCTCTCGATATTGATTAGGTTCATTTTTAAAAGAATGAATGGTGTCAACTTCAACTCATTTCACAAGTATTCTACTTTGTGGTCGCGGCTTTAATCTCAATTCTCCCTTGGAATTTGTTAATGTTAAACCTAGTGTTAGCTCTATGCTGAACAGGGACAGGAGGCTTCATTTGTCAAATTACTTCCAACGCCTCCTTCAACAAATCCATGGGATGGTCTGCATATATTTGAACAGGCAGACAATGCCTCGACTTAGACTGAGAGGGGGCTTCTCTGACAATATAGGAAATGTGGCAGTCAACTTACGCAGAATAAAGGCGGCCAAACAGCAAGGTGATAGTGGCCCGTGTAAGATTTTGGCAACTCTCCTAATTTATTGGAATCTGTAATATTTATGGATTTTATTCTGTGACCATAATTTAAAATTATAAAGCAGTTCAGAATTGATTTTCTGTTGGACAAGTTACAGTCAAGGACGTTGGACAACAGGAAAGCAGTTGTGGAAAAAAAAGGTTTATTTTTTTATGACAGCGCACCTTTCAGTCTGGAGCTCAAACTGCCTTAATGAAATGAAATGAAAATTGCTTATTGTCACGAGTAGGCTTCAATGAAGCTACTGTGAAAAGCCCCTAGTCGGTTTGTTTTTAAATCAGTTTGAAGGAATAGCTAAAATCAGCTTGAACTTGGGTGGCACGTTAGTACAGTGGTTAGCACTGTTGCTTCACAGCACCAGGTTTCATTCCCGGCTTGGGTTAATGTTTGTGCGGAATCTGCACGTTCTACCCGTGTCTGCGTGGGTTTCCTTCGGGTGCTCCGGTTTCCTCCCACAGGTCCCGAAAGACGTGTTGTTAGGTAAATTGGACATTCTGAATTATCCCTCAGTGTACCCGAACAGGTGTCGAAATGTGGCGACTAGGGGCTTTACACAGTAACTTCATTGCAGTATTAATGTAAGCTTACTTGTGACAATAATAATAATTATTATTATTACCATGTGAGGTAATGCATTTTGGAAGGTCTAATGCAGGTAGGGAATATACAGTGAATGGTAGAACCCTCAAGAGTATTGAAAGTCAGAGATATCTAGGTGTACAGGTCCACAGGTCACTGAAAGGGGCAACACAGGTGGAGAAGGTTGTCAAGAAGGCATACGGCATGCTTGCCTTCATTGGCCGGGGCATTGAGTATAAGAATTGGCAAGTCATGTTGCAGCTGTATAGAACCTTAGTTAGGCCACACTTGGAGTATAGTGTTCAATTCTGGTCACCACACTACCAGAAGGATGTGGAGGCTTTAAAGAGGGTGCAGAAGAGATTTACCAGGATGTTGCCTGGTATGGAGGGCATTAGCTATGAGGAGCGGTTGAATAAACTCGGTTTGTTCTCACTGGAATGGCGGAGGTTGAGGGGCGACCTGATAGAGGTCTACAAAATTATGAGGGGCATAGACAGAGTGGATAGTCAGATGCTTTTTCCCAGGGTAGAGGGGTCACTTACTACGGGGCATAGGTTTAAGGTGCGAGGGGCAAGGTTTAAAGGAGATGTACGAGGCAAGTTTTTTACACAGAGGGTAGTGGGTCCTGGAACTCGCTGCCGGAGGAGGTGGTGGAAGCAGGGACGATAGTGAGATTTAAGGGGCATCTTGACAAATACATGAATAGGATGGGAATAGAGGGATACAGACCCAGGAAGTGTAGAAGATTTTAGTTTAGATGGGCAGCATGGTCGGCACGGGCTTGGAGGGCCGAAAGGCCTGTTCCTGTGCTGTACTTTTCTTTGTTCTTTGTTCTTAAACAAAACTTGCATTGTTTAAATTGATCTGTACCAAAGATAAAACCTTTATTCTTTGATATTATGATAGGAGGTGGTCTGAACTATTGATTTTAATAGCTATAGCATGAGTTAAGGTATGCTGACAAAAGAATGTGACTTTATTTCTGGCTTCTCTGTATCTGGAAGGAAATGGGGATTTGTCTGTGACGGACTGTAAACACCTAGAGTTTGTGACCCATAAAACAGGAATTGTTGGATAGGTGGGGTGACACAAAATGATTTGTGTCCTACAACCAATGGGAGGAGTGAATTTGGACCATCTCCAAAAAAGAAAGGAGTGGGAGATTGGGGGGGGGGGGGGGGAATAAAAGTTGAGAAATCATACTCCTTGTTGGCATAGTGATACAATGGCTTCTGGGGTATGATGCTCCTGGACACCGTTCAACATTACATCAAAGAAAAAGACAAAGATGACGGACATCGTCTGTGCTGGAAACATCAAGAGCTCCTGATATTTGAGAGGTGAGAAACTTACATTGTCTTCACTGTTTGCTGTTAAGTATGTAAAAACTTGCTTCGTAAATTCTACTTGATTCATAAATACTAGTTATCAGTACCTTGTAGGTCAT
The DNA here is from genome assembly GCF_902713615.1 of Scyliorhinus canicula. NCBI lineage: Eukaryota > Metazoa > Chordata > Chondrichthyes > Carcharhiniformes > Scyliorhinidae > Scyliorhinus > Scyliorhinus canicula. The sequence continues at coordinate 91,337,143 of NC_052164.1, read as the reverse complement.
GTAAATTGAGGACCATTGTGTTAGAAATTTAAAATTGAAAACAATTTTATGAAGAAGAATTTGTTGAGTTCACAGAAGCAGCCATATGGGAAGCGTTGGGAACGAAAAGTTTATTTACAGAGATACGAAAAGACGATGTACACAGGTCCTGGTAAGTTATATACTTGGCTTTCTTCTCCTGTTGATAAGGGGGCCTCCACCCCTCAGCAGGGAAACTCATACTCCACAGGGCTCACAGGGAGCCTAATCGGCCCGGTCCTTTGTGGGTAGCAACATTCCTCCCCTCCAAAGTCCGAAAACTCGTCCAACGAAGGAGAAGGAGGAGGTCTGCATCTCTTCACCTAAGGTTGCCTCTCAGGCGCGGGCGGAGCAGGATCAGGCAGCGAATAGCAGCTTGTGAATGACGTTTCCTCATTGAACGCCATGGTGGTGCCACCATTGGTGGTTGGTCATTGGGAGATTCCCCATTGGAAACGTCATGCGATGGAACCTGCATTTGAGAGTCAGAATCCTCAGCATCCCATCCTCATCACCAGTGTCGAGTTCACAGAAGCGTTGGGAACACAGTAAATGTTGGGAATGAACGTTTTATTCACAGTGATACAAAAAGACTATTCCCAGATGGGAATGCCGTGCCTGCTCACACTCGGGCCGAGTTTGTATATTCCGATTTCCTCTCCCGCTGATAAAGATACTCTGCCCCTCAGTGGGGAAGTTCGTACTCCACAAGACTCTTGCGGAGCCTAATCGGCCCAGATCCGTGGGTCCCATATGGATTAGTACAGGTTTTATGACTTGAAACCCTACACCTCATGCAGGTCTTCATTCTGATGATTTTGGTTGAGGGATGATGAGTGGCCAACATCCCGCTCAAATTTTTACACCCGACCCAGAGTGAAGCTGGGGCCTCCACATAACCTCTCATCAGAAAGACAATACTAATTCCCTACGTGCTGCAGTGGAACATCAGCCGAGATATTGTGCTCAGGATTCTGGAGTGGGACCTCAACCATAATCATCGGGCTCAGAGATTCCTAACTGAGCCATGGAGGACAAACTTAAGAACACACTGTCTCAGGACTCTGGTGTGAATTTAGGGAGTTGCTGCTTTGTTGAAGATCCTGTCACTCGGACAACACATTAAATCGAGCTCCTTATCTGGCAATACAGATGGCCAACTAAATTCCCATGCCATTATTGAAGTGGAGCTGGGAATTCGCGCAGCATAATTAGACTGCATCACAAACTGATCGTTCATCTCTTCTGCTGTTTGTGCCATCTCATTGAGTGCAATTGACTGCCATGTTTGACTGCAGAACAACTGTGATTGCACTTCAAAATTAATTGGTTATGAAGAGCTTTGAGATGGCCCGAGGATATGATGAGGTGTACTATAAATGCAAATTATTTCATTCTTGTTGAACCAGTGATTACTTTTTTCTCTTCACTACCTGCTTAATTAAAATGTCTACTTCACAGGAGTAACTTCTATTGTTCCTTAACTGTATGTAGGCATTTTGTTTGTTCCCTTGTCGCTGGTTCCAACCTCTTACATTTGTTCAGCTGCAGATTGGGCCTTTAGTGATAAATGTGTGTTACTGACATGAATCAATTGGTGCCGCCTGGCTGATGAGTGGTGTGAAGGGATGAGGCCATGCATGCAGTGCAATGTTAATTGATAGTTTGATTTTCTTTCCAAGCTTCTCTCCTCAAGACATGGGTTTATACTGAGGTTACAATACCATGGGTACAACTTTACAATGCCCAGGTGGGCATCTTCACACGAAAAGCTTGGACAATGTGTTGTGCAGACATCAAAACGTGGGCACCGAGGCATGAAGTGCAAAGCAATAACGTCACGTTAAACCTTAAAGGATCACTGGTTATACCCCAGCTGAAGTACTCCATCCAATTCTGGGCACCACACTTCAGGGAGGATGGCAAGGCCTTGGAAAGGGTGCACGGGAGGAGCACTAGAGTGGGTTTGTGGGAGAAACTAGGCAAGTTGGGCAGCACGGTAGCATGGTGGTTAGCACAATGGCTTCACAGCTCCAGGGTCCCAAGTTCGATTCCTGGCTTGGGTCACTTGTCTGTGCGGAGTCTGCACGTCCTCCCCGTGTGTGCCTGGGTTTCCTCCGGGTGCTCCGGTTTCCTCCCACAGTCCAAAGATGTGCAGGTTAGGTGGATTGGCCATATTAAATTGCCCTTAGTGTCCAAAATTGCCCAGTGTTGGGTGGGGTTACTGGGTTATGGGGATGGGGGTGGAGGTGTGGGCTTGGGTAGGGTGCTCTTTCAAAGAGCCGGTGCAGACTCGATGGGCCGAATGGCCTCCTCCTGCACTGTAAATTCTATGAAGTTGGGTTTGCTCTCATGACAGCAGGAAGGTTAAGGGGAGATTTAATGGAGGTGTTCAAAATCATGAAGGATTTTGATTGGGTAAACAAGTAGAGACTGCCCCAGTGCCAGCCAGGTCACTAACTTGATGATGCAGATTTGGGGTCATTGTGAAAAGAGCTGGAGTTATGATGAGGGGAACGTTTTATACTGTAGCTTGGTTGTGATCGAAAATGCACCACCTGAAAGGTTGGTGGAAGCTGATTCTCTAATAATTGTTAGAAAGAGGTTGGCTAAGTATTGGAAAGAGGTAAATCGCATGGCCGTGGGAAAAGGACAGGAGGGGGTTGAGACTAATCGATTAGCTCTTGTAAAGGGGAGATGGACCAAATGGCTTCCTGTTCTGTTTCTTTCTATGATTCTAGCTTTAAGCCCCCCAAATGTGCACATTCCAATCAGATACACTGGCCTGGGATGGGAAACAGGACAGATTTTCCCCTGTTTTTAGAAATGCCAAGATCAACTGGAGCACAACAACCAGCTAAACTGAGTTTCGTCAACTTGTCCGAGACAAGGTGGGGGGTTTCTCCAGTCGCTGACGCCGAAATCGCTTTTGGGGATCGGCCGAAGAAACCTGTTCACGACCGAATCGGGGGCGGCTGTGCTTTTGCAATGCTCCGCCCCTCCAAAGCGGTGTACTTGGAGAGTACTCCGCACGCCGTGTTGACGGCCTCAGGACATTGCCTGAGGCCTACCCCTCCAGGATGCTCCGCTCCCGATCTCTGATTTCTGACGGCGTCGGTCGCGTGTGGTTTAATCCGTCAGGAACTCAGCGTGGGGGCTGCGGACTCAGTCCAGCGCCACAACAGTCGGGGGAGGTCCGGTCCACGAGCAAGGGGGACTCTGTCAGGGGCTGGGGCACTGCTCGGGGGTGGTCCGGGGCACGCGAACCGGCCAAAGATGGGGCATTATTTTGCGGGCCTGGTCCGCTGCCGCCGGCGCCATGTTACACGACGTGGCTGCTGCAGGCCCCCGCCGTGTGCATGCACGGCCACGGACCCGGCAATCTTCCGGGCCGTATCGGCAGCTAGAGCCGGGTGCTTGATTCTAACCCCCAGCCAAACGGAGGATCGGTGGCCGTTTTATGTCATTTTGTTCTGTAGTAAAACGCCACCTTTCCAAGCCAATGTGAGGACATAATCTCAAAATCGGAGAATCCAGCCCAAGACCTTTTCTTCTCTGTAATGCTCAGTACCTACTGGACAAAACAAATAGCAACAAAGGCAATCCAATCTTTGTACCTTTACAGGTCTGCATCACATTTGGTGCTCAATAGATACCCAGGTTTCAGCATTTGCACCACATTGGTAAGAAATGGGTTGAGGTTTACATAGAGCAAAGGAAGCAGAGAGTATTTTGCGGGTTCACTCGATTATTTCCCAGTTGCTATCACCATGGGCTGGGTTTTACCAGTACTCTGGCCACTGGCTGAGAGGTGCAAGGTCTCAGAAATTAGCAGCAGAAGGTGTCGGGATGGAAGCACACAATCTGCCACAGGATATTCTTAGTACTGGGAGTGCATTAGCATAGCTACCCTCTCACCAATTCAAGAAAAATAGTTGGTCAATGAACGGGCGGTTCCTGCTCCTTCGGGTTCGTTCCTGGCCTCAGCATGGGGAGCCTGCCAGATAAATCCTGGTGTTTTCCCAAGCAGGTTTCTCGGGAGAACCTTCCTTTACCCGCCGCTCCATGTCTCTCAGAGGAGACTTCGGCAGCAACGGTCACCCCACCTCAGCTCCAATGCCACCACTGGAAGGTTCGGTTCTCTGATCACTCCGGCCCTCTGGTTGCTTCACTGTGGAGTGTTACATTTAAAAATAATTATCTGGCCTCTGAGTGCCTCAACATTGAGGTACCTAGGGGCAGCACGGTGGGGCAGTGGTTAGCACTGCTGCCTCAGGGCGCCAAGGTCCCAGGGTCGATCCTGGCTCTGGGTTACTGTCTGTGTGTAGTTTGCACATTCTCCCCGTGTTTGGGTGGGTTTCACCCCCCCCCCACAACCCAAAGACCTGCAGGGTAGGTGGATTGGCCACGCTAAATTGCCCCTTAATTGGAAAAAAATTAATTGGCTACTCTAAATTTTAAAAACAACATTGAGGTATCCTCTCTGCTCTCCACATCCTCATTATTTGTGTCATGTCAATGTGTTGGATGCATTGTGGAACATTAACCTTCAGTGTCATCAGGTGGTGTAATGCCCTTGATTATTTTTTGAAAAGGAAAGAAGCAGCTAGAACTGCAAATACACAGGATTAAAATGGCTGCAGAAGCCACCTGACCTGCAAATTGGCTCAGATTCTCAAAGCCTCTGAAAGGGGATTATGTCCAGGCAGTCACCCTGATGCACTTCATACCTGCCATTGTCTGAACTCGCTGATAAACATAAGGACAAGAGGCTACAAGATCTTCTGACTCCAGAAACTGCCACGAAGGAAGACTAACAAAACCCACTGCACAACAAAACACATGACCTGTTGCAATGGCACCTTGATAGCTTTGATAATGGGAGATCAAAACTCTTTGACTAAAATAGATTGCCCTCCATTGTGCACCGATGTCCATCTGTCACATGATCGGAATCCCACTTGTGGAAAGCTCTGGTTATAAGTCTGTCCGTTTATTACAGCAAGAAAGGGGACTGGAGAACACAGAGTTATACCAAAAAGAAAACTGCAGAAAGTAACTTCAACTCTCTCTCACTCTGTTATTCTAAGCTTCGGGCTCTATCTGTAACATTTTGGAATGCAACACAGAGATTGAGAATTCGGATCAAAAGAAACTTAAGTGTCATAGCATTCTCTTTGGAAAAGAGATGGATTTCAGTTAAAAGAGACTGTCTCTGGAAAAACAACCAGCTTTCATGGCCACAACACCAGTGGAACTTCAAGACCACCAAAGGAATGTCAGAACATATTTTAATTCTTCTTCTCATGCACTTTAACTGCTAACAATTCCACCTCCTCCACCCTGTAATTTGTCCTGTTCTTTTTATCCTCGTCTATGTTGCCGGATTCCGGATGTGTTTTTACAGTGTTAGTAATTCTTATACTTCTTCCAAGTGAGATTTAACAATAAAACCACTTTTTTTACTTGTTATGTAAGAGATCTGTGGGAAGGCAGTGACATAGCGGTATTATCACTAGCCTAGTAACCCAGAGAACCAGGGTAGTGCTCCTAGGACTTGGGTTCGAATCCAACCAAGGCAGTTGGTGGAATTTGAATTCAATAAAAAAAAAGCTAGCATTAAAAAAAGTAAAAAAAGACCACGGTAGCATGGTGGTTAGCATAAATGCTTCACAGCTCCAGGGTCCCAGGTTCGATTCCCGGCTGAGTCACTGTCTGTGCGGAGTCTGCACGTCCTCCCCGTGTGTGCGTGGGTTTCCTCCGGGTGCTCCGGTTTCCTCCCACAGTTCAAAGATGTGCGGGTTAGGTGGATTGGCCATGCTAAATTGCCCGTAGTGTCCTAAAAAAGTAAGGTTGGTGGGGGTGGGGGGGGGGGGGGGTTGTTGGGTTACGGGTATAGGGTGGATACGTGGGTTTGAGTGGGGTGATCATTGCTCGGCACAACATCGAGGGCCGAGGGGCCTGTTCTGTGCTGTACTGTTCTATGTTCTAATGATGACCAGGAAACCATTATCAATTATCGATTGTTGTAAAACCCATCTACTTCACTAATGTTCTTTAGAGTAATCATAGAATTTACAGTGTAGAAGAAGGCCGTTCGGCCCATTGAGTCTGCACTGGCCCTTGGAAAGAGCACCCGTCTCAAGCACACACCTCCTGCACCCCATCCCAATGAACCTTTTTGGACACTGAGGGCAATTTAGCATGGCCAATCCACCTAACCCCCACATCTTTGGACTGTGGGAGGAAACCGCAGCACTCGGAGGAAACCCACGCAGACACGGGGAGAACATTCAGACTCCACATAGACAGTGACCCAAGCCGGAAATCGAATCTGGGACCCTGAAGCAACTGTGCTAATCACTGTGCTACTGTGCTGCCCAAAGAGTTTAAAAGCTCAGCTCTGAGTTCAAGTCGAAAATGAAAGCATAACCACTCAGTCCCACAGGTAAGGGGAATTTTGGAATGTTCAGTACCAATCAGCATTGAGGATCTTTAAGTCCCAGGAATTTAAAGTAACTGGTTGTTGGCCAGCCAAGTCCATCAAGATGAGTTACCATTGGACCAAATAAAGCAGCACACCTCACCGGGAGGGTGTTCTGAGGTCAGACCAAGAGTAGGAAATCTGTCCGACCGACATGTGAATCCGGACCCACCGCAATACGGTCGACTCTTAAAAGCCCTCAGGGATGGGCAATAAATGCTGGCCCAGCCAGCGACGCCCACATCCCATGAACGAATACAGAACAAAAAAAAATCTGGTTGGCTTATTTCTTCAAGTAGCTTTACACAGGGTCATGTACATATTAAATTGGAAAGAAAGTCACAATTTTCCAAAACCTCAAACTCTAGGAATGGAAAAAAGAGGCATTTATTCATCCCTCCGGGGCTTGTGTGTAACACTGGTCACCTCTATCTGTGATGCTGCCAGGCCTGTCGAGCTGCCAGCCCCTCTTATTAGGCTGACAGCACAGAGGGTTCAGCTGCTGTCCACAGTTTGAGCGTGCCTATGGCGATGGCCTCTTATTTGGCCAATTCTGGTAATATCTCACCTGGGTACCACCATCGACCTCCTCAGGTGTGGGTCCCCACTTTCAGTTCCAACGGTGGGACAAACTAGGATCTGGAAAACTTCAGTCCCCATGTGTCCCTCTTTAGTGAGGATGCAGGGTTAACCCACTAAAGGATTCCATTACTGCTGTCAGCACCATTGACGGCTTCAAGAGGACGCAATTCATGGTAAATCACACAGTCAGTTTTGCACACTCCCTCAAGTAGCTTGAATTGTGATCAGGATTCAGAGATTCTCTATTGCCCGACGCCAATATCGTAATTGGTGATTGGGCGGAGATCCCTGTTTACGACCGAATGGGGGGGGGAGGATGCCTGTTTTCAGATGCTCCGCCCCCTCCAAAACGGCATCACCAGGGAGTATGCCGCACGCCATTGGGACGGCCCCAGGGAGTTTCCTGATGGCCCTCCCCCGATGCTCCACCCCCGAAGGGTCAAGTTCCCGACGGCACGCGACACGTGTGGTCTCAGTTTTCATGAACCTGGTGTGGCGGCTGTGTCCAACGCTGCCAGAGTCGGGGGGAGCTGTGCTGCTGGAAGGGAAGGCTTTGGCGAGGGCTGGGGGGACTGGTGGGGGGTGGCCCAGCAGTGGCGAGGGGCAGACAGGGGGACACTATCTGGCAGGTCAGGTCCGTGCGCGGCCGGCGCCATGTTGCACAGCGTGGCCGCTGCAGGTCATCGCCGTGCGCATGCGCGGCCACGGACCCGGCAATTCTCCAGCCGTTTATATCGGGAAGGCCGTGCATTTTACGTGCCGCAGCTGCTAGCCCCTCAGCGGTCGGAGGATCGCTGATGGGGCCTCCCTGATTTTTTCATCGCAATACTAGGCACTTACTCCGGACATAGCCTCAAAATCGTAGAATCCAACCCCAGATGCTCCATCCGCGTGACCTGTCGGAGAAACAATTAAACAAATAGCGCCAAAATGAAGGAGTTCAAGCAACAGACAGTCAAATGAATACTGGCAAATTCTGTCCAAAGAAACATATGGCTGGTGAGTTAGCCTGGAGCAGAGTTTCAGCACGTGGCACTTTAACATCTCATTTGCAGCTTTCAACCTTTTCCAGTTGGATGGCGTTAACATTAATTGTGAGGATTGAAGGGGAATCATTATGCTGCACTTTATGGGTTCAAATTATTATTTTAATGATAAACATCACTGTGATCTAAATAAACCTGTTTGAGTGGTACAGCTACACCAGGGATTTGGACACTCTCTTTGGATCAAGGGACAGGTTTTATGGCTATGGCCATTACTATCTCTAATAGCTGTGATGATAAGTTCTTCTGAATGTACTTTCAGAAGCATTTTTAATCACAAGAATCAATAAGCTGAAAAAGCCTTATTTCTATTATCACAACACTCTGGGCTCGTGCACGGTCAATTCCAGCCCCACTTGACCGGGAGTCACCACACAAGTGCAATTAGATGCTATTTTAAAATCCCCATGGTCCTTGCCTGAGCCCAATAACCGTTTATTATGTACATTATTATGATTAAGCTGACAGAAATAGGGACAGCACGGGGGCGCAGTGGCTAGCACTGCTGCCTCACGGCACCGAGGGCCCAGGCTCGATCCCGGCCCAAGGTCATGGTCTGTGTGGAGTTTGCACATTCTCCTGTGTCTGTGTGGGTCTCACCCCACAACCCAAAGATATGCAGGGTCGGTGGATTGCCCCTTAATTGGAAAAAAAAAGAATTGGGTAGTTTAAATTAAACAATAGTGACAGGAAAATGTAACTAACTATCTAATACCCCTTTCTCAACTACCCCTCCTTTGTAACTATCCCCACTCTCTACACATGCACACACATAGCCAAACAACACAGAGGGGGAGAGGATGATTGTGAGGGAAAGGAAATATTAATAAAAATGAAAGGGTAAAGGGTCTTTGATAAACTAGGATGACTTCCAGTTAATATCTTTCTGGAGTTGAAGCTCTTATTATGGTACTTCTTCCTCCGAGGCTTGAGAATGTTTTCTCTGGGAAGGTTATTTACTTTCTCTGCAGATTCAGGATTCTTTCAATCTTACAGCAAAGATGTGTCAGGCACTAGGCCTAGAAGAATAAAGCAATTCTTTCAGTAAGAGAAAAGGAGAATGTTCCTGCTCCTTCCAAAGTCTAATCACTTCTGCCAAGCTCTCTCAGAAAACACCACGCAGGAGTCAATTACTGACAGTTTCAGGTAGAACACAGTCCCTGGCCAACCCACAGGTTGACAACCAACCAATCGAACCGACTTCCTCCATAGCTGGTTCCTAAGATCCACTCAGCGCCAAAGCATCTCTTTTCTCCTCTCCAAAATACGAAACCTGGAACACAATGTCCTGACAAGCGGGCTGCGTCAGCTTGAGTCCTCTGCTGAAAGGCAGATTCTGATTATGGGTCCACAGGTTAAAAGTAATAAAAGAAAAGAAAATGGGAACAAAGGAAAGAAACAGGAAGGTCTCTTATACTATGCGTCTGAAGTTCAAGTTTGTTTCAAAGATGATTTTACTGACAAAATTATGGTTTAAAAAACACAAAAATTGTGATAATTCAGTTTGGTCTCTTTTAATTTATTTTTAGATTCCTCGTGATACTCCCACCTGGGCCTACAATTGAGAGATGAAATTTAATTTAGAGTAGTGTGAAGTGATTCACTATGGCAGGAAGAATGTGGAGAGACAATACAAAATAAAGGGTATAATTCTAAAGGGAATACAGGAGCAAACAGACCTGGGTGCAGGTGTGCATAAATCATTAAAGGTGGCAGAACAGATTGAGAGTGCGGTTAATACAAAGTATATAGGGCAGTCACTACCGGGGCCCACCGATTTCCGGGTGGGCCTGTGCCGTGTGGGCACTCCTTCGTTCCGCGCCGGCCTCTGTAGGGCTCCGCCATGGCCGGCCCTATGGCGCATGCGTGACCTCGCGCAGTCCCTTCGGCGCCAGCTGGAGCGACGCCAATCCCTCCTGCGTCCACCTAGCCCCTAGAAGTGCGGAGAATTCCGCACTTGTGGGAGCAGTTGATGCCGGAGTGGTTGGCACCGTTTTTCCCGCCGGCGACGGGACTTAGACCCTGGAAAGGGGAATCCCGGTCAAAGTATTGTAATATTTTTCCCCAAGCTTGCTGCAATTCCATGGTCCACAAATGAAGATCTGGCTTTCCATTTACTCAGTATTTAATTAAACCAGGTTAGAAGGTCCTATGGCGTTTCAAATGCTCATCTAAATGCTTCTTAAATGTTGTGAGAGTTCATGCCTCTACCACCCTTTCAGGCAGCGAGTTCCAGATTCCGACCACCTTCTGGGTGAAAAGGCTTTTCCTCAAATCCCCTCTAAAATCTCCTGCCTTCGAAATTAAATCTATGACCCCCAGGTTATTGACCTTTCTACTAAGGGGAAACATTTCTTGCTGTCTATGTCCCTTTGGCAAAAGAAGGAATAAAGACACAATAAAAATCATTGCTGATTTAGCTCATTGGGCTAAATCACTGGCTTTTAAAGCAGACCAAGCAGGCGAGCAGCATGGTTCGATTCCCGTATCAGCCTCCCCGGACAGGTGCTGGAATGTGGTGACTAGGGGCTTTTCACAGTAACTTCATTGAAGCCTACTCGTGACAATAAGCGATTTTCATTTCATTTCATTTCGTTTTCACGCAGCGAGTGCTTGGAATGTGGAATGCACTGCCCGAGAGTGTGGCGGAGGCAGGTTCAATTGAGGCATTTACGATGAAATTTGATTATTATCTGAAAAGGAAGAATGTGTAGGATTATGGGGAGATGGCCGGGGAGGGATATGTGGTAAATTGCTCTTTCGCGATGACTCAGCAATGGCTCGATTGGACGAATGTGCCAAATATTTGGTTTGGAATTGCCAATTTTTCATTTTGCAGTTTCCAATATTTATATTTAAAAAAGACTTGCCAGGTAAAAAATCATTGCTGACCCTTGGCCTAGAGGGTGGGAGGCACTTTAGGGGCATCACAGTGGCACAGTGGTCAGCGCTGCTGCCTTACAGCGCCAGGGACCCGGGTTCAATTCCGGCCCTTGGTGACTGTGCGGAGTTTGTATGTTCTCCCTGTCTCTGCGTGGGTTTCCTCCGGGTCCTCCGGTTTGCTCCCACAGTCCAAAGATTTGCCGGTTTGGTGGATTTGCCATGCTAATTTGCCCTTTAGTGTCCAAAGGTTCAGTGGGGTTACGGGGGTAAGGAGGGGGAGTGGGCCTTGGTTAGGGTGCTCTTTCGGAGGGTCAATGCAGACTCGATGGGCCGAATGACCTCCTTCTGCACTGTAGGGATTCTATGCATTCTATGATTCTAGGTTCTCCAGCGTAACTTCCAAACTGAGAGTTCTCTGAGATATGAAAGTTCCTCACTATAATGGCCAGTTTATTCTCACAAATGGCTGATTCCTCAGAGACTTCTCATAAATGTGTAAGAAATGACCCCTGGCTTTCAGATATCTCGGGTGCTCCTTTCACTTGCACAATGAAGAGAGACCCTAACATTTACCCAACCTTGGACAAGTCAATAGGCACTTAATTCTCAAGATCATGTTAATAAACCTGTTTTTAAATTGAAGAAACATTAGCTATTCTCCAGTGTTCCAGCAGTACCCAAATCTGTGATGAGCTGTGAAAATCTTCAGACATGCATACATCAACCTTAATGTCCTGAAGGCCTCTTGGATACATTCCATCTGGTCCTGTTGTCTTATGAATATTCAAGCATTCTGGTTCTAATGATTATTACATTACTTAATTCTGTTTACTGCTTGAACTTAGTTGCAGCTGTTCCCCTTTGATCTAAAATACCTGGCTTTCTTTCTATGAGGGAGGAGGGGAGTGAAAATATGAAGTGATTTATTTCCCATATTTATTTATTCCTTTGTCTGTTTCGTCTCTGCTGCTGCCATGGCTATTTTCTTGTCATCTAGCATGTGCTACGTTAGGGGTCATGCTGCTCACTGACAGTTGCAATGTTTCAGCTTCATAAGTGGCCATCGCCAAAAGGGGAAGAAAAGGCTCAATGATCTTCCCATCGCCTTCAGTGGCAATGTGATTAATATTCTAGGACTCGCCACACCCAGAAGCTTCATCGACCCAACCACATCGTCACTGTGGCTGAAAGAACAGGGCAGAGTTTGAGTGTTCTATGATAAATGCCTAATCTGATGATATTACAAGTCTTTCCACCATCTATGAGGCATAAGTCAGGAGTGTGATGGGACACACACCACACAACTCAGGGCAGAACAAACTGTTGGGCTGGTATCCCTGTCATTGACACCAGTACCAATTCCCTCTTCCTAAGGTACATCATCGCTGCCATTTCAGCTGCCAGATGAATACACTGCAGCATGGAGCTCCCAATTTCATTACCTCTATTGCTGAGAATGATGAGTGCAGCCTTAGCATGTCCAGGTTCTCCTCCAAAATCACACACCGTTCTCAGTGCATCATTGGACCACCATTCGGCCAAAGTTTGTATCGGGTCAAGAACTTGCAAAGAAACATGCTTTTGGCTCTGCGGAGAAATGAAAAATACCCAGCAGCCGGCACCCTATTGGAAGTAAATTAATCAAATATATACCTGGTTCAATTGATTGCAGCATAACTCTTCATTGACTTGTGTGTGGTGATATTGGGATCGGTCACTTTCCATGGCTAACTCTTCCCGTTTGATGGATATGAACGTGCGAAACAATAGGATAGAATCATAGAATCATACAGTACAGAAGAGGCCTTTCGGCCCATCAAGCGTACACCGACAGAAAAAAACTACTCTACACCAGGCTTTTTCAAACCCAGGGTCGCGACCCACGGGTGGATCGCGGACAGGTGTCAGGAAGGCCATGGAGCGTTCGGTTATAGCGTTCCTGATCATGGGGAAGAAGACCCCAACAGCCGCGACCAGTTTTTAAGAATGCCCGCCGCGGGCAGTCCCCGATTGTTTGGGGTGTTTGAATGGGCGGGGGCGGCGCGAGGCTGGACTGTGTGTAGGAGGTCACCGCGCGCACCCGAGGAGGTGGGGACAGGGGCTGATGGGCGTCCACATGGGCACGCGATGCTAATGGTGGTGACCCCAGCTTGGAGGTCTGCTCTGGGACTCATCCTCTGCGCATTGCTTGGCTCGTCCCCCGCCATCGATGGGCAGTACGCGACCTGCGGCTCTGTGGTCGGGAAGTGCTCAGCAGTCTGTGATTGGGGTGGTTGCAGCTACTGACAGTGAGAGGGCAGCCAGGCCAGGTTTGTCGGTGAGGAATATTGATCAAATGAGGTCAGTCAGTACGGTTAACACACGCCAACACTTGAAGAAACCTACACAGTCATCACTTTCTGTCGCCACTCTCTGGAAACCAGGAAGTAAATGCTTTTGGTGAGAATTCCACGTTGGTATAGACACACTGGGCTGGATTCACCGATTGCCGACGCCGAAATCACATTTGCCGATTGGCTGGAGAATCCGTTTTCACACCAAAATCGAGATGCTCCGCCCCTCAGAAATGGCATAATCACTGTGTACGCTGCATGCCATTGCGACGCCCTCAGGACGTCACCTGAGGCCCTCCCCTGATGTTCCGCTCCTGATGGGCTGACTTCCCGACGGCGTCGGTAACGTGTGCTCACAGTTTTTGGAGGACCTCACGTGGTGGCTGCGGGCTGTGTCCAGTGCCGACACAGTCGGCGGGGGAGGGGGGGGCAGTCGTTCCACTGGCCGGGGGGACTTGTGGGGGTGGTCCAGCGGTGGCGAGGGGGGGTTATCGGGGGGGAACTATCTAGCAGGCCTGGCCCACGCGCGGCCGGAGCAATGTTGTATTGCGCGGCCACCGCAGGCCGCCGCCATGCGCATGCGCGGCCATGGACCTGACAGTTCTCCATCCGTATCTGCAGGTGAAGCCGGGGCTTTACGTGGCGCGGCAGCTAGACCCCACCGGGCGGAGCATCGGTGCGGGGCCGTCACCGATTTTGTGGTTGTAAGACCAGACACGTGAAATGCAACCATCAATTCACACGAGACAGAGAGTTGAAGTGAACAGTGGTTTTAATCAGCTAGAACAGTGCCTGCCTGCGACTGCTCTGCACTGAGAGCCGCCTACAGGGCAGCAGCTCCATATACCTCCCTCAAAGGGGCGGAGTCAGGGGCAGAGCCCACAAGGGCACCAACATGATACAATGCAGTGTAATACAGTACAATAGTCCATAGGTGGAGCCCACAAGGACAACAACATAGTACAATGCAATACAGTGGTGAATGGTTGCCATAATACATTCACCACAATGTGCTCCGGAGATAGCCTCAAAATCGGAGAATTCAGCCCTTCATCTCAGAAACGGAGAATTCTGCCGCAAGTATGTTATATGCAGAGAAGTACTGGAAAATTAAAGTTTAAAACTCTCAAATCTTCAAAGGCATTTGAAGACTAAGTTCGAGGACAAACCTCTTGATTTTTTTCAAAGGATGTAGAGAGAACTTAAATCGTCAGCTTAGCAGAAATGTAACATTGAATGACGATGCTCACCTGTCGGCGTGCCGCTAAGGTCGGCCGGCATGGATCACGAACGTCGGCCAGCGTGGGTCTCGAAGGTTGATAAAAGTGGGTCCTGGGAAAAAACGTTTGAAAAACACTGCTCTAAATTACACTCATCCCACTTCCCAGCACATGGCCATAGCCTTGAATGTAATGACATTTCAAATGCTCATCCAAGTACTTTTTTGAAGATTGTGAGGTTTCCTGTCTCAACTACCCTCCCAGACAGTGAATTCCACATTCCTCCCACCCTCTGGGTGACATTATTGTTTCCTCAACTCCCCTCTAAGCCTCTTGCCTTTCAGCTGAACATTATGCTTCCTTGTTATTGATCCTTCAACCAAGGGGAACAGCTGCTTTCTATCCACCCTGTCCGTGCCCCTCATAATCTTATAAACCCAGAGTATGCAGTGGGTATGCATATAGCTTCAGGAAGCTCCTCAATTGCATTTCCAGTATGCTACTCCATTCACCTCCATTACAGTAACAAGGCATTTGATTTTACCCAGTTTTTTCCCTTTTTCATTTCAATGTGACATACCAAAATAGTGTACAATTTGGGACAGTTTAGTTCTATGAAGTCATATTCACTTGGGGTTTGAGCCTTCACAAATACTTGACATATTTAAGGAGGAGCCCGATACCCTATCTATCTGTCAGTAGTTTGGACTTGAACATTATTCTCAAAGGAGAAGGCAATTGTATTTAAACTTGTGTGCTAATTTGTTCTGTCTTCATTATTTCTACTGCATGCAGACTCTTCTTTGTTACGCACATAGCTTCTCTCAAAATTAACTTAATTGCCTCTGATGTTCAGTTTGAAAAACTATTTGATAGAAAAAAGTTGTTTACTTTCAGTCAACAGGTTAAAACCGACATAATGATATAAAACTGTTAAAAAAAAGATTTTTCAGTCTTCAACAACCCTCATAACTGAAATCATTCCAACTATGGGTCCCTAATGTTTGCATTTGATCCATACACGTGTCTGAATCAATATTAGTTATACAATTATTATAGATATTTGACCTCTGCACAGACATCTGAATACACTAATAAGCTAAATGACCAGATGAATAGGTTACAAGGAAAGGTCAATCAGTTGGTAGTTCTATCCAGCAGTACCTTTAGGTCCAGATCAGCAAAGAACTCCAGCAAGACTCAACGATAGTAATCACATCAGTGAATTTGAGTATCAGTCAGTCCTGCCTTCTGTGACACGATCATAAATGTAAAGAACTGTAAGGGTTAATATAATGTCGAAATCAACCACTAGAGGGGGCTAAAGGTCCAACTATATACGGCATCGATGCTAAGCCTTATGGGTGGGAGGTTGAGGAGAAAGCTAGAGAACAGACTGAAGGAAAGATAGTGTGAATGAGGGCAGATCATCGTTAAAGTAATAGTGTAGAGATTAGTAGTAGATGAGTGTAGATTATATGTTTATTATCAACTATGTATTATACAGGAGTAAGTGTCAAATCCAATTAAGTAGTGTTAATAATATCTATAGCTTTGTTCAATTTAAAGCTATCTGTGGTCTTTGTGAACACTACGCCAACCATCCTAAAATTAGCAACACAAAGACCCCCCACAGCTTCTGAATCCAGAATCTTACTCCCATTAGACCTGGAAGACCAAACAATGGCCCGAGAGCCACATATGGTTCTTTTATGCAAAGTGCAGCACTCAGTAAAATATCTCCATCAAGAATCAGGCAGATAGTCAGACAGCAAGAGAGAGCCAGACAGATGGAGAACCAGACAGACAGAGAACCAGAAAGACAGAAGTATGAATTATGCGACTAATTTGCGAAATCCATTGCTTTCGTTTGCCCATGGTGGGATTGATGCTGAGTCCGGTAGACTCCCAGCCAATCCAGGACGGAGACTCTCAAGGCCTCGACCTCGCTGCAGTGATGGGCATGTGTAGACCGAGTGGGCATGTGAGAACATGATGACGCGGTACAGAAACGGTCACCTGGCGGAAGTGCAGGAGTTATCGCCCGGAGCATGGGAAGACCACAAGAGCTGTATACAGCTGTTGAGCTCAGGGAGAAACTACCTTTGTTGGAAGTCCTTGTTGTCAATGATTCAGGGAACACACAACTGTCTACAGCCCTGATACCCTGTAAGAATCATAAAAAATAAAACAACTTATTCGGATTTGCAAATTGTCGTATATGTATTTCATCGTTATAGAACCTAAGAGGAAAATTAAATATTGAGATATCTTCGAGCAAGAGTAATGAAATGTGTCTGTGATTTTTGTCCGTGCCTTGAGTTTATCATGCCATTCTAAAAGATGGATGTATTCTGACACACTGAATTCCATGTCACATCTGGGGTACCAGGGACGCACAAAACCAGAGACTGCCTTACAAATAAAAACAAAAAATGAACACCAACGTCCCACACTTTTGAGAATCTGGTTGAAATATTTTTCAAGGATTTAGATCAAGTGTCCAGCTTCTCATCAAAAATGGGATAATATTTTGGCCAGTAAGGACATGGGAGAGGGAGTTACATTGAATGAACGGAATAGATAAAAAAAAGGGATAAGCTCACATCAATAACACATTTTATTCATGTAGCACCTTTGACATGTTCCAAAGCGTTAGAGAGAGCTGCACTTTAAAAGGAATGGAGGTCAAACAAAAGAAGGACAAATTAGAAAGGACGATCAGCATCTTGGTCAATCTGACAACTTGATGCTGAGGCAGATGTGTTATAAACTTAAAATGTGTTCTGCTGCTTTGCTCCCGTAACTCACTCATCTAATCCTGATGTCTCTCAATTCATTTATGCTTTGAAAAAAAAACCCTTTTTCTTACCACAGATAATTTTTCTACACCCAGTCTTCAATTCGTAAGTGCTTTATCCTTCAAGTTGTCAAATTACACTGTCCACAAATAGGAGGAAGGAATCTTGAATGATGTCTCTGTGAGGATGAATTCTTAATCGAGGATAATTATTGTATTTGTGATGCTTTGGAGCATTTTTATAAATAATCTGTTGGAGGCAGACAGATCATACTGCTTTAAATTATATGCAAACATAAACATTCAACAAAGTGCCACAAAGAGTCAAAGCTATAATTTACATTGCTAAATTACAAGCATGACATACATCCAGGAGAATCACATTGACAAATAACTATTGCAAGTACACATTGCCGCAAAATGTAGTCATTTAGAAAAAATGACAACTCCACCCCAGTTGTTCTGCTGGATAAGCTCAAAGTACATTCACTATATTTAGCCTTGGTCTCCACTCGATGTTAGAAATTGCCTGCAGTGCTCGGAAGCATTATTTCATACTTGATTACACTATTTTATGCTCCCCAGGGCCACTTGCCACTCCCTTTCCCACAGGGTTGCTGACCAGTCTATTTTTTCTTTACGACATTCAATAATGGGAAGATGCCTTCTTATTCTTCTTTCTTGAGCTTCCTTGAAAGCAACTCATCTTTGATTCAAAACATCTTTGACTGGGCTGTGGAGCTCACGGATAGAAACTGAAAATTTAGAATCCAGAACCTTAGTGTTGCATGGTCCAACATGCCTCATGGGGCAGCTCGGTGATGCAGTGGTTAGCACCGTTGCTTCACAGCTCCAGGGTCCCAGGTTCGATTCCTGGCTTGGGTCACTGTATGTGCGGAGTCTACACGTTCTCACCGTGTCAGTGTGGGTTTTCTCCGGGTGCCCTGGTTTCCTCCCACAAGTCCCACCGTGCTGTTAGGTAATTTGGACATTCTGAATTCTCCCTCAGTGTACCCGAATCATAGAATTTACAGTGCAGAAGAAGGCCATTCGGCCCATCGAGTCTGCACCAGCTCTTGGAAGAGCACCTCACCCAAGCCCACACCTTAACCCAGTAACCCCACCCAAAACTAAGGGCAATTTTGGACACTAAGGGCAATTTTAGCATGACCAGTCCACCTAACCTGCACATCTCTGGACTGTGGGAGGAAACCGGAACACCAGGAGGAAATCCATGCAGACATGGGGCGAACGTGCAGAC
Source organism: Scyliorhinus canicula (assembly GCF_902713615.1). NCBI lineage: Eukaryota > Metazoa > Chordata > Chondrichthyes > Carcharhiniformes > Scyliorhinidae > Scyliorhinus > Scyliorhinus canicula. Next base: position 91,318,516 of record NC_052164.1, on the reverse strand, counting down.
TCCGTACAGACAGTGACCCAAACCGGGAATCAAACCTAGCACTCTGGAGCAGAGAAGCAATTGTGCTGAACACTATGCTACCGTGCTGCCGAACAGGTGCGGGGGTGTGGCGAATAGGGGCTTTTCACAGTAACTTCATTGCAGTGTTAATGTAAGCCTACCTCTGATAATAAAGATTATTATTTTTATTATTTGTGATAGTGCTGTGGCAATATGACAGTCAGGTAGATGATGTACACTTGGGCAGGGAATTTCATCAGGGGTTTTCCTGATTAGCTACTGGAACTTCGGTGGAATCCCCGATAGACTGCATCACCAAGATTTCAGCCAATCTCCCACGATTATAACGCTGGGCAATCGACGAGCTCCCTAGTAAATTCCTGTCACTATTTTAAATTAAATGAACGTTGAATTCGTCCTGAAATAAAATGGCCACTGTGAACCATGCTGGCATATTGCAACTGTTAACACGTATCTCATAGTCAGCGGAGTTTACGTGCTTACCAGCTGCTCGGCCATATGTTGGGTTGGGCAGTGTGATAACAGCATTGCTATCCTAAGACTTTTGTGTTTATAGTCAAAGTAAGACACTTGGGGGTTAATGAAAGAAGAGCAGTGGAAAAGGAATTATGCGTGACCCAACTACCTCTCCGCGTTCCCAGATCTTTAAGACCTGCAAGAGACGAGACAACTTAATTTCACTCCAGCTCAATCCCAACTTTGTATCTAAAGTCCATGCCATGCTGGAAACCCTGACTATTAATTTTGTTAACTTAAAGGAATCTGCCATTGTTAGCAGTTTAGGACTCCAGAAATAGAAAGTTGCAATTTACCACGAGGAATCCTAAACTTTTAGTCAGCTCCACTGCACAGAGAACTTCTTTGCATAGACTTTACCAACTGTGGCCTGCTGCACCATTTATCAGGATCAAGGCTGATCATTAAATTTAATACCCTCATCCCGCTTTCCCCCCATATCCCTTGATCCTTTAGCCCAAAGAGCTATATCTATTTTCTTCTTTTTTTTTTAAATTAAGGGGCAATTTAGCATGGCCAATCCACCCATCCTTGGGTTGTGGGGGCGCAACCCACACAAACACGGGGAGAATGTGCAAACTCCACACGGACAGTGGTCCAGAGCCGGGATCGAACCTGGAACCTCGGCCCCGTGAGGCAGCTGTGCTAACCACTGCGCCACCGTGCTGCCCTATCTAATTTCTTCTTGACATCACACAATGTTTTGGCCTCAACGACTTTCTGAGGTAATGAATTCCACAGACTCACCACTCTCTGGGTAAAGAAAGCTCTCCTCACCTCAGTCCTAAAAGGTTTAAGCCTTATCCTCAAACTACGACCCCTAGTTCTGGACTCCCCCACCATTGGGAACATTCTTTCTGAATCTAGCCTGTCATATCCTGTGAGACTTCACAAACTATTTTGTTTTTGAATTACTTCTCTTTTATCTCTGCCGGTTTTGGGAGGCTACGTCTCCTGATTTAGTTAATGCTGCCAACGTACTGTTTAAAACTGACTGCTGACTGATTCTTTATCCCGAGTTTAGGCTTCCTTTCTCCTTTCCCATTTCTTGTCTTAATAATTCCCAATTATAGCTAATAAGCTCTGATCTGATCTTTCATGCCCATATTGATTTGGACAAAGTCTGTCTCTTCAAATAATCCACAGCTGTTCCCAAACCAATTCCAGTGACTGATGAAAATCCATTCCATCCTCATTACACCATCTCTTCAATCAAACAGTTGAAACCAATCATTTTACTCAACTTTCTTTCATTCCCTGTCATCATCAGAAGATACTCAGCAATCACCGCATTTGCAGTTTGATCTTACCAACCTCCCAATCACGTCTTTATCTTCATAAACAATTCCTGACGTTAACCCGCTTGTGTCTGTGCATTAGTCCGAGAGTGGAGGCTCTAGGGACATAGGAATCTGAAGGAGAGTTTCATACTGCAGTGCAGAGAAAGAAATCGACAATCTTGACAAGGGAGCACAGCTAGTGAAACGCCATGGCTGCACTGGGTGCCTGTTGTGAATGGGAAGCCAGGTGAAGTTACTTCCAACTGTTGGAGAGCCTTAGGGGATCGGGAGGGGGGGGGGGGTTGTCTTCCTAGTCATGGGGTCCCTGGGGTGGGCTTCTCCCTATTCAGGAAAGGGGGGGCTTCCCTTTACTTAGGGGACACTGTGGGAGGTCCCTATAGTTAGGGAGTCCCTGAGAGGGGTCTCCCTATTACAGGAGTTCCTGGGGGGGTCTCCCCTATTAGGGAATCTCTGGGGGGGGGGGGGGGAGGGGGGCAGGTCTGGCCAACCCCCTACTTCAGGTAAAGGGGCTTTGGGGCTCTTTTGTGGTGTGGTATGGTAGTGGAGGGGGGGGGGGGGGGGGGGGTGGAGGCTGGGGCGGCTGCAGGATTTCGCTATTGGACTGTCCATTCAAAATGTCATGGCTAAGGTTCCAGAATTGCATCCTGATTTGCGCCCGCAATGGGATTGTAAAATGGGTGCAATTCTCCCGGACGGGGGAACATAGGGCTGGATTCTTCGTTTCATCTTACCAAGTGTTGACACCAGTGGAGCATGAATGGTCTTTTACGGGCAAAACATTGGCGTGAAACCCTCACCAATTCCGGCACCGGCGAAGGGCTAGTATTGGTGTCGGGTGGAACCCCTGCCTCCCACGGCGAAAATGGCCGGGGAATAGTTGGGTCCATGGCCGCACATGCGCACGGCTGATGACCTGACGCGGTGGCGCCGTACAACATGACGCCAGCCATCCGTGGACCCGACCCGTCATCAGCGACCCCACAGCCCACCCCCTGGCCACCCCCTGGCCACCCCCACCATTCCCCCCAGCCCTCGTGGAAGCCCCCACCAGCTAGAGGCATGGATCCCGGCTGGGTGTGGCAGTGTGGGACGCAATCTGCAGCCACCTGACCGGGTTCCCGCACAGCTGAGACCACACGTGCCTTGCGCCATCAGGAACTCGGGCCATCTGGGGCACAGCATTGAGGGAGGGCTCGCCGATGATGCGCCAACGTGTTGCAATGGCCCGCAGTGCGTGACACAATGACTCCATTTCAGAGGTTGTGGAGCATGGGTGATCAGCACGGACCCGATTTTTGCGTCGGAGTCGATTCTCTGCCCGATTACGATATCATGTTCGGGCAATGGAGAATCCCATCTAATGTCTCCAAAACGGACAATCCACCCCAGAATGTTTGCTAGTTGTGATTAAAAGTGAGGTAATAAATTATTTTTGGTCATAGAAATTAAAAGCCATTTTATCTGTTTGCAGGTAGAGAGCTAATGTAATGTTGCATCAGTTTGAGCCTGGCTAAACAAAGCTAAGCACATCTAGTAACAAGTGACAAAAGAATGTTGTGTGTTTTGATTGCATATGGTGTAGGGAGGGACCTGATCTGTCTAGACTCAGAAGTTGCTTCCAGGGCTCTAAGCTGAGCAGAGGTTTTTGAGCTTGGTGCAAAAATCAAGTTTCTCTCCAAGGACTCTGCACCAAGATAAGCAAGTAAAACCTGATTGTTAACTGTGTACATGAGTGTTATTTGAAATATATGAGTTTGCTTAATTAGAATGTAGATGCAGGTATTAGGAATCAAATTAAGATGTTGTAGCTGTTCACTATGAAGCTATTTCTTTGTTGCTAATGTTCTTAATTCTGTGTTCAGATAAAAGTTTGCTTTAACACAAAAGCTGTCTACTGGTCAGTGTTATCGCTCCTGCGGTGCAGTAATACTTCCTCACAGTTCTTCCAAGTGCAAAGAGTTGGGTTCTAATCAGGATCTTAACTAAGGTAGACCGGACCTATAACACAGGGATGAGAAACTTCAGTTATGAGGATAGATTGGAGAGTTTGGGACTTTTCTCCTCGGAGAGAAGAAGGCTAAGAGGAAATTTGATCAAGATGTTCAAAATCATGTGGAGGCTGGACATAGCAGACAGGAAGTAACTATTCCCACTTGTAAAAGGAAGGTTCAAGAATGGACAGGCACAGATTTTGAAAAGAGATTTTCAAAAGCAAGAAATGTGATGTGAGAAAAAACGTTTTCGTACAGCGAGTGATTTGAGTCTAGAATGTGCTGCCTGGACGTGTGGTGGAGGCTGGTTCTATCGAGGTATTCAAGAGAGCATTACATGATTATTTGAGTAGAAGCAATGTGCAGGGATACGGGGAAAAGGCAGGGGAAATGGCACTAAGTTACAATGCTCATTTGGAGAGCTGGTACAGGCAGGATGGGCCAAATGGCCTGCACTGTAACAATTCTGTGATTCTGTGAACTCCATTTTGTTTCTGTTGTCCTGCTTTTGAAGGAGATTTAGGGTTGTTTTTTCAGCTGCCTCTTTTTGTCCTGCAGTTCCATTTTTAAAAATTCTTTATGGGTTGTGGGCATTATTGCCCCACCATTTATTGCCCATCCCTCATTGCCCTTCGGAAGGTGGTGCTGAGAGCTGTCTTAATGCTGCTACCGCTGAGCTTGACTATAGAAAGACCGATGGGGAGATGCTGGAAAAGTCAGGCATCATCTGAGGAACGGTCTGTCTATCTGCCAGCGCATTCACAACAGATCGACAGACGTGAGGATTGAAGCCTTGTCTTGGACAACAAATTCAGCGGCTCCATTATTCCAAAGGAACTCCAAGACTCCCAATCCATGACAGAAAATGCATAGCACCTTATAGAAAAATTATTTGTGGAGACAAACTGAGAGAAAATAAAACATGCAGGTCTGACAAACATAATATTGAGTGGTTCTGCTGAAGCATGTCAATCGCATTATTTAATCCATCAAGTGTTTTTGCTTAAGAGCAGCTACGCCAGTGTGATCAATAATTGATGTGGCATGATTTTGCCCGGCCAAGAAGTCACCCAACATTTCTATCATCACCAGATAAAACGGATTCCATCGAAAAGGACTGGTCAACTGTTACCAGGGCCAGGGTAGTCAGAAGCAAGACACAGCGGGCTGGATTCTCCATTCATAATCGGCGATTGGCTGGAGAATCCCATTTTATGACAAAATTGGGGCGGCACCCAGGCTTTGTATGCTCCTCCCCCTCCGAATCGACATCACCTTGGCATGCGCCGCACGCCATTGTGATGGCCTCGGCATGTCACATGAAGGCCCTCCCCCGATGCTCCGTCTCCGACGAGCCGGGTTCACGACCATGTGGTTCACTCATGGTCTCAGCCATGTGAGAGCCCTACGTGGCAGCTGCGGACTGTGTTCAGCATCGCCATAGTCGGGCGGGAGCCGTGCTGCCGGCTGGGGGGGGCCTTCAGCGAGGGCTGGGGGGACTGGTGGGGGGTGGCCAGGGGGTGGCCAGGTGGGCACTATCTGGCAGGTCGCGTCCGCTCATGGCCTGCACAATGTTGTACAGTGTAACCGTTGCAAGTCGTCGCCGTGCGCGTGCGCAGCCACGGACCCAGCCATTCTCCTGTCTTTCATTTTGTGGAGCTGTGCTTTTTCCATGGTGTGGCTGCTAGCCCCTCACTGGTCGCAGCATCGGTGAGGGGGGCGCTGCCGATTTGTTAGCACAATTGCTTCACGGCTCCAGGGACCCAGCTTCGATTCCCGGCTTGGATCACCGTCTGTGCGGAGTCTGCATGTTCCTCCGGGTTGGTTTCCTCCGGGTGTTCGGTTTTCCTCCCACAGTCCAAAGACGTGCAGGTTAGGGTGGATTGGCCATGATAAATTGCCCTTAGTGTCCAAAATTGTCCTTAGTGTTGGGTAGGGTTTCTGGGTTATGGGGATAGGTTGGAGGTGTGGGCTCGGGTAGGGTGCTCTTTCAAAGAGCCGGTGCAGACTCGATGGGCCGAATGGCATCCTTCTGCACTGTAAATTCTATGATTCTATGAAAATGCCACGATCCTCCACATTTAGTCTCGGAATCGGAGAATCTGGCCTCGCATATTTACTTGTCTTCAGACCTATCTGCAACCCTAGGCGTCTTCTCCAAGGAAAGTGTGTGTCTGCGGGATGTAAAGCATTTTGATTTTCCGACAGCTCGCAGGAATGAATTGAAAAATAGGTAAATACCAACTTCACCAAGTCTAAGAACATTGCTCAAAGAGGTTGGTTCCAAATAAGTCGGCCATATTCAGAGCCTGTTGATGTTGGGGGGTGGGGGGGGGGGGTTATTTTGACTTTGGATCAGCTGCCTGTCTCACAGCTTTCCCAATTTTCAAATTGAGAGATATGCACCGATCTCTCAATTTGCTTGTTTTAAACAATCCCACAAAATCAAAATTCCCCCCTATTTTTGCAAGTAGATTTTAAAGAAAATATTAAACACGCGAAAATGATGAGAATTCTCAAATAAATTACTCAATTTCTCCACGTAGTTCTCAAAGTCTCTCTTGACATGGAGGCTAGCTTCCTTCTATGAAGCCTTGCCTTTATGTGCTCCCACGTCCCTCATCCTCCACCTTTGCGTTCCCCCAGTCGCACTGTCTTCAGCACATGGGCGGTCCATTTTCTCTTCATTGCCTCATTTGGAGCCTTCACACACATTCTGAAAATCTACTTCTCCTCCTATCGAATCCTCCCAGTAATTGGCCCCTCCAACCGCCCACAAACAACATTTGGGAGCCCAATGTATCTTGTGACAAATCTTAATCTGGCAACTCGCTTTCTCCCTTATTTCAGACTTTGAACTGTCAAACTTCAAAGTAGAAACAGCATTAAGTATAATTCCCACCTGCAAAAGGAGAAGAACTAATCGAATATCTGGATTTAAGTGCTTTCTCTATTGTGAGTCAGCTCCACTTACTTCCTTTTGAAATTCCCTTACCCGGTGAAAAGAAGAAAGGCAGAAAATTAAAAGGATTTTTGATGATGATTGCCATCATCTTATCCTCCAAGTACTTGACACTTTACTACTCAGTACTCCCACACCTTAGACAAAGATGACATAACCCTACTCTCTCAAAAATATATGATTCTTATTTTAAATTTGCACACAATATTTCTGTTATTCACCTATGAAGATCAGGTGACTGTGCATATTGTTGAAGAAAAGACACAAACTTATCAGGAAGAAGCAGGTCATCAACTATGGGGTTCGGGTTATGGGGATAATGGGTCTAAAGGGCATTGAATTTTCCTGTCATCCATGATCGTATTAAATAGCGGAGCAGGCCAGGCAGTCTGAAGGCCTGACACCTGTTGCTATATTCCTCAACAGTTACATTGGGAGAACAAAGAACAATACAGCACAGGAACAGGCCCTTCAGCCCTCCAAGCCTGTACAGGTCACGATACCAACCTTGGCCAAAACTCTCAGCACTTCCTTGTGCCGTATAAAGAACAAAATACAAGCTCTGAGGAAGGGCACTGGAATCGAAGTGTTACTTCAGAAGCATCAAATGTTTTGTGCTGCACACAGCACTGTGTGTGGCATTGAGATTCAATCTGAGGGTAAAGAAAAGTAAGTCATGTCCAAATGTTTACCATATGCGGCAGCAAAAAACACATTCAGATCAGTCGATGAGGTTTGAAGAACTGAGGATAATTAACCAGATCCTGGACCCAGCAAGAGACTTGATCCATTTTTAACCTGGAATGATTAATGGCAGCTGCAGGTATCAATGATACAGCTATCAAAGGCAGAGTATGGGCTGGTATGCAGGAGATGCTCTAATGTAAAGGCGGCATGGTGAGACAGAGCAGTTTACATTCCCTGAGGGATATTAATGAACTAATTGGATTTTACAACGATCTGACAGTGTTTAATGGCAGTTTTCCGGTGCTAGCTAACCCACAATTATGCAATTTAACTATGATAACTTGCATGGTGGGATTTGAACTTGGTGAACTCCGGGTGAGTTGTTCAGCGTCATAACCCCTGGGCTTTTGTGTCCATATGGTGAGTTTAATTGCTTATTTTCTCTTTTGGATTTGCATTTTCATTACTCACTCATTTGACGTCAGTCTCCCTTTTTGACCAATGTGGGCGGCATGTTGGCACAGCGGTTAGCACTGCTGCCTCACAGGGGCCCAAGTTTGATTTCAACCTTGGGTCACTGTCTATGTAGAGTTTGTACCTTCATAGAACCATAGAATCATAGAATTTACATTGCAGAAGGAGGCCATTCAGTCCATCGAGTCTGCACCGGCCCTTGGAAAGAGCATCCTACTTAAGCCCATACATCCACCTTATCCCCGTAACCCAGTAACCCCACCTAACCTTTTTTGGACACTAAGGGCAATTTAGCATGGCCAATCCACCAAACCTGCACATCTTTGGACTGTGGGAGGAAACCGGAGCACCCGGAGGAAACCCATGCAGACGCGGGGAGAACGTGCAGACTCTTCACAGTCAGTGACCCAAGCCGGGAATCGACCCTGGGACCTTGGAGCTGTGAAGCAACAGTGCGAACCATTGTACTCGGTGCCGCACAGAGAACGTGCTGTACATTCTGCCCGTGGGTTTTCTCCGGAATCTCCGGTTTCACGTCCAAAGATGTGCAGGTTAGGTGGTTTGGCCATGCTAAATTGCCATTTGATGTAGAAAGGTTAAGTGGGGCACTGGGATGGGGAGCCGGCCTAGTTTGGTTACTCTTTCAGAGGATTGGTGCAGACTCGATGGGCCGAATTCTATGTCGGGATTCTATGATGGGCCTTTTAAAAACCTGTTTCCACGCCTGCCGGGATGCCTATAGTCAGCAATGCAGGCGGCCCACATTGATCACAACCACATCCAGCCCAACATGGTGTGGGAGAGTCATGTGAACGATTGCTCATGCAAGGAACTCCACCCCTGCAGCCATAATAACTGCTGAGCCATAGCTGCAGCTTCAGGCTACATGCCTTGTCCCTCTAGAATTATACCCAGGCAGCTGTGCCATTTTGAAAAAATAATCTGACCTGGCCTTCTCCTTTGCTGTCTCCCATCTTCAAATTGGCTTGTGAGGCTGCCAGTAAGTGGCTGCTGGAGGACTATGATAGTCTCTCCAGTGTCAGGTGCTCCACTTCAAAATAGTGGTGAGTATGTCAGTAAGGAAAGGGTCCAGAGGAGGTTCACAAGAATGATACCTGGAAGAAGATGAGGAATGGTTGAGGACTCTGGGTCTGTACTCGTTGGAGCTTAGGAGGATGAGAGGGGGGAACTTATTGGAACTTGCAGCACATTGTGAGGCCTGGATAGAGTTGACGTGGAGAGGATGTTTCCACTTGCAGGAAAAACTAGAAGCAGAGGACATTCTCAGACTAAAGGGACGATCCTTTAAAACAGAGATAAGGAGGAATTTCTTCATCCAGAGGGTGGTGAATCTGTGGAACTCATTGCTGTAGAAGACTGTGGAGGCTAAATCACTTGAGTGTCTCTAAGACAGAGATAGATAGATTCTTGATTAATAAGGGGATCAGGGATTATGAGGAGAGGCAGGAGAATGGGGATGAGAAAAGTATCAGCCATGATCGAATGGCAGAGCAGACCCGATGGGCCGAGTGGCCTAATTCTCCTCCTATGTCTTATGGTCTTATGGTAGCACCCTGTGTGGGATCAGGGCCCAAAAAATAACCCCCTTCCCCCCTCGCAAGTCAGACTCCCAACCTGGAAGAACATTTTGCCTAATATGGAGAGGCGATGGTGTAGTATAGGCGCTGTAATCCAGAGACCCAGGGTAATGGTCTGGAGACCCCGGTTCAAATCCCACCATAGCAGATGGGGAAATTTGAATTCAATAAAAATCTAGAATTAGAAGTCGTATGATGACCATGGAACCATCATCGATTGTTGTTAAAAATGCGCCTGGTAAGGAAGGGGAGAGGGCGTGCTCTTTGTGGTTAAGGGGCCTGGAACTGAGGGTGGGGCATTCTCTCTAGTGAGGGGCAGGAGTGCCATACTGTCCAATTTAGACTAACCATTATGTCGCATTATGACTGTGGGGTAGGCTGGCATGGACTGGATTGTCTCCATGCAGATTTTGCTTCCAAGTCTAGGGGAGTGCGGGGTAGAATCGAGGGGTTGCAATTGACGGGGTGGAACGCTCCCACCTTCCTGTTGTCGAATTGCCTTCGGCTGCAGGGAGATTGAGGAGGCTAGTGATGAATAATACATCATGGTAAGTCACCTGCTACATCATTTGTGACTTTGAATAAGGCTGCTTTGATTAAACCGTGGACTGGCAGGAAAGATAGGAGGCAACACTTTCAAAGACTTTGGCTCAGAAAGGGAAGTTGGAACTGGCATAGTAGATTGCAACATCAAATGGGTAAAGGGTGGATGCTTTGAGAAGGGGCACATCTACCTTCCTTCCCTGATCACACTACATCTTAGCTATCACCATTCTTTCATTACCACCGGGTCAACATTTTGTAACTCATTACCCAACAAGATTAGGTGAGGACCATCATCACTGAGACTTCATCAGTTGAAGGAGGTGGTCCACCACCTCCTGACAACAAGTGGCAAGCAAGACATTATGCTCTTGCTCATATTCATGAACAAATAACAGAAACTGAAAGCAGCAGTGATTAGGGCATATTTATAATGCAGATATTGGTCTGAGCTCAGACTCCAGACAGTGTGCATTGTTGCTCTTGCTCTACTGATCCTTGAGTACATATATGCTGATTAAATGCATTATCTTGCTAACTGATGCTTTAAACATTAAAAGAAATCTCATCGTCACCTGAATGGCTGGGAATTTAACTGCCTTGGTTAGTGGGAAACTCTGCCTATGACTGGGTATATCTGTTTATGCTGCCACTATCTCGCAAAGATGAAAAGTTAAAAAAATTGGGGAGAAGGAAGAGAAGAATCCCCATTCTTGAAACATTTCATGTAAAGTTGCCTCACTCTCAGGGCTTTGCAAAGCTTTACATTCGTCTGAATTTACATTCCATGATGTAATACACTGAAACAATGTGATATTACCCTTCAAGTGTTCACCTGAACTCTGGTGTGATTTAAGTTGCCAGTTTAATGGTGTGTGTCTTGTTATGCTCTTGACGTAGCATAAGCGGCTTCCTTGATGTGCACTCTGACAAAGGAAGGTTTAGACGTGGAGGTAACTTCAACACGTTTATTGAACTATTTACAATTCTCCTACTCGCCACTAATGTTAATCCTTCTATAGCTCAGACTGACAAACCAGTCTGCTACAATCCACATGGTGGGTGTGATGAGTGTCTCCACTGGAAAGAGGAAGATCATGTGTGTTGTGTCCTTTATATATGGGTTGGTGTGATGCCCCCCTGTGGTAGTGTCACCTCTGTGTGTATCGTGAATGCCCACTGGTCGTGTCCTATCGAACTGACCTATTAGTTGAGTGTCTGTGTGTCATGTCTCTGGTGCTCCCTCTAGTGTCTAGCTAGTCTATATGTACTTACATTAACCCCTTGTGTATCTACAGTGATGCATATCACCGCAGTGTGTTGGTGTGATGCAGAAACTGTTTGTTGGCAGATTTTGAGTTTTCACTAAGATGCGCTTTATGCCAATACCGCCCCACCTTGAACGCTACCCGCTTATTAACCAACACCGCCACCCCCCCTTGTCTTCATATTTAACTTGTTGTCTTGATGATTCCTTCCATACCTCCTAATTTTGAGGTTTTATTTTGGGGTAGAAATACAAACATACAGTGATGCTGATAAAGAAACAGTTATTTGGTACAGGACAGTCTTTGTAATGTACAAAATGGCTTTAAATGTAATACAACCATTTGCAACTTTACAAACAGGTCTGTTATACCACCATTTAGACTCCAATGCAATTTGTGAGGTTCCACAAAACAGCTGGAGTAACTGAAGGATCAATCTGACAGTTAACTACACACTGCCAAGGGAGGAGATACAGTCCATAGGTGATACCTCCGCACTGTTTGTGACAATAACTTGGGAAGAACTCATCCGCTGCAGATCTAGTCTTTGGAGAACAAGTGACATGAAAGTTTACCAGTCCCAGATGATGAATCTGCAGGATATGGAATAATAATAGAGTTCCCTAAAAATTGGCTCAATTGTTGCTTCCAATCCCCTCCCGTTCCCTCACCGGTACCTGAAAATGGGACTTGGCATTAACCAGTCCTAATAAACTAACCAACTAACTAACTAGCTAACTGATGAACTAACTAACGAACATAATTCTGCTATTTTCTGATTGGTGTCGAGGCAGAATGAAAGTTAATACCACTCAGAGAGCTCTGTCATCTGTTCAGTCCCTTGAGGTTCAAAACACTGAGTTACATACTTCAGTGGATGCATTAAAGGTGCCACTGGGATTGCTCTGTTAGCTGAGTAAATGGGGTAGAACGTGAAGAGAAACAAACAGATGCTGGGAATACACTCCATTAGCTGAACACACTCAGGATTATGGAGCGAGGTGAACTATCTAGGCACCATAGGGAAGCGCTACTGTGCCAGAAAGCAATAGAATATCGGATAAAGAAACAGGTTATACTGTCGGTGGAAAATATTCAGCGATTCACTTTATTCAGCATAAAAATTAGATGATTATAATCAATACAAGTGGGAAATAAGACCTTTCTTGTGAAATGATAAAAATCCCAGAAATGAATGACAAGCATCTCCTATCCTACCTGAAATGTATACTACTTAATGGGGGATTAATGTATTTTATGGGCCCAAGTCATGTCCCATGATATGCTATTGTCAGCATCAATTCCATGAGCCATCAGTAATACCCCAGACCATGAATAAATGTGTACCAAAGTAGAAATGTATTTTTGAAAACATGACTTACAGAAGATGATTTTGTTTTCATTGCAATAATTTGCAAAGTAAAGTAACAGATTTCTTCCTGAAGGTGGTGATGAATTTCTTTTATATTTAAAGATCTGTCACAGCAACAATCTGGATTTAAGCAAAACATTACATCAAAGGAGAATTACATGGGGGAACAGGAGTAACTGTCAACTTCCTGCCAACTGCGGCTTAATCAAAACCTCAGAAAGATCTCAAGGCATCAAGGTGGTGCTTACCTTTCATGACACGCGACTGATTTTCACAATCAATGTTTTTGTAATTCTGCTTTGAATTAATCGAACTGAGCAAGTTGTGAGGAAATGGGGCATCTCCCCATTTCTTTTGTCAAGTTTAAATGCATTGCAACCACAGGCAGAATAAAGGTCTTTCTACATTGCACCATACAGCTTTGCACTGGTCGCTACGTTCACTCCAACTGCACTTATGAGTAGAGAAGTAACTGTAAATAAATAGGGTGGCATAGAACAAAGAACAAAGAAGAAGAACAAAGAAAAGTACAGCACAGGAACAGGCCCTTCGGCCCTCCAGGCCCGTGCCGACCATGCTGTCCATCTAATCTAAAACCTTCTACACTTCCGGGGTCCGTAGCCCTCTGTTCCCATCTATTCATGTATTTGTCAAGATGCCCTGAAATGTCACTATCGTCTCTGCTTCCACCACCTCCTCCGGCAGCGAGTTCCAGGCACCCACTACCCTCTGTGTAAAAAAACTTACCTCGTACATCTCCTCTAAACCTTGCCCCTCGCACCTTAAACCTATGCCCCCTAGCAATTGACCAGTCTACCCTGGGAAAACGTCTCTGACTATCCACTCTGTCTATGCCCCTCCTAATTTTGTAAACCTCGATCAGGTCGCCCCTCAACCTCCTTCGTTCCAGTGAGAACAAACCGAGTTTATTCAACCTCTCCTCATAGCTAATGCCCACCATACCAGGCAACAGCCTGGTAAATCTAGAGTCGAGTGGGTCACAGCATGTTTGGATTGTCAGACATAGGGTAGAGTGGGTCACTGCATGTTTGGATTCCTGGGCACAGGGTAGAGTGGGTCACGACTTGCTTTCAGTATGATTGTGAAAAAAAAATGAAATGAAAATGTGGGCAGAGACGGGGGATTTTTGGGTTGTTAATTCAGTGGGAAAGGATTTTTAGTTTATTGTCACATGTACCGAGCTAAAGTGAAAAGTATTTTTCCGCAAGCAGCTCCACAGATCATTAAGTACATGAAAAGAAAGTACCTAATAGGGCAAGGAATATGCGAAATGGTAGCACAATGGTTCGCATTTTTGTTTCACAGCACCAGGGACCCAGCTTCGATTCCTGGCTTGGGTCACTGACCTGACTGTACAGAGTCTGCACGTTCTCCCTGTGTCTGCGTGGGTTTCCGCCCATAACTCCTGAAAGACGTGCTTGTTAGGTGAATTGGACATTCTGAATTCTCCCTTAGTGTACCTGAACTGGCGCCGGAGTGCATGGCGACTCAGGGATTTTCACAGTGACTTCATTGCAGTGTTAATGTAAGCCTACTTGTGGCACTAATAAAGAGTATTAAAAAAATTCTTTAACCCTTCTCTTTCATCCAACCACATTCCAACATTCCCTCACAGATATGTGGAAAGCGCCACACACAAAACCCTTCATCAATCCCATCATCAATGTTTGTACGCCACCTCCAATGTAGAAAAATATCTCAAGCTGTTTCACAGAGGTAGGAGGCCAAATTGATGCTGATCCAAAGAAGGAGATACTCGGAAGTGTGACCAAAAGATTAGTCAAGCAAGCGAATTTTAAGGAGAGTCCTCATGGAGATGGGGTGAAGGACTGACATAAGGAATTCCAGAGAATAGAAATTAGGCAAATGAACATGGGCAGAAAATACAGGAAATACACACAAGACTGAAGTCAAAGGGACATAAGGTGAGGGAGGTTGCAGGGCTGACAGAGGTTCCATAGATAGGGAGAGGTGAGGTCATTGATGGACTTAAATGAAAAGGATGAGAATTCTAAATGTGACATGTTGGTGGGCTGAGGGCCAATGTAGATCAATGAGGACAAATGTTATAGTTGGCCATGAGCTAGTGTAGAATAGGATGAGGCAGCATTGTTTTGGATGAACTGATAGGAATACATTGGAAAGCCGGACAGGAGGACATTGGATTGATAAGAGCATGAGAAAGGACTTCAGTGGCAGAGGGACTTATGGGTGGGCATCAAATGTTGGAAGTATGTAGTCTTTGTGCTGGAAGGATTAGTGATGTTAGAGGTCCAAAGTTCAGCTTGGGATTGAAACAATACAGCAAGATTGTAAACCAGTAAGGTTCAGTCTGACATAATGGCTGAGGAGGAAGTCGGTGTTGGTGGCTTGGACCTAATGGATGGCTTCCATCTTTCCAATGTATCTGAGGAGGTTAAGGTGCATCTAAGACCAAGGGCAGAATTTTTCAAAAAAATGGCGCTGTCAGGTTGTGACTGAAAACTTATGTGTTTCTCCCCAGAAACAGAGCCATGGGCGAGATTCTCTCACCCCAGGGCCGGGCTGGAGAATCGCCGGGATGGGCACAAATCGTGCG
Organism: Scyliorhinus canicula; assembly: GCF_902713615.1. Taxonomy (NCBI): domain Eukaryota; kingdom Metazoa; phylum Chordata; class Chondrichthyes; order Carcharhiniformes; family Scyliorhinidae; genus Scyliorhinus; species Scyliorhinus canicula. The sequence goes on along the minus strand of NC_052164.1, from coordinate 91,303,184 downwards.
ACGTCGCCCCAACGCTGGTCTGCCGATTCTCCGGAGAGCGGAGAATCGGTGAGGCAGTCCGCGCGGCGCCGGTCGGAGGCCGCTCTACGCGATTCTCCACCCGGGATGGGCCGAACGGCCATGCAAAATAACCTGAGTCCCGTCAGCATTGTTCACACCTGCTCTTACCCGGCGGGACCTTGGCGTGAATGCATCTGGGGGCGGCCTGGTGGGGGGGAACGGGGGTCCGACCCTGGGGGGGGGGGGGGGGGGGGGGAGGGCTCTGCTGTGGCCTGGCCTGCGATCGGGGCCTACCGATTTGTGGGCCAGTCTCTCGGGCTGGTGGCTTCTTTTGTTTCGCGCCAGCCCCTGTAGCCCTGCGCCACGTTGCATCGGGGCCGGTGAGGAGAAAGGAGCCGCTACGCATGCGCGCATTGACGCTGGTCCCACTGCGCATGCACAGACCCGCGACAGCCACCTGACACTGGGGATCGGCAGCTGGAGCGGTGTGGGTCGCTCCAGTGCCGTGCTGTCCCCCTGTAGGGGTCAGAATCGCTTCTCCTGAGGCCATGTTGACGCCGCCGAGAAATGCGACAGCGTTTACGACAGCGTCAACACCTAGCCTCAGGATCAGAGAATCCCGCCCCATGTTTTCACTCCAGATCATCTGACACTTTGTCAAAGAAAAGCAGGGGTGAGTTTTGCGCCGTCACCCTGGCGGGGCGGGATAGGGCCTCAAAGAGACTGCAAGGGTCGCTCAACAGAGATCGAGGCACCGTTTTTAAAGGGTGCCCCGATCTTAAAATGTAAGTGAAGGTCCAACCCCATTCCCCCCCCATCATCGCCGGCATCTGGTCTTCATTGCCACCCCCCCCCCCCCCCCCCCCCCCCCCCATCATCATCAGTGGCATCCCCACATCATGGGAACCCCCACCCAAATGGGGTTCCGTGGAGATCCCCCCCTTGGAAGCCCCTCCCACTGATTCGGCCCCCTGGCCGTGCCTGGTTAACACTGCCACGTTGGCACTGCCAGGGTGACAGGGGGCATTGCCAGCACACTGCCCAGCCTTGTCCCTCACTACCCGAGGGTTACATTCATCCCAAGCCTTTGGATGGTTATCGCGGCTAGTTTCCGTGTGTGGAAACCAGTAGTGATGTCACACCAATGGAGGGAGGAACAATCTACGTCTCCCGAAGCAATGGCATTAAACTGTTTAAGCATATTTAAATGAATTTAAATGCATGAAAATCAGGTACATGCCTTCGCTGGGCGTGAACCTGATTACATTGCCGGCAGGGGACAGGGAAAATATCAACCTGAGATATCACCGCCACAAATCCCGTTATGATCCCCTCGCGAGAGTCAAGGACAATGGAGAGAAGCTATGCATGGAACCACAGGAAGTGGCTGAAATCCTTAATGAGTACTTTGTATCGATATTCACCAGGGAGAAGGACAAGACAGATGTTGAGGTCAGGGATAGGTGTGTGAAAGCTCTTGAGAATGTCAATATATTAAAAGAGGAAGTGTTGAGTATCTTAAATTGCATTGGGGTAGACAAGCCCCCCCGGGGCTGGATTGGATCTATCCCAAGGTTACTGCGGGAGGCAAGGAGAGAAATAACTGCGGCCTTAACAGATATCTTCACATCCTCTTTGACCACAGATGAGATTCCAATGGGCTGGAGAATAGCTAATGTTATTCCCTTGTTTAAGAAAGGAAGCATGAATAATCTAGCAAATTATCGGCTGGTGAGCCTGACAATGACCAAAGGTTAAGGTGAGAAGTGGTCCTTCAATATCTCCAATATCTCATCATTGGGTTTTGAGCATGGTTTTACTGGCTGCACCAGACCACGCAGGAGATTGAAGGATACCCCCCCCCCCAATTGTACTCAGGAAAGTTGGGACTACAAGATCTGCATCAATTTTGTTCACCCGGGCAAATTTAAATCTTTCAGCGCATGGACTCCAGTGCTCGGCGTTTTCATCATACGTACCCATGGTGCCAAAAACTCCCACCATTTCAGTATGGGAAGGCTAGCGTAAGCACAAACGTGCCACAATTTTTTTAGCACAACCTCGCTTCTTTTTTTCAAACCAGGTAACGCTAAGCACAGCCTGTTCCTTTCCTCATCACTGAATTAATTTGCTTCTTTACTTGCTACTCACAGTAGAGGGTGCACTTCAGCACGGTTCCAGAATGTTCCGGCCAGAGCACATGGTAGTTTTGTTTTTTATAATGCTGTGTCTTCCAAAATCTCTGTTTAAACTTTGGTTTCTTCGATGGTTTCTGCTATTATTGGGCGCCCCTCCATTGCCAGCTTTGATGAAGCGATGTTCTTATCGTCTTAATCCCTTTTTGGACGACTGCAGCATGGGGCGATGATTTTTCTTACTCTACTGGATTTCTGCAGTTCTCTTCTAGGGTGTTTGTAGTGTGCATTTCAACCACCTCGTCAACAATTTTCTTTGTGGTATTTTGAAAAAGAAGCTTGCCGACCACGAATACAAACAAGAACTCTACTGGGAATGCGGAATACTGGTAGACCGACTGCTAGCTTATCCAAACTGGTGATGAAGCCTTCAGTATTTGTTGATGTTGGAACTCTTAAAGTGACCCTGTTCCAACTAGGAACAAGCATAAATACGCAACAAATGTCCTGGAGATGAATGTCTGACCTGCAACAATCACAATCATCTTCCTTTGTGATCGGTATGACTTCAGCCAGCAGAGAGCTTTCCTGCTGATTCCCATTGATTCCAGTTTTGCAGGGGCTCCTTGATGCCACTCTTGGTCAAATGCGGTCCTGATGTCAAGGGCAGTCACTCTCACCTCACCTCCGGAGTTCAGCTCCTTTGTCCACGTTTGAACCAAGGCTGCAATGAGGTCAGGAGCTGAGTGGCCCAGGCGGTACCTAAACTGAGGATCAGTTAGCATGATGCACAGAGGGTAGTGGGTGCCTGGAACTCGCTGCCGGAGGAAGTGGTGGAAGCAGGGACGATAGTGAAATTTAAGGGGCATCTTGACAAATACATGAATAGGATGTGAATAGAGTGATACGGACCCAGGAAGTGTAGAAGATTTTAGTTTAGCCAGGTAGCATGGTCGGCATAGGCTTGGAGGACCGAAGGGCCTGTTCCTGTGCTGTACTTTTCTTTGTTCTATGTAATTGCTAAGGAAATGGCGCTTAGTAGCACTGTTATCCTAATGACCACTTCCATCACTTTACTGATAATCAAGAGTACACTTATGGGGAGGTAATTGGCCGGGTTGGATTTATCCTGCTTTTTGAGTGCAGGACACACCTGGGCCATTTTCCGCATTGTGGAGTATATGCCACTGTTGCAGCTGTTTCTGGAACAGCTTGGCTTGGGGTGGGGCACGTTCTGCTGGAATATTGTCCGGGTCCACAGCCTTTGCAGTACCTAATGCCTTCAGTTGTTTCTTGATACCATGAGGAGTGAATCGAGTTGGCTGAAGACTGTGTCTGTGATGTTGGGTACCTCAGGAGGAGGCTGAAATGAATCATCCACTCAGCTCATTTGTCTGAAGATTGTAGCAAAAGCTTTATCCTTTGCACTGATGAGCTGGACTCCCCCAACTTTAGGGATGGGGATATTTGAGGTGCCTCCCCCCCCCCCAGTGAGTAGTTTAATTGTCCACCACCATTCATGACTACAGAACTTAGATTGTCGGGTTGATTGCTGCTTATGCTGTTTGGCACACAGGTGTTGTCATTTCACCAGGTTGACACCTCATTTTCAGGTACTACCTAGTGCTGCCTCCAAGCCAGCCTTGGTGATGAACATTCTGTGCCTTTGTCACACTCAGTGCTTGCTTGGGGAGGGTTAGGGGTTGTGCTGACAGACAGTTAAGAACTCCCAGCGTAACCCTACCTCCCATTCTCTGTGAGGTACGAATCCATGACGATGATTACGTCAGGTTGGTGCTTGACGACACAAAACTCCCACGTGTTAGTAAGGAGGACTTGCAGGTTGATGCGACCATCAATTCACACGAGACGAAGAGTTGAAGTGAACTGTGGTTTTAATCAGCTAGAACTGTGCCTGCCTGCGACTGCTCTGTACTGAGTGCCGCCTACAGGCTGCAGATCTATATTCTCCCCCGAGGGGCGGAGCCATAGGCGGAGCCCACAAGGGCATCAACATAATACAACACAATGTAATGCAATACGATGGTGAATGGTAGCAGTAATACATTCACCACACAGGGTCAGCAGGGCTTATTGTCATTTCTGGTGCCTTTGGCGTCTATGTCGTCTGACTGGTTTCATTCCATTGAGGCTTTTCAGTGGCTTGCTACAGCAGAGTGACTTGCTATTTGTCAGAGGAACCAAATGGGTTTTTACAGCATTAGATTCATGGTGATTCCAGGTTTCTATACTGTCATAATATACACCAGTATATCATGGTGCAGACACACACACTGATTGACACACAGTAGGACCAATCAACATGCACAACACCGCAGCCAATCACCAGTTAGAGCACACTCACTATAAAGACAGAGGGCATCAGTTTTCCCGCTCATTCGGGAAGCAGCCTCTCAGAAGGACAGAGCTCACAGCTTGCAGCACAGATCTTCACCATGTACTGAGTGCATAGACTGGTTAGAATAGGCATAGGTCTTCAGTTTAATCTAACATAGTGTCGATCCACAGTGAAAGTATGTTCAACAGTTTCTAGCTTAATAAAATAGTGTTGTACTATTTTAAGTGTTCGTAGCCTGTATGTGTTCCATGGATCCAGGGCACCCAACATATCATATACTGAATTCAGATTTACAGCAGGTGGTAGGATTTGAACTCGTCCCCAACACATTACCCTAGATCTCTGATTTACTAGTGCCGTGATAATACCACTGTACCACCACCTCCCGGGACTACTGTTGGCTGTGCCATCTTTCAGGCCCCATCTGTTTTATCAGTGGACATAAAAGATCCCATGGTACCTGTCTGAAGAAGAGCAAAATAACTATTCCTAGTGTCCTGGCCAATATTTATCCCTTAATCAACAATCAAAGATTACCTGGTTATTATTACGTTATGAGGGTTTCTGCGTGCAAATTGTTGGCAGCCTGGTTTCCTCCATTACAACAGTGACCACACTCCAAAATGTGCTTCATTACCTGTAAAGAACTTTGAGAGATCTGGTGGTTGGGAAAGGCACTATATAGATGCAAGCCTTTTGTGCTTTCCCACTAAAGCTGTTCTAGAAGAATCGCTGTGTTAGTTTTTTTTTAACATTTTCATTTGTAGAGTACTTTTGAAGGACCCGATGCACCAACATTTTTGAATTATTCATTGGGATCATTCATCGACTGGTCCTGTTAACTGTCTTGAAAGACAATTTGTGAGACACCATTTCCTTTTCAATAAATCATTTGAATTCTTGCTGTCTAGTTAAATTTTAATTAGGTACACAAGGAGGGGGAACCATGGAGAGAACTAGAGGGAGACATAATTAGAGGCAGATGTCGAGAAATCAGGTCTCAATGGTTTAATAGTTAAATCCATCACCCAGTATGGGGAGCTGGTTGGATCAGGAAGGTTCCAGGTGTGTTCCTTGCTCTGTGATGTATTAGCTCATACTATATAGGGATTGGTTTAGCTTAGTTGACTGGACGTCTGGTTTATGATGCGGAGCGATGCCAGAAGCATGGGTTTGATTCCCGCATTGGTTATTCATGTAGGTCCCGGCTTCTCAACCTTGCCTCTCACCTGAGGAGTGGTGACCCTCAGGCTTAATCACCACCAGTCAGCTCTCCCTCAAAATTGGAGAGCCGCTATGGCCCTCTGAGATTGTGGCTACATTTACTACCTGGATGAAAAGTGGGCTAAAAGCCATGGGCCAGGAAGGGATCAAACTCACCAGCTCCCCCTCCCCGCATATCAAAAAGTGAAGTTTTTAGACATCAGGGGTCGGGTTTGATTGAGAAGCCTGCATGGCCGGATGGCTTGTGAACAACACAAGGCCGAGCTTGGAAATGAGCAATGGCGGCTTCAGTGATGTTATCCGATGATTGATGGTGTCTGAAAATAAACTATTGTGCAGCTTGACAGCATTTCTGTAAATGGGAAGTTTTCTTTTGAAAAACATCAGTTGTGTGGCCAAGAAGTAAATGTGTAAAAATCCCAGCTCCTCACCAAAAAGTGCTTTTAAACTGTAAGCTACAAAATCAATTTCATTTCATCAACTCCATCTGTTCACATGTGATGACCAGAGTAGTGTCCCTCCATAAATTCTAAGCATTAAAAAAAATAATTTGGGGTGTGGGTATCACAGACAAGGCCAGCTTTTGATGCCCATCCCTTGGTTGCGAGGCCATTCCAGAGGGCAATTGAGAAGTCAACTGAATTGTGGACCTGGAGTCACATGTAGGCCAGACCAGTTAAGGTCAGCAGATTCTCTTCCCTAAAAGACACGAGTGAGCCAGATGGGTTTTACAACAAGCATTGATAGGTTTCCTGGTCACTACCATTGAAGCTAGTATTCAATTCCCGATTTTATTATTTCACCAGCTACGAGGTGGGAATTGAACACACCTCCCTGGAGCATTAGCCTGCATTTCTAGATTTCTAGTCCGGTGACATTGCCACAATGTCACCATAGTGCTCATTTGTCGTATTTGCTATGAGGACTCTAAAATAAGTATCTATGATACGCAGTGAGAGTCCTTTGTGAATTGTCTTTCAACTTTAGGCCAGAAGAGGAAGTTTGCTGTTCATCTGATTCTGCTCGCTTGTGCACCCCCTCCTACTGCTGACTTATCCTTCAACCACCTGGAGCCTGGACTCTGGAATTCCCCCTCTGAGCCCCTCCATGACTCCATCCAAAATTTTTTCCACTGATAAAACTGTGGGAGAGTGGCCCCTTTAAGGGGCGTTCTCTCCTGGCCCATGTGATCTGTTTGGGGCCCAGCATGTGGGGGCGCATGAACGCCTGGGAGCAGGGCCCAGGCAGTGTGCACCCAGGAGACGGACAGTGACTCTGTGAGTGATTCTGTGCCTGTGTATAATTGACCTATTTCTTGTCATCAATTATCCCTTGTATGGTTCGAGAAGGAGCCCCCACACTATTACCTCAAGCAGCCACATTAGCGACGAGTGTAAATCAGGTCAATCGTGAGTGCTCATTAGAAGGAATTCAAGTGGGGAGGGAGAACCTTCAAAAAGATTAGAGAGATCGAAAAGTGTCGAAGCCTTCATAAAACAGTGAGGCAAATGTCCATCATTGGGAAGCTCGATCCATTCAACCAGGTTGCCGAAGAGCCAGTATATTGAGCGACTCCGCTACTTTTTTTTTACAGCAAACAAAATCACAGGAGGAGGATAAACAGAATTCTGTTAATGGTTTGTGGGCCTACAACCTCATCAGGAATTTGATATCCCCGGATGCTCCCGACATAAAATCGTTTGATCAGTTGGTGACCCTCCATCATACGACAGCACCACATGTTTAATCGGCTGTCAGCGACCCAGGAGAGATTGCCTCCTGGCCTTCGCTGCCAGACTCCGCCAAATGGCGGAGCGCTGTGAGTTTGGCACAACGGTGAGTGATATGCTGGAAGACTGCTCAGTATGCAGTGTTAATAACAGCGTGCAGAAGAAGCTACTGGCTGTGATGAAAACTTCCCGAGACAAGACGATCAAAATAGCCCAGGCAGCTGGATGCACCGAGGAGGGCGCGACGAGAGCTTCAAAGCACGCAAGAGGGTGAGGTGAACCAGCTGTGGTGCGGTCTGGCTGTAAGGCGCACAGCCAGGTCCACAGGCACAGAGTTCAAAAAACAGCCTCCACTTTTGACAAACCCTTTGGTCGCCTCTCCTAGAAATTTGGTTTGACAGCCACTTTTCTTCTGATTACAGCTCGGTGAAGCATTCTGGACTGTTTTTGCATATTATTGTTGATAGATTTTTTTTCCCAGGCAAAGCGCCTCATAATGGCTTGTTTGATCTGAGCCGAGCAGAGAGCATTAAAACAATGAAAGACATGAGAACAAAGTACCGAACATTACATTGTTTACCAACTTCTACTGTAAAAAAGATCACTTGAGGCTAATGAAGTGCGAGTCATTTAGCTGCCAGACATGTTGCTACATTTCCTCGAAATTGCAGTGCCTAATGTGGGAGAATCAACACACGGCCAGCTTCTTGAGTTTATAACAAATTGTTGCAGGATCAATTCCTTAATTTTCTTCCCTGCTCTGCATTAAAAAAAAAATTGTTCAGCGGATGTGGACGTAGCTGGCAAGGCCGGTACTTATTGCCCACCCCTCAGTGCCCTTGACTGAGTGGCCTGTCAGGCCACTTCAGAGTGCAGCCAAATCCATATCGTTGGGGGTCTGAAGTCACGTACAGATCAGAGGAAATAAGGCAGATTTCCTTCCCTGAAGGTCATAAGTGACACAAGTGAGTTTAAAAACAAAATGAAAATCCAATAGTGACGTAGTCACTGTTGCTGCCATTAGGTTTCTTTATTCCAGATTGATTTATTAACTGATTTAAAATTCCCCAACCGCTGCATGGTTCATTGGGTACGGATCTCCGGAATACTCAAAGCTTTCTATTTTGTTTGGATGGGTTTTACACTGGGGGCCGAATTTGCTGAGCCATCAAGGGGCCTGGCAAAAGGTTTTTCAAAAGCTGCCGTTGCATTGCTGCTTGTTTAGTCGCGATCACAGCAGAGGAACAGCTGTTTGCCCGCTCCCTGTGTTTACTCCGCAAACACTGGTGACAGAAATGCAGACCCACGGGCACCACTCTCCCGTGATTCAAGAACAGCAATGTAAAAGCATCGAAAGGTAGGCCCAGCAACCATCGCAAGAGAGGTTGTTTCATCGCAAGAGTGACCCGGTTCTGGGTCACTGTCCGTGTGGAGTTTGCACATTCTCCCCGTGTTTGCGTGGGTTTCGCCCCCCACAACCCAAAGAGGTGCAGAGTAGGTGGATTGGCCACGCTAAATTGCCCCTTAATTGGAAAAAAATGAATTGGGTACTCTCAATTCATTTAAAAAAAGAGATGGTTGGGCATGATTTTGGAAGTGTCTCTTGCTGGTTACGCTTTTAGTTTCATGCTAATTTACAGAGAGCCACTGGTGACACATTCACAAATCAACAGCATTAACGGTGCAATTATAGTCTGCAGTACAGACATATTGAGGGAATTTGGTGTTGTAATGTAACTATAAGGGATTGCAGAGTGACTTCACTAGGAGCGAAGTATCAGGCGATCCAGATTTAGTTTCTCTTTTGTTTTTAGCAGAGCACAGCACATAAAGCTGTGCGCTCTGATGTCTTCAAGCTTTATATCCAAGTGTGTCTGTTCGCATGTGCCCAGGCTTAATAAATTAACCCACAACCTATTTATACCATTCCTTATGAGTGGTGCCTTTACATCATTATCCAAACATACTTGTGATATGTTTTTATTACCGGAGATGCTTGATATTAAGTTTATTATATATTGAAGGGCTGGTTTAGCTCAGTTGGCTGGAGCTGGTTTCTGATGCAGAGTGAGGCCAAAGTGTTGGTTTAATTCCTGTACCGGCTAGGGTTATGCACGAAGGCCTTGCCTTCTCAACCTTGCCCCTTTTCTGAGGTGATCCTCACATCATGAGCAGTCAGCTCTCTTCCTCAAAGTGGAAAGCAGCCTATGGTCATCTGGGACTATGGCGACATTACTTGCTTTATATTAAGTTCAATCATAATGGAAGTGCCGGATGTAGAAACCATTGGTACACTAGTAGGCCTCTCCCTCAAGGACAGAGATCTGGAATGGTTTATAAACATAACTCATGAGCGGCGAGCTGGAGAGGAAATTCCTTGGCAGATCACACAATAAGGAGAATCCATCATCAATTGGCTCTTGTATGGGGATGGTTAAGTTGGAGCCAGTGCCCAATTCTGTTTGAAGCGCACCTGACCAATGAAAGGTGATCTAATTGAAACATGTTAAATTCTTAAAGGCCTCGGCAAGGTGGAAACTGAGAAAATTAGGAAATGTTTGAGAACCTAGAACACAGGGTCAGGTCTGAGAAAGACATCGACCATGTAGTACTCAGATGAAGAGAAGTTTCTTCACTAACTCTTTAGAATTCTCCAAAGAGAATCATTGAGTATATTCCAATCTGAGGTTGATAGTTTTATGGGAATGAAGGGAAAGAAGAAATCTGCGGACAATGCAGGAAGGTGATGTTGACGCATAGATCAGCCATGATCTTGTGGCATGGTGGAGCAGGCTTGTGAGCCAAATACTGCTCCTTTTTCTTATGTTCATAAAAGGACAATGTAGTGAAAATTATTATCTCCAGTTAATCTAATGAGCTATTGCAAGAGGGATAATGAGAGATGAGGCATATACTGGGCACAAAATGAGCCAGATCACCCTCAGAAGCTTTGTTGACTCAATAAAATACATCTTGTAATAAAAAGCAGAAAATGTGGGACATACCTACCGGGGCAGGCAGCACCTTTGGAGCGAGGAAGACTTTGGGAGAATCTCCAGTGGGAGGCGCGAAGCCCGCCCCTACCCCGGCTGCCGCATTCTCCGACCCCATTTTTCGGGCAGGGCGGGATCGCCACCATGCAGGTCGGTGGCCGCTGAAAGCGGCCCGGCGATTCTCTGGGCCCCGATGGGCTGAGCGGCCTTCCATTTTTGGCCAGTCCCTTGAATCACTCAACTCACGCACCAGGCGGGACTTGGCAGGTTAGTATGCGTGGGCGGTCCTCGGGGCTGGGGGGGAATCCGACCCCGGGGGCGCCCCCCACGCGGTCCTGGCCCGCGATCAGGGTTCACCAATCTGCGGCCGGGCTTGTTCCGTGGGGGAACTTCTTCCTTCCATGCCAGGCCCCTGTAGGGCTCCGCTATTTTGCCCAGGGGCCGGCGCAGAGAAGAGAATCCTCCGCGCATGCGCGAGAATACGCCAGCCGATCCACGCATACACGGAATCACGCTGGCCGTTCCGCGCATGCACGAACTCGCCGGCTTCGGCGCCTGCTAGAGTGGCGCCAACCCCTCCAGCATCCACCTAGCCCCTAGAAAGGTGAGAATTCCTCACCTTGGGGGGGTCATTAATGCCGGAGTCGTTGGCGCTAGTTTTCCTGCCAGCGTGGGGACTTAGTCCCCAGAAGGGAGGATCCCAACCTTTATGTTTCGGGTTGTTGAGCTTTTATTGAAAGTGGTGACGGCTCATTGACCTGAAATGTTAATTCTGTTTCTCTTCCCATAATACTCTGGCCTGGCCTGTAATATATCCCAAGGACGTTCTGTTTATATTTCAGATTTCCAGCATCCGCAGTATTCTACTTTTGAAACACATCTTCTAAATTGATAAACACGGGCATGGATTGTTCGGTCTGTTGAGGGAAGGCAAGCAGCCGATTTGCACTGCCCCATTGGTAAATCCTAATGGGAACACACATGCGAACACAGGCAGGAACGAGGAGGTAGTTGACCTGCCTCCTCCTTTTTGACTGAACAATTGCACTCAGGTCAGAGGAGAGAGTCCAAAAGGTGAGAACGAGATCAGCAAAACAGTGGAACGTTTTTGTCGAACATAAGGAAATGAATGATACATCTCGTATGAAAACAGAAAATGCTGGAAAAGCCCAGCCTGCCCGGCAGCATCTGTGGAGAGAAACCGAATCTGTATGACTCTTAAACAGAACAGCATCTCATATCCTGGTTTAAAATGGATTAGGGTTAAATGGGATGGACACCCTGTTTAGTGCAAATTGCTCAAACTTGTCAAATTAACAGCATTTATCTCACCACTACTTTTAAAAAAAAAATTTTTTATTAGGGTATTTGTAATTTTATAATAATAATAACAACAATAACAGCAATATAAACATGGTATAATAAACATTTCCACTCCCATCACATTCTTCACATCCCACCAATAAAGCAACAGTCTAGCCCCCCCTGCCTTGGATTTCTGCTTCTGCTGATATATTAATTATCTCCGATAAAGTCAATGAACGGCTGCCACCTCCGGTCAAACATTAACATTGACCCTCTTAGGGCGAACTTTATTTTCTTGAGACTGAGAAACCCAGCCATGCCACTAACCCAAGTCTCCACTTTCAGGGGCTTTGAGTCCCTCCACATCAGTAGGATCCATCTCCGGGCTACCAGAGAGGCATAGGCCAAGACATCAGCCTCTTTTGCCCCCCTGAACACCCGACTCTTCCGACACTCCAAAACTCGGCACCTCTGGACTTGGCACCACCCGTGTTTTGAGTACCGTGGACATAGTCTCAGCAAACCCCTGCCAAAACCCTCTAAGCTTCGGACATGCCCAAAACATGTGGACATGATTTGCCGGACTTCCCACGCATCTCGCACACCTGTCCTCTACCCCGAAAAACTTGCTCATCCGCGCCACCGTCAGTTGTGCCCGGTAGACTACCTTGAACTATCAGGCTAAGCCTGGCACATGATGAGCATGTGTTATGTTGCACGTTTTACTATGGGTGTAATACGCGTTTATTGGAGTGTATTAACACGCCTCCGTTTAAAGGCCGTGTGCTTAACACTACTAGGCTCTATGTATGTATTTTCAGCTCAGGAGTCGCCAGATGCCGTATAGACACCTCACAAATATTCCAAGGTCAGGTTCAAAGTAATAAAACGATACACCGATTAGTAAGTTCCAAACGATCAATATTTATTATACAATTATAATAAATACGCATGCACACGCTAAGGGACTAGGCTATGACTAAACTAAGCGATCAGAATACTTAACTAAACAGGAACAGGCAAGGTCAGGGAGCGAGGCCTTCGTTCCGATCTTGGTCTGCAACCTTCAGAGAGCGTGCTGGTCACTGGGGGTCTAGAGGGTCTGGTTCGCGTAGCGAGCGTCGTATTGGCACTTACGGTTCGGCGGCTGGTGCTCAACGGCTGGAGTCAGAATACAATTCGAAGTTCTTGGTCAAAGCCGGAGCACGAAACAACAGACAGGACCATGGGTGGGGGTCTATCTTTTATAGGGGTCCCCAATGTCCGTGCCTTTTCTGGGCGGGCTTTACCTTCAGGTATCGATTGGATCACTCCCAATCGATATCTTTTGAATTCCTCCAATGTGAGGGTCTTTCATGATGGCGGGGGCGGTTTCTATAGTGGATACTTCTGGTGCCGCTCTGTCTGGACATCCACTTAAAGTATCTTATTCAAACCCAAATGTTGCCATTGTGTGTGCCTAGATCTGGACTGCCTCATTAGTATGTAAAGCGTTTTGCTATTATCACCTTTGGTTTGAGATCTTCCACCTGGCCAGAAACTAGTTTTGCTGCTTGCAAAATGCTAATGAGTCTTTGCAGACTGCTGCCTTGGCTAAACTGCTTCTTCCCTGCAGTCTTAGCGATTCTCCATCTTGTTTAGTCCAGTGTCCATTTTAGGTGGCTACAGTGGCTACATTCCCTCCTTGTGATCCTCACAATCAAAATATTGTGAAGGATCACCTATGCACGTTGCTTCGAGTGCTTCTGGGGTGCCTTCTTTGTGTTCCCTGACCTCGGCAAGCTCCTGAGCGTCTACTCTGTCCTTAACTATGGGAAGAAAAATTTTACCTGACATCTCTACTTGGCGCTATGTCAAAGGGGACATGCATTACCAAAAACCGGGAACCTCTACCTATCACAACTATCCTTATCTTACCTTAAACATTTCATTACAGACTAAACCTCATCCATTCATACCACATCACATAACATTTCCTGACTCGGCAGTCGAGTTCAGGACAATATAATACATGGGTATATTTTATTTTATTCACACAGTGCTTTATTCATTGAGGGGCAAAGGGGATTGGTGGAAACCGAAGATAGGAGATCGAACTCCATAGATGGTTGAGGGGCAGGAACGGGAGGCTCTCCTCTTCCACTTCCTCAACCTGAGGGTCTGTACGAGTATGCCGAGGATCGCAATCACTAGCAGTGATTCAATCACGTATGACATGGAGTACCATGTCATAAATTTTGTGCACCAGGTCCGAACCTCACTGATCAGAGCTGAGCACGGGGGAGTTGCTGTGAGTGAAACATTTACGGCGGGGGTTGTGGGGGAAACGTGTCTTGCTCCCACATAAACAAATACAACATTTAAGAGCAATAAGCAGGCTTCCATCATCTTCTCTTCGTTCTCCTTTTTCTTCCTCCTGTATGGCCAATCCTTGCTGTGATCCCTGTTTCGTCCTTTGAAAGCTATGGGATCAAGCACAGTATCTGTCAATACAGCTTAATATCCGTACTTGTTAGTGTATCTGTCTTTCAATTCCAATTGACCCATTGAAATGACTGGCCAAGTCACACCCTGTGACTCCCCTCATTTTTTTTTTTCAAAAGCGAATTTAATGAACACAATACACCTAACAACTCTCCTCCTGTGAGCCGTCTCGCAGGCTTTACTCATTTACCACCCGAATGTTCCTGGATGTAAATAGCATGTGGGATGGCGGCCTAAGGGCTGCCTAATGAAAAATGAAAACAAATTGGAAACAAAAGGTCGAATGGGTTGCGTATGGGCCGCTACGGGTACGATTTGAATGGGATCCCCGGGTAGGGCGTGCTGTGCCATACCCGAGCTTGGCTGACCAAAGTGGGTTCTCAGACAGGGCGGGTCCTCAGTGCCGTTTGTCCACTGCCTGAGTAACCTGGAGTAAACGGGCAAGAATGTGTTTACCGTGGATTTGCAGCCTCTATTCGCCGAATAGAGGGGCACCTAAAAACCAAGGGAGGAGCCAAGATGCTCCTTTTGAAAAATGAGCTGGGCTTCAGATAGTGTAGCCGGTAAGGTGAGCTGCTCACCATAGAAAGTTCTCAGACGTATCTGCAGACAAACTAAAGTGCGTGCGAGGTGGTCACAATCTTTTCAGCTGAAAAGATCTGCAATCAAACCCTTAACATATTAACAAACAAACATAAACTGGCAAACAAACATACGTGCAGGTTCCATCAGTGGTGGCGTGGGGCTGTGAAAAGCTGTTTAAATTTAAACACTGAACATTTAACAAACACATACAAACAAACATGCAACGTATATCGTACAGGTTCCATCAGAACAAAGGATACTGTAAATTACATTTGGCTTGGGGTGTAACTAGCATACGGAGCCAGTGCAGTGTGACCGAAGAAGAGGGGAAGGAGAGAAACAAAAATGAACTGGCATTGCTGAGGTATCCCTGCCATGAGAAGTGGTGGGTAAGCACTCATAGTTTGCATGGGGAAGCTGGGACCTTGTAGCTGCTGTGAGTGGTGTTCTCTTTCATATCTGGGGGCGGGTCTAGCTGGTGCTGGGTGTCTCCTGCAATCTCGGGCGAAGTGTCCTGGCTGCCTACAGTTGTAACATGACCCCTGAGGCACATAAGGTGGAGCAGGCACTCTGGTGCATTGTTCCCTTGTGTACTGTTCCCTGAGTGGGGGGTTGGGGCTGTTGGTTTCATTGCTGCTTCGGGGGGCATTGGTGGGATGATTCTGTTGCTGATTCGGGGGGGCTTGACATTCTCGAGCGTAATGTCCTAACTGTCCACAGTTAAAACATTCCTTTGACTTGATCTGCTGTGGGCTGTTCCTTCCCTCATTTATACATGCGGGGTTTTGATATGTTTTAACTGGATTCATGTCTGCATCTGCCTGCTCTTCGGGATTTATAAATGCTGTTTTATTGTGGACGGATTGCTGCCAAATGCGGGACAATCTTTTCAAGACCCATTTTTCATTATGGGCTTTCTCTGAGGGGTCATAGCTGTTGCAAGCGCTCTGTCCTGCTTCTGTTGCATGAGAAATTATGGTGCGCGTCCATTTAACCATGTTTTCACGGTTCAAATGGGCTCTATTTAAATCGCCAAATACTGCGTTAAAATGGATCCACAGCCTTCCGGCGAATGCTGTGGGGTGCTCGGTTTTCTTCTGTTGGCACTTATTAAGTCCTTCTACGGGGTCACCTCGATTATACCCTATGGCATCTAAAATGGAGGTGTGCATTTCCTCTAGGGTGCCTCCGCCAACATTCTGTGGGTCGGGGAGGGCTGCTACAACCGATGGGTCTAAACTCAGAACTGTGAGTTTAACCTGCTCTCTCTCGTCCAGGCCGTACATGGTAGCCTGTTGCTTTACCTTTGCGAAAAACTGGTGGGGGTCTGCGGTGGGGAGAAACGGAGTGATCTTTTCACACGCGTCCCTTAGTTGGGTTACAGTTAAGGGGGTGGTGTAAGTAATATCGGGTGCGCCTTCTGTGGTCGCTTTCCTCTGGGTGGTGACTGGATTCATTGGAACGGTAACTATCTGATCTGTGGGGGGTTGGGGTGCTTGTCTTTTCTGCTGCGCTGCTGGCGCACATGTTCCCTGAACATAACGCTGCGCTGTCTCACTTAACTCTTTCCAGTCTGGGGCATTCTCCTCATCTAACTGCGTTCCAAAGGTGCTTTGAAACCCATTTTGCACTGAAAGCAGCGATTGCAGCTCTGCAATCTGCTTCCTGCATTTCGCATGATCTACAGTACTCTGTCTTTGTTCTGTGGTGGCAGCATGGAGTGCTCTCAAAGCTGCTTTAAGGTCAGAGCATTGCCTCTGCAAAGCCTCTACCTGCTTCTCTGATTCTTCTCTTATCAGGACGGCACGTTGCACGTCCTGATAGGCCTTTTCGTACTGGGTCTGGGAACTGCTGAGATGGGCCAGACAAGACTGATGTGCCCTCTTGGCATCATCCACCTCTCTACCTTTCTCTGCCAACTTCCCTCTAAGATCCATATTTTCCTTTTCGATGTCCCTGACATCCACTTTACTCATTCTATTTCTTTCTTCTAATTCTGCCCGGAGCGTCTGAACGACCTCCTCTGTGCCTCGCAATTGTGCCAAACAGGACACAATCGCCATCGGCTTACGTGCTTTACTCATATTTTTCTTGTGAATTTGAGAGAGGTTCTCCCACCAAGTATGTCCTATACTTCCGGGACCTGTCTCCTCATTCAAACAAAACTCTTTCCAAAGGGGCCATCCCTTTCCTTGCAGATACTTGCGGAGTTCCAGCTCCCACATGGGACACTGACCTACTCAGCTACTGCTGGTCGCTGCGACCACAAACCGTTCTGGGTTCATGAGGCGTTCCATTGCCTGCATGGCCATTTTTCTGACTCACTTTAAATTTTGAAACAGGGGGTGTTGAGGTTATGTCTCACGAAACAGGTAAGGCTTATGCTATGTTCCGTTCACAAAACTACCGAAAGTTTGTCGCAACAAAAATGCTTTCAGGTTTTCCTTACAACCCTGTTAGTACGCATGCACAAAACACACTTCCGAATTACGTTTATTCCTTTGAACACCTTGAATATTTGTGATTTCTTTCCTTTTCCTTTACCAGATTTCTAATTCAAATTTCAGGGTCCTCGACGGAGTGGGGGTACCACTTGTAACCGTGTCCCGTCAGGATGTCGCCACTAAATGTTGCACGTTTTACTATGGGTGTAATACGCGTTTATTGGAGTGTATTAACACGCCTCCGTTTAAAGGCCGTGTGCTTAACACTACTAGGCTCTATGTATGTATTTTCAGCTCAGGAGTCGCCAGATGCCGTATAGACACCTCACAAATATTCCAAGGTCAGGTTCAAAGTAATAAAACGATACACCGATTAGTAAGTTCCAAACGATCAATATTTATTATACAATTATCATAAATACGCATGCACACGCTAAGGGACTAAGCTATGACCAAACTAAGCGATCAGAATACTTAACTAAACAGGAACAGGCAAGGTCAGGGAGCGAGGCCTTCGTTCCGATCTTGGTCTGCAACCTTCAGAGAGCGTGCTGGTCACTGGGGGTCTAGAGGGCCTGGTTCGCGTAGCGAGCGTCGTATTGGCACTTACGGTTCGGCGGCTGGTGCTCAACGGCTGAAGTCAGGATACAATTCGAAGTTCTTGGTCAAAGCCGGAGCACGAAACAACAGACAGGACCATGGGTGGGGGTCTATCTTTTATAGGGGTCCCCAATGTCCGTGCCTTTTCTGGGCGGGCTTTACCTTCAGGTATCGATTGGATCACTCCCAATCATCGATATCTTTTGAATTCCTCCAATGTGAGGGTCTTTCTTGATGGCGGGGGCGGTTTCTATAGTGGATACTTCTGGTGCCGCTCTGTCTGGACATCCACTTAAAGTATCTTATTCAAACCCAAATGTTGCCATTGTGTGTGCCTAGATCTGGACTGCCTCATTAGTATGTAAAGCGTTTTGCTATTATCACCTTTGGTTTGAGATCTTCCACCTGGCCAGAAACTAGTTTTGCTGCTTGCAAAATGCTAATGAGTCTTTGCAGACTGCTGCCTTGGCTAAACTGCTTTTTCCCTGCAGTCTTAGCGATTCTCCATCTTGTTTAGTCCAGTGTCCATTTTAGGTGGCTACAGTGGCTACAGTTAACCCTGCTTAAGGCCACTCTCTGTGAGGAGTTTGCACATTCTCCCATGTCTGTGTGGGTTTCACCCTCACAACCCAAAGATGTGCAGGTTAGGTGGATTGGCCATGCTACATTGCCCCTTAATTGGAAAAAAATAATTGAGTACTCGCATCCGCCCACATACCCGCCTCTATCTTGCCTCTGAGCCCATCTTCCCACTTGCCCTTTAGGTCCTTTATTGGAGTTTCCTTTGACTCCAAGTTTTTGGTGGATATCTGACACCTTTCCCTCTCCCATCCATGTTCTGGAAATCACCCTGTCCTGGATCCCCCATGGTGGCAGAAACGGGGTGGTCGGAACTTGCCTTCTCAAAAAATCTGGTATCTGCAGATATCTAAACTAATAACGCATAATTCATGATAAAATATGTAAATTGCGCATTATCCTTAATCTGCACAGCCATTTGATTGGGAAAAGGAATGAGACCCAGCAATGCTACCAGTTCATGTGATGCATTGTTGATATTGGATGGTCAGTCATTGTGAGTACGTGCAGTGCGGTCAGCCTAATTTGAAGGTGTACCTCCGAAGGAGACCCGAGGAGTTTGAGTGAATGCAAGCATCCAGCAGAGGGCAGCAGAGCAGAGCTACTGATCAGCTGTTCTGGGGAAATTTGCATACGTGCAGTGCGTTCAGCCTAATTTGAAGGTGGTTTGTGGAGGGGCTGTTGTCAAGTGACAGATAAACCCGAAACACTTCGTCAGTGTTTCCCACCCTACCTCCTCCTCTAACCAAAAAAAACCCCACGGTCGTTGGGAAGTGGGAGCAGGGGCCTGTCGTGAAGGTGAGTGAGTGCCTTTAAATTTGCTTACCTTTCAGCGGGAGCAGGGTTTGAGGGAATATCAGGTAAGCTCTTCCTTTCTTTTTCTTTTTCTTGTTTTTTTTTAAATCTAGAGGTGATGTCAGGGAAGACAGTACAATGCTCCTCCTGCAGAATGTTTGAGGTGAGGGACGTCGTCAGTGTCCCTGCTGATTTCATCTGTGGGAAGTGCACCCAACTCCAGCTCCTCAAAAACCGTGTTAGGGACCTGGAGCTTGAGCTGGATGAACTTCGGATCATTCGGGAGGCAGAGGGGGTCATAGATAGAAGCTTCAGGGAGGTAGTTACGCCAAAGAATAAAGATAGATGGGTAACGGTGAGAGGGGCTGGGGGTAAGCAGTCAGTACAGGGATCCCCTGTGGTCGTTCCCCTTAGTAATAAGTATACCGTTTTGGATACTTGTGGGGGGGAACGACTTACCAGGGGTAAGCCATGGGGTACGGGCCTCTGGCACGGAGTCTGTCCCTGTTGCTCAGAAGGGATGGGGGGAAAGGAGTAGAACATTAGTAATTGGGGACTCAATAGTCAGGGGCACAGATAGGAGATTTTGTGGGAGCGAGAGAGACCCACGTTTGGTATGTTGCCTCCCAGGTGCAAGGGTACGTGATGTCTCGGATCGTGTTTTCCGGGTCCTTAAGGGGGAGGGGGAGCAGCCCCAAGTCGTAGTCCACATTGGCACTAACGACATAGGTAGGAAAGGGGACAAGGATGTCAGGCAGGCCTTTAGGGAGCTAGGATGGAAGCTCAGAGTGAGAACAAACAGAGTTATTATCTCTGGGTTGTTGCCCGTGCCACGTGATAGTGAGATGAGGAATAGGGAGAGAGAGCAATTAAACACGTGGCTACAGGGATGGTGCAGGTGGGAGGGATTCAGATTTCTTGATAACTGGGGCTCTTTCTGGGGAAGGTGGGACCTCTATAGACAGGATGGTTTACATCTGAACCTGAGGGGCACCAATATCCTGGGGGGGAGATTTGTTAGTGCTCTTTGGGGGGGTTTAAACTAATTCAGCAGGGGCATGGGAAACTGGATTGTAGTTTTGGGGTACGGGAGATTGAGAGTATAAAGGTCAGGAGCACAGATTTGACTTCGCAGGAGGGTGCCAGTGTTCAGGTAGGTGGTTTGAAGTGTGTCTACTTCAATGCCAGGAGTATACGAAATAAGGTAGGGGAACTGGCAGCATGGGTTGGTACCTGGGACTTCGATGTTGTGGCCATTTCAGAGACATGGATACAGCAGGGACAGGAATGGTTGTTGCAGGTTCCGGGGTTTAGGTGTTTTAGTAAGCTCAGAGAAGGGGGCAAAAGAGAGGGAGGTGTGGCGCTGCTAGTCAAGGACAGTATTACGGTGGCGGAAAGGATGCTAGATGGGGACTCTTCTTCCGAGGTAGTATGGGCTGAGGTTAGAAACAGGAAAGGAGAGGTCACCCTGTTGGGAGTTTTCTATAGGCCACCTAATAGTTCTAGGGATGTAGAGGAAAGGATGGCGAAGATGATTCTGGAAAAGAGCGAAAGTAACAGGGTAGTTGTTATGGGAGACTTTAACTTTCCAAATATTGACTGGAAAAGATATAGTTCGAGTACATTAGATGGGTCGTTCTTTGTACAATGTGTGCAGGAGGGTTTCCTGACACAATATGTTGACAGTCCAACAAGAGGCAAGATCACATTGGATTTGGTTTTGGGTAATGAACCAGGCCAGGTGTTAGATCTGGAGGTAGGTGAGCACTTTGGAGACAGTGACCACAATTCGGTGACCTTTACGTTAGTGATGGAAAGGGATAAGTATACCCCGCAGGGCAAGAGTTATAGCTGGAGGAAGGGCAATTATGATGCCATTAGACATGACTTAGGATGTGTAGGTTGGAGAAGTAGGCTGCAAGGGTTGAGCACACTGGATATGTGGAGCTTGTTCAAGGAACAGCTATTGCGTGTTCTTGATAAGTACGTACCAGTCAGGCAGGGAGGAAGGGGTAGAGCGAGGGAACCGTGGTTTACCAAAGAAGTGGAATCTCTTGTTAAGAGGAAGAAGGAGGCCTATGTGAAGATGAGGCATGAAGTTTCAGTTGGGGCGCTTGATAGTTACAAGGAAGCGAGGAAGGATCTAAAGAGAGAGCTAAGACGAGCAAGGAGGGGACATGAGAAGTCTTTGGCAGGTAGGATCAAGGAAAACCCAAAAGCTTTCTATAGGTATGTCAGGAATAAAAGAATGACTAGGGTAAGAGTAGGGCCAGTCAAGGACAGTGGTGGGAAGTTGTGTGTGGAGGCTGAGGAGATAAGCGAGATACTAAATGAATACTTTTCGTCAGTATTCACTCAGGAAAAAGATAATGTTGTGGAGGAGAATGCTGAGACCCAGGCTATTAGAATAGATGGCATTGAGGTGCGTAGGGAAGAAGTGTTGGCAATTCTGGACAAGGTGAAAATAGATAAGTCCCCAGGGGCGGATGGGATTTATCCTAGGATTCTCTGGGAAGCCAGGGAAGAGATTGCTGAGCCTTTGGCTTTGAGTTATATGTCATCATTGGCTACAGGAATAGTGCCAGAGGACTGGAGGATAGCAAATGTGGTCCCTTTGTCCAAGAAGGGGAGTAGAGATAACCCCGGTAACTATAGGCCGGTGAGCCTCACGTCCGTTGTGGGTAAAGTCTTGGAGAGGATTATAAGATAAACGCTTTATAATCATCTAGATAGGAATAATATGATTAGGGATAGTCAGCATGGTTTTGTGAAGGGTAGGTCATGCCTCACAAACCTTACCGAGTTCTTTGAGAAGGTGACTGAACAGGTAGATGAGGGTACAGCAGTTGATGTGGTGTATATGAATTTCAGTAAAGCGTTTTTTTTTTAGAACAGTACAGCACAGAACAGGCCCTTCGGCCCTCGATGTTGTGCCGAGCAATGATCACCCTACTCAAGCCCACATATACTTATCCCAGTAACCCAACAACCCCCATTAACATTATTTTTTAGGACATTAAGGGCAATTTAGCCTGGCCAATCCACCTAACCCGCACATCTTTGGATTGTGGGAGGAAACCGGAGCACCCGGAGGAAACCCACGCACACACGGGGAGGATGTGCAGACTCCGCACAGACAGTGACCCAGCCGGGAATCGAACCTGGGACCCTGGAGCTGTGAAGCATTTATGCTAACCACCATGCTACCGTGCTGCCCCAAGGTTCCCCACGGTCGGCTATTGCAGAAAATACGGAGGCTGGGGATTGAGGGTGATTTAGAGATGTGGATCAGAAATTGGCTAGTTGAAAGAAGACCGAGGGTGGTGGTTGATGGCAAATGTTCAGAATGGAGTTCAGTTACGAGTGGCGTACCACACGGATCTGTTCTGGGGCCGTTGCTGTTTGTCATTTTTATAAATGACCTAGAGGAGGGCGCAGAAGGTTGGGTGAGTAAATTTGCAGACGACACTAAAGTCGGTGGAGTTGTAGACAGTGTGGAAGGATGTTGCAGGTTACAGAGGGACATAGATAAGCTGCAGAGCTGGGCTGAGAGGTGGCAAAAGGAGTTTAATGTAGAGAAGTGTGAGGTGATTCACTTTGGAAAGAATAACAGGAATGCGGACTATTTGGCTAATGGTAAAATTCTTGGTAGTGTGGATGAGCAGAGAGATCGCGATGTCCAGGTACATAGATCCCTGAAAGTTGCCACCCAGGTTGATAGGGTTGTGAAGAAGGCCTATGGTGTGTTGGCCTTTATTGGTAGAGGGATTGAGTTCCGGAGCCATGAGGTCATGTTGCAGCTGTACAAAACTCTGGTACGGCCGCATTTGGAGTATTGAGTACAGTTCTGGTCGCCTCATTATAGGAAGGATGTGGAAGCTTTGGAACGGGTGCAGAGGAGATTTACCAGGATGTTGCCTGGTATGGAGGGAAAATCTTATGAGGAAAGGCTGATGGACTTGAGGTTGTTTTCGTTAGAGAGAAGAAGGTTAAGAGGTGACTTAATAGAGGCATACAAAATGATCAGAGGGTTAGATAGGGTGGACAGTGAGAGCCTTCTCCCGCGGATGGAGGTGGCTAGCATGAGGGGACATAGCCTTAAATTGAGGGGTAATAGATATAGGACAGAGGTCAGAGGTAGGGTTTTTACTCAAAGAGTGGTGAGGCCGTGGAATGTTCTACCTGCAACAGTAGTGCACTCGCCAACATTGAGGGCATTTAAAAGTTTATTGGATAAGCATATGGATGATAATGGCATAGTGTAGGTTAGATGGCTTTTAGTTTTTGACTTCCCATGTCGGTGCAACATCGTGGGCCGAAGGGCCTGTACAGCACTGTATCGTTCTATGTTCTATGTACTCCTGCAAAGATTCACCTGACGGTCTTGTTGCGCATTGGGTCGCATCCCTGTCTCTGAGCCAGAAGGTCTGGGTTCGAGTTCCACCCCACGACTTGATGGTCAAAGACGGTGCATTCACTGTGACCGTGGTTCACAGGTTGAGTGTGTCAAATCTTTCTGAAAGAGGGGGAGAGATTTCTGGTCAGCCACACTGTAAGCCTCTGGCAAGAGTCTAGTGACCTGTTCCAGGGGTTAGTAGCTATGGAAGCAAATGAAAGTCTGCCTTTGTGTAACACCAAATGCCGGAAAATAATTGCAATGGAAAGATTCACCTATCACGTGCACTAAGTCGAAACATTTGAATCTACCACTGACACTAACAATTATATTTATTTCGGGGTTATCACCTGTACTGGCTCCACAATCTTCTTCCTGCTTAAGACATTGGAAAGTAATTTGGGCCCATATAATGTTCCTCAAATGGCCAAGCTGTTCCCAAGATAAAGGTTAATAAGCTGATGGCAGGTAGTGTAATCGGCCAGCATTATGGCTCTGGAATGTAGACAAGGGTAAGACTCAATGAAGTAGCTTTGTTTTAACAGGGCCTGTGTCTTAAAAAAGGCATGTTGCAACTTTTTTTTGTGGGGGGTGGGGTATGGTGTACGTGAACATTCTTGATCGTCTGATGTTGTATGTTTCCGTGAAATTTACCCCCCATTTTAAAAATAATAACACAAGTTTATTTTGTGCGGCGGTGTGGAGATTGCCTTTTGCGGGACGGGAAGGGCTGTAAGATCCCGCCCGATGGGTTTTTAACACACTGGTTTGAATTTTTGGTTCAAGTGGTCAGGACAGAGAGGAATTCCAAAGAGGAGCATTTTAGATTCAGAGCAAATCACCTTCTATGAAATCCTGTTACCTCATAAATCACACACAGCCTGGCGTAAGGCATTCACACTCTGCCAGTTACCTTGTAAATCTTATTTTCCCCCCAAATCTATTACACCGGTGCGGTTCAGAAAGAAACGCTATAACTTCGCCCTAGTGACAAGTCCCAATCGCCATGTTTCGACCTTTCCCAACCTGTGACATTGCAGCACTCAGGATAAATTGTGATTCAGCTGCAGAGACACTTAAAGCAGCTTGCAATTTTTCAAGGATGCTTACTCTTCTTCTGCCTAGCAGCCTCTTGTTTAGTTTCCGGGCAAGCGTTGGTTCTGAATAAGAATGAAAGAACTAAAGGGAAAGCCAACCCAGTTAAACGCTAGGGTCAATATGTAACTTGACTTCTTGCTGTGCAATTGATTTGGTTGTAAACCTTGACAGAAAACATTAACATGCTGCTAATGCACACAAGCCATCATATATCAACTGGACCCTTTTTCCCTCAATGGGATCATTTTGAGGGGTCATTGGATATCAATAGGTTGGCCGTCCGTAGGAGCAGGAGTAGGCCTGTTAGCCTCTCGTGCTTGTTTCTTCTTTCAGTGGTGTAAAAATGCAACTTCAGACACTTCATTCGTGAACAACAAAGGGTTTATTTACTGTGATCTACAAGAGCATGTCTGCAGCTGCTTCAGGAATGCTTCCTGCCTAAGAGAACTCCTCCTCCTGGAGTGCTTTTCCACCCTGAGTCCCGAATGGTCACCCAGACCAGATGAGCCTTACTCTGCGGTGTTGCCCTGAAAGTGACACTCACCTCAAGTGAGATAATGCCTGATCTGTGACCAAATTCCATATACCCCATTTCCCCGAATGCATATACAAGTTATCTACTGCTTAACCAAGAAACAGTGGGGCTAATCACAGCGTACAATTATTATTCTTGTCACCCTGTCTGGAATGGGATGACTCGGCGCAGGTCAACAATTGAGCCTGGAACCTTTCTAGTTTGTGTGACCTCGCAAACAACCACCACAACAACAACTTGTATTTATGTAGTGTCTTTAATGTATTGAAACATTGTAAAGCACTCCACAGGAGCATTACGGAAGCAACGTTGTCTCAGGGCCACATAAGAAGGTATTAGGCCCGAGGGCATGTGATCCAAAGTTTTATGACAGGGGTAAGTTTTCAGGAGCATTTTAAGGCTGAGAGAAGCCCAGGCCTCTGACCCCCCCCCCCCCCCCCCGGCCGGGTCGGAGAATCGCCGGGTATAGGGGGGGGAGGGTGAATCCCGCCCCCTCTGGCTGCCAAATTCTCCGGCGCCGGAGATTTGGCTGGGGCGGGAATCGCACTGCGCCGGTCAGCGGGCTCCCCCCCAGCGATTCTCCGGCCCGTTATGGGCCGAAATCCCTCCTGTTCTATGCAGGTCCCGCCGGCGTAAATTGGTTTTGGTCCCTTACCTGGTGCAGGCGGGCTCCAGGGTCCACGGGGGGCCGCGGGCGATCTGGCCCTGGGGGATACCCCCACGGTGGCCTGGCCCGCGATCGGGGGCGGGCCTGTGCCGTCGGGGCACTCTATTCCTACGGGCCTGCCGTGTAAGCCTCCGCAATGGCTGGTGCGAAGGTGAACCCCCCTGCGCATGCGCGGGGTTGACATCAGCAGCCGCTGATGCTCCTGCGCATGCGCGGACCTGTGCCGGCCGGTGGAATCCCTGCGTCCCCAGCTGGCATGGCGCCAAGGGCCTTCCACGCCAGCTGGCGGGGCGCAAACCACTCCAGCGCTGTCTTAGCCCCTGAAGGTGCGGAGGATTCCATTTTCCTCCGCATTGGCTGCTGTGGTCCTTCGTGATGGCCGACACGGAGAAGATCCCCCCCTGTGAATGTGCTGGGATGACGCCAGCATACACTGGTGCTCCCACGCATGCGCCAACTCCCGCCAGCCGGCAGGGGCCCTTCAGGAGCCCGAAGTCCCTGCCCCTCCAGCCGGCGCGGCACAAACCACTCCGGCGCCGGCCTAGCCCCTGAAGGTGCGGAGTATTCCGCACCTTTAGGGCGGCCCGACGCTGGAGTGGTTCACGCCACTCCTTCCCGCCAGAGTTGCCCGTCCCGCCGATTCCCGCAGAATCCCGCCCAAGGTGCTCTGTTTCATTGTTATTTATAGCTGTCATCCAGCGCCTTCTTCACTTCTGCCTGGGGTGGGATGTAGACAGCTGTGATAATGGCTGAAGTGATCTCCCATGGAAGCTAGTACAGGCGGCACTTCACAGTCAGGTATTCCAGGTCCGAGGAGCAGTACTTCACCAGGGTCACCACGTCTGAGCACCAGGAGAAGTTGATGAGGAGACAAAACCCTCCATCCTTTGCTTTGCCCGATGATGCCATGCAGTCCATCCGGTGAATTGAGAAGCCTTCAGATTGTATGGCATAGTCCAGTGAGGAGGGGGTGAGCCATATCCCCGTGAAATAGAGCACACAGCAGTGTCTTACTTCTCTCTGAGAGGTAAGTCTGGCGTTAAGCTCGTCCAGCTTATTTTCGATCACTTGGACGTTTGCCAGGAATATGCTCGGGAGAGGAGATTTGAAACGTTGTTGATTTAGTCTCACCTGCAGACCGCCGTGTTCCTCTCGCTTTGTCAGTCAGCAGCTCTTCTGGATGGTCCTGGGATCCGATGGGAGAAGTCTGATCTTGATGAAGGTAAGTGGTTGCGCCTGGCAGGGTCCTGGGTGCTGTTTCCAATTTTGGGGTCATGTATGGCGGGATCCTGGGTGCTGTTTGTGATTTGTGGTTTGCCGGGGGGGGCAAGTTTACAATCCATACGGGCCCCGGGGATCCGTGAGTACGGGTCTACCTTTCAGTGTTCTCGTTTCCTCCGCCGTTTTAGGGGTCTTTAGTCCGGGTTTGCGTCACAGGCAGGGTCTTCCTGGGTCAGGTTAGTCCGGGTCTCATGTTTTGTTCCAGCGTTGGTGGTCTGGTCGGACGCTCCTGGTATCAGGCCTTGGAATAGGTCTGGTCGGGCCTCCATGGGGATTCTCCGTTCCTCCATCTGCTGGTAAGTCGGGGCGCTGGGCGAGCCTCTCTGAGTTGGCCCGGGCCAGGTCTTGTGGTCAGGCATTCCAGCAGCTGGATTGGGCGGTTTGGACGCTGGCGTCGATTCCCAGGCTGGGTCGGGTCCTGCGCGAGGTCGGGATTGGGCTTCTGGTTTGGGCCTCACCTGCTTCTAGGTGTAGTTCGTTAACCTTTTACTGTCACTGGAGGCCGGTCCTCCTCGTCACACTCCCGGAGTTCACAGTTGCCACCAACTCGTCCCAGGCAGCACTGGCTGTCCTGTAACAAACTCGCCACCCTTGGGGGAACAGGACATCCCTCCGAGCATCCACCACACCTTGGAGCCTCCCCAGATCTGCATTGCCAAATCTTGGGGCCGGTCTCCTGGAGTCCATTGTTGTGAGCTGACTGGGTTTGGCTGTGCAAGTGCAGCTGAAGTGTTGCCCTACCTTGTGAGCGTGGGGCTAGCGAGTGTGGTCCTGGCGAATCGGCTGGTGAGCCTTCATTTGCCCCGTGGAGCCTCATTAAGTTGGGTAATTAATGTTGAATAGAATTGCCGGCCGAGCGCCGGGAAGCTCGCGGCAGTTCCCGCTCGCTACCACACTTAGAGACATTTCCGGAGAATCGCGCTCATTGTTTGAAACCAGTTGTTGATGTGCTATCATCAGTTTTTGTGAAATGACCACGATGAATTTCAACATCACCACGTCACTGACATTCATTTTAACCCTAAAAGCCTTGCCTGGGACTATTGTGTGCTCTGGGTTACTGCAGACATTTTGTATTTCGCAGGGACTGTTCTGGCCAACAGCCATTTACAGAACTCCCGGTTTGGTTGGCTCACTACGAGCTTTTTGCTGAAGAATTAAATTAGCAATGTTATCATTGTAGGATTACTGGAATTTAATCTTCAGTGTGTTACAGAAAACTAATACCTCTCTGTTTATGGCAGTAAGCAGCTTTTCTATATCTAAACCCAAGCGCATGTAGCTTTTTTCATAAACAGATATTTGAAAACTTGTTTATTAGTCAGTATTTCCTTTCATGCTTTTTGTAATATTCAAATTCATTCTTTTATCTATACTTTGTTGGCTATTCATTTTCCTAGGTATTCTATGCAGAGATAGAGCAGAAGGGATTAAGAGATTTACTTCCATTATTATAGGATTTAAGTAACCAGAAATTTTTAAACTGTTAAATAGTTCCCCTGTCAGGCCAAATTTACCCAATATAAGGTGCATTAATTGCTTATGCCACTTTTAAGTGAGTTCTAACTCCCCCCCCCCCCTCCCCCCCACCCCATTTTAGTCAAGTGGGGAAGGCAGTAAGAGAGGAATATAATTTAACATTAAGCAGGTTTCCAAATTTCTAAAAACAGAAGAATATGCAAATTATTCCAGCTTTGACTTTCATGTTTTGGCAATGCGCAGTGTTTTATTAATATTGCTCTTGAACCATATGCAAACTGCTTTTCCCTCTCTACTTTATGGAGGCAGTGAAAGATGACTTGGGGATCAGAACTTTGACAATGTGTTATTCATCTGCAGCCTTACAGTGCCCAAGCCAAATAGTGACCTTAGCCAATGTCAACAAATTTATTGCGCTTCCAGCCGAAACAGGAGAACTGTATCACTGATTAAGTCCAAGAGACCGGAATTTCCCATGTGTTTTGTGCTCAGAGACATGGATAACTGGGAGTAAAGAAGATATTTAGCAGGAAGCATTGGGGAAACTCCGATACAAGTTCGTGACTCCTCACGCTCAAACATCCTTGCTTCTTTGAGTCTGAACACTGCACCTGAATGCACATGTTCATGTGAAATCTGTCAATGGTCACGTGTCGCATTTTACAAAAGCAGAAAGCTAACAACTGCGAGGGGCAATCAAAATATTTTTCACTGTTGTCGTCTGGTACCTTCAATTTTTAAAAAAATTTAGAGTACCCAATTTGTTTTTTCCAATTAAGGGGCAATTTAGCGTGGCCAATCCACCGAGCCTGCACATCGTTTTGGGTTGTGGGGGCGAAACCCACGCAAACACGGGGAGAATGTGCAAACACAGTGACCCAGAGCCGGGATCAAACCTGGGACCTCGGTGCCGTGAGGCAGCAGGGCTAACCCACTGCGCCACCCTGCTGCCCCTGGTGCCTTCCTTTTAGGTTGAGTTGATTTCATTGCAATCTTTGTAGTTCAGTGTGCGAGGCACAGTGTGTGTCCAATGACACTGGAGAAAGTGGCCAAGTTTTCGCAGTTCAGTCAGAGCTGATGGACACTGATTAGAATGAAAAGCAGCTCCCTGTGATGCAGTGTTACAAGGTGCATCATGACTATTCTCCCTGGATAATGAGGCATTGAGCTACTGGTGCGAATTATTTCTAATTCACTATAGCACCCTTTTCAACTCCACTGTTGCAAAAATCATGGACCTATTGACAACATATTTTGTTGAGCCTGAAAGCAATTTTGATGACATTGAATGTGTTGAGTATGGAAAATACCTCCAACTGATGACAAAAACGATGTCGCATTTAAAAGCAGCTAAACAAGGTCATTACCCCTTTTCAGACTGTGATTTTGGAAGCTGTAATGGCCCCAAATTGCAGTCTTTAACAGCTGCTGTTGGTTAAGAAGCTGACCAAAGTGTGTTGGCCTTCATTTCAGTTTCACATCATTTTACTGTAATCTTTGCCATTTTCAAATGCTTTCGGCTGTATTTTGTTTTCATTCGCAGTCCGGTCCATGAGACATGCCCCAGTACATTCAGTATGCAGTCTGAATACAGAGGTCATCAGCTTGCAAGTAAAGTGTCTCTGTCTCTGCTTTAAACAAATCTCTGAATGGCTTTGCAGCACAGCGCGATTTAATAAGTGAATCTCTCCCAGCATATGCCAGTAGAATTCCCAACACGTCTGACCTTAGCATATTAGGATTTTTGGAAACATCAGATGAGAGCGATAAAACATTGCACAGCAGGGTTCACTGCTTTGTTCCTAACTTCTACTCTAAGCTGGCAGCTCTTTCTTGACACTCAACAAGACTTGCATAAAAAAAGATTATTCCTCGTAGCTGATTGAAAGAGCTTGATGGGTTATATATAGGTTATTCCTAATAATCTGCTCCTGAGGAGGTAATCATATTGCTGCCCAGCTGTTAATAGGACAACACATCAAATCATATTGGCCTAAATTTTGCCAAAAATATAACAACACGTGAGCATGCTATTAATACGTGTGTTGGCCAACAAGTAGTGGTGAGGATGAGATACATTTTGAAATGTTGTGGGCTGATTTTTGTCGTTTTGCTGTTAGCTCTGTGAAAGAACAATCTCACTGTTCCTCTGCTTCCTCTGACTATCACCGAAACTAGGAAGATTGGGCCATTCGGCTCTTCGAGCCTGCTCCATCATTCATTATGATCATGACTGATCCTCGATGATAACGCCATCTACGTGCTATATGTACCACCAACAAGATGCACAGCAGTATATCGTCAAAGTTCCTCAGCTTCCAAACCCATGACCACTGCCATCTAGAAGGACAAGGACAGCAGATATTTGGAAACACCACCACCTGGCGTCACTCCAAGTCACTCACCACCCCGACTAGGAAATATATCGTCGATCCTTCACTCTCCCTGGGTCAAAACCCCAGGACTCCCTCCCTCACAGCACTGTAAGTGTACCTCCACCTCAAGGACTGCAGCAGTTCAAGAAGCTCAACACCACTTTCCGAAGGGCAATTAGGGATGGGCAATAAATGCTGGTGATGCCCAGATCCCCATATATGAATTTAGAACAAATTCTGCTTTATGCCCATACCCCTTGATGCCATCGATCAGTTTGAATTGAAGGGTTTCCTTTGGAGTTTAGTTTCCTCTCAGTTTTGTTGTTCCCCTCGTGCCGCCAATGATTTGTTCTTGCTGACCATAATCCTTCTAAAAATTGTCCACTTTGGTGAGGGCCTGGCAACCCTTCCAGGATCTCACTAAAGTGGACAACTTCCGCCAGTGAACAGAAGCAGTGACTATTCAATCACGGGACTTATCGAAAAGAAATGACAGATTCGGAAAGAAAATCAGCGTATCCATCGAGGCTGGCACTAAAACCTTCCCATTGTTCCATCCAGTTATTCTGGTATTTTCACCTCCAATGCACAGGATGAGATCATCATTTGGAGTTATTCCTTGACTGACTCTCCAAGTTTGGTTTTATCGGCAAACTTGACTAGCTTGATTGGAGTCTAAATCAACGAACAAAGTCAGAAATTGTAGTAGTCACGACACCAATCCCACTGAATAACTCCCCCACCTGTCATCTGACAAGTAACCACATTTTTCTACATTTATTTGTTTGCAAGGTTTATCCTGAATCCCTAATATTTTGAATTTAACTCAGGCCGGGTTGGTTGGCTCCCCATGGTGGATGCGGCCAGCCAGTTAAACATCCATAGAATTCAGGAGATCTTGCCGGATGGAGGAGCCAAAAATTCCCGGCCTAAGTTTTTCACATGTACTTCGGGTAAATGCCGACTGGAAATCTAAGTACAAATAAACTCAGTTCTAGCTTTGTCTGACATTGATACTAGTAATGATCAGAAGTAGACCACTTGGTTGATTGTTCTCATTCTATTCCAACAACACGCTCTGAATAACACTGGCCCCTTGCACATGCCCATTGGCAGTCAGGTCTTTAACTACCTCACCCTTCAGGCTATGACATACCCCTTAACCTCTCCACCTGCAACACGTCCTTCGAGACCCTTCTGAAAACTATCTAATGTCTACTTCTTTGGCTCGCTGACCATTTTTTTTATTATCCCTCTGTGAGAGTGCCTTGGGCAGTTCTTCCACATTAGCGGTATTGAATAAATGCAAGTTGGTGTTCCTGTCAGCTCAGAAACCATTCTAGTTGCTCCAATGCCAGTCCAGCGAATATCAGCAGGCTCAGTACACAATAGGAATTAAAATGGGATCTTTCTGTTTGGTGAACTCAGCTGCTCATGAGGCTAACAATTTTGTTTGTGAAAAGAATTAGAAGTCCCAATCTGAGGTAGTTTTTTCAAATTAATTTACGGGATGTGGACATCGCTGGTTAGGCCAGCATTTATTGCCCATCCCTAGTTGCCCTTCAAAGGGTGGTGGTGAGCTGCCTTCTTGAACCGCTGCAGGCCTTGAGGTGTAGATGCACCTTTGGTGCGGTTAGGGAGGGAGTTCCAGGATGTTGCCCCAGCGACAGTGAAGGCAAGGCGATATATTTCCAAGTCAGAGTGGTGAGTAACTTGGAGGGGAACCTCCAGGTGTCTGCTGCTCTTGTCTTTCTAGATGGTGATGGTCATGGGTTTGGAAGATGGTGTCTACGGAACCTTAGTGAGTTACTGCAGTGCATCTTGTAGATGGTACACACGGCTGCCGCTGTTTGTCGGTGGGGATGGTTTGAATGTTTGTAAAAGGGGCAGCAATCAAGTGGTCTGTTTGACCTGGATGGTATCTAGCCAAATGGTGGCAGAGTCAGCATCTGTGGGCATCAGAAAGTTACATTGGTTTCTTACCCCAGGAGCAGAGCACCTGATTGCTGCTGCAGGGCTGTGCACATGTGGTAGCAAAGAGTTGGGATTAAATGTCTTCCCCAAGTGGGAAGGAAACGAATCAGAGGCAGCAATGCCCCCAGACATGCAGTATGGTGACGCAGTGATTAGCACTGCTGCCTTACGGCACCAATGACCCGGGTTCGATCCCGGCCCCAGGTCACTGTCCATGTGGAATTTGCACATTCTCCTGTGTCTGCATAGGTCTCACCCCGACAACCCAAAGATGTGCAGGGTAGATGGATTGGCCACACGAAATTGCCCATGAATTGGAAAAAAAGAGCAATGCCCCCACACTACCACTGTGCACCCAGTTTAGGCTGCAGAAGGTGGCAGCAATGGGGTCTCTGTCACAAGTAGCCTGTCTACCCATTAGTTTTGCTGTAGGAGGTGTATGGTCTGGTGGATGTCTTTATGTGATCGCTTCCTCCTTCTCCTTTAGTACAATGCACCAAGAGAGCATCGGTGGCCATAGACTTCCATTGAATTGGTCCATGATTGTGTTTGACAAAGTAATGAAGTGGTTTGATGTTGCCTTCTACAGTATGGCAGGTCAGAAAACTCTCCCATTATTCTGGCCTATCATCTGGTGTACTGGAAGGATTTACAGGCTGACAATTGCCCTGTTTGGCCATGCTATGAACACACATCCCGTGGCCATCAGTTCCTCAAGCAGGACTTGACTCCAGGAGGTCTGATCCCAGAGGGAGGATACGACCCACTGCACGAGAAGACTATCCAACTTATAGCATGTCAGGGAAGGAAATAGGACTTCACACATTTCAATTTAGATTGTAACGCTGCCTCTTCCTGAGCACTGTGGAGACGTTCTTCACAAAGAACAATCAACCTGGAATAGTTTTCTTGATAAAACAGCGTGAGGAAAATGCCATAGTTATTAAAGCACCATTTGGTTCCTGTTGATTCTCCATTCTAGATTAATGAACTAAGATGGGTAGAATGACCTTATTTGTCTGTATTGATCTTGTGGTCCGATCAATAGAGGGTGGTACATGTTGAAAATAATGTAAAGCAAGTGCCTTCCCTTCGAACTGCATGAGGAGCCAAAGACTGGGGTAAAAGGCAGCAGGGTAGCATGGTGGTTAGCATAAATGCTTCACAGCTCCAGGGTCCCAGGTTCGATTCCCGGCTGGGTCACTGTCTGTGTGGAGTCTGCACGTCCTCCCCCTGTGTGCGTGGGTTTCCTCCGGGTGCTCCGGTTTCCTCCCACAGTCCAAAGATGTGCGGGTTAGGTGGATTGGCCATGCTAAATTGCCCGTAGTGTCCTAATAAAAGTAAGGTTAAGGGGGGGGTTGTTGGGTTACGGGTATAGGGTGGATACGTGGGTTTGAGTAGGGTGATCATGGCTCGGCACAACATTGAGGGCCGAAGGGCCTGTTCTGTGCTGTACTGTTCTATGACTTCTAAATCTTCCAAAACAATTACAGTGCCATTTTTTCAGCGTGCAAACCAGTGTGATTCCCGCCGGCCCTGGCGGCATGATCTGGAGCGCAATATTCAGGCATTTTCCCTTTGTGAAAGAATGTGGCAGCCGAGGCACAAGGCGCCTGATTCGCCTGCCCTGGTGGTCATGTATGCCCTCAAATAAAAGGGCCACTGCATTTAAACAGCTTCACAGCACTTGCTTTCATTCAAGAGCACGACAGCTCGAAATCCAGCTCCTAAATTTATGGAGAAGGCCCTCAGCCATTTGCTGGATGCCATGGAGGAGAGAGGATGGTTGACAATCTACCCTCTGCCTGGCAGGAGGCCCTCCAGCAAGGTGATGAATCCTGCTACGTGACGGTGAGAGCACTGGTCAGTGCCAACAACTTGATCAACAGGTCGAGCGAGCAATGCAGAAAAACGATGAATGACCTAATCAATCAGCCAGTGTAGGTGCTCCCGGTCTCCTTCCTGCACTCCACCCTTCCGTCATCCCCCGGAATGTCACCTCGATCACACATGTCACCACCTCGCAGGACCCAGGACCCCATCTTCCACCAGGGTCCTCAAACCGCCACCCCCCCCTGCACTCCACATCAGAACCCCTTCCCACTTAGGCGCAATGCCCACACATGCCAGGTGGCCATCACAGGGCAAAACAGGGTTTTGTCTGTATTGCCTCACGGGAGGCAATGAGGGTCTCTCTGATCCTCCTGTCCAGACACACCCTCACCCCTGTCTGGCCTCCATCCTCAGGATCCTCCTTCTTCGTCAACACCCTCCTGATCGTTCTTCTCATCTGAGGACACATGCCGCTCTGCAGGTCTCCTTCTGAAGGCCCCGGTAAGTATATTATAATAGATTCAAATTCATGCAAATCAGGTTGACGCGCTTCCTGGACGTGAAGCTGATTGCGTCAGCGGGGAGGGCACGGGATAATTGCATTCGGAAGATGAATGTAGGAGCGTGTGCAATGGCTTTTTAGTCATGATTGTTACTTCAACTTTTATGGCACCCCAGATGCACTGTGTAAGCTTTGTACAGATATGGACTGCATCCTTGACCTGCAGGAGTTTGAACAGGTCGTCAGGAGAAAATGGTGGCTTTGCTGTGGTTGGTACTGTTATGGGCCAGGGTTTAGAGAACACCAAAGTATATCATGGAGTTCACCTGATCTACAACTTTTAATAGATTTTGGTTATGAAGAGCACAGGGGCCCACTTTCCAGGTGTTATGCAACAGAGATCTTAAGTATTTTTAAACAAAACAATGTTTATTCTATGAATCCAGTTAACATTTTACAAACACAGAGCAAACATCATATCAACTACCAACACAAATACCACCCCTCCAAAGATACAGTACGCTATAGGTAACCCTTAATAACTTTCCTAACAACTTCCATAAGTCAAACACCCTGGCCGGGATTCTCCTTTCCGTGGACTAAGTCCCCATGCCGGCGGTAAAACCGGCGTCAACCACTCCGGCATTAAGGGGCCCCCACGGTGAGGAATTCTCCACTTTCTCGGGGGCTAGGTGGACGCTGGAGGGGATGGCGCCGCTCCAGCCGCCGCTGAAGGGACCACGCAAGTTTGCGCATGCTCCAAAGGGCTGGAGTGATCTCGCGCATGCCCTCTGCCTGGCAGGAGGCCCTCCAGCAAGGTGATGAAGGCACAGGCCCATCCCCAGATCGGTGGGCCCCAATCGCGGGCCAGGCCACCGTTGGGGCACCCCCCGAGGTCGGAAAGCCCCACGCCCCCTCGAGGACCATCCCAGCCGCCTTACCAGCCAGGTCCCGCCGATGTGTGAGCTGAGTGATTCACGCCGGCAGGACTGGCCAAAAAGAACGGCCGCTCGGCCCATTGAGGCCTGGAAAATTGCAGGGGAGGCCGCTGCCAATGGCCCCTGATCGGCATGGTGCAAACACCACCCTGCCCAAAAGACGGCACCAGAGAATATGGCAGCCAGCGTCGGGGCGGCGGGTCGGGATTCGCACCGCGCCCCATGGAGAGGTCGGAGAATGCCGCTGCCTTTTTCTACCAAAACAGTAGGTTTGAATTCCTTACAAAAAACGGTATTACTTTGAAGTTATCAAGTGGTCTGGAGACATTCTTTAGCAAGCAGAGAGAGAGACCAAAAGTACACCTTCTTTGTTTGAATGAAACTCCCAACTGAAAACGAAACCGTAAACCTCAGAGCCACAAAGCAGCTTCCAGCTGAAAATGAAAGTAAAAGACAGAATCATAGCCCAGCTCCACCCACACAATGACATCACTGCAGCCATTTGATGAAATACACTTTTCTTAAAGGGACCCTCACATGACAGGACGCCAGTGGCAGACAATTATCACTGTAACCGACAGCACTTTATCTCCAGTGAAGCCTCTGTGCTGCCTGAGGGCTGATTGGCCCTGTTGTTGTTGCCATTGGGTATGAGCTTGCCCATAGAAGCCCTGTGTTGTAAATGCACTGTAAGTGCAGTAAAGAGTGAATTGCTTGTATGATGCCAAAAGTCTAGCCTGTAGACAAGACACCTTTCCAATAAATCTCTTGTTTGGTTGCACCTTCGTGGTCTGCAAATCTATCCTTTAAAAATACCGCAAGATTAATTGGCAAAATAAAAGCACATGGAATAGGAGGCAACATATTGTCATGGAATGAGGATTGGCCAACAGGCAGAAAATAGAGAAAATAGAAAATAGGGATAAACAAGCCATTTGCGTGCTGGCAGGCTATGGCCAGGGGGTACTGCAAGGGAATCAGTGCTTGAGCCCCCAGCTGTTCACAATCTATGTCAATGATTAGGATGTGGAGACAAATGTAATATCTCCAAGTTCGCGAATGATACAAAGCTAGGTGGGAATATCGGCTGTGAGGAAGATGTGACGTGGCTGCAGGAGACGTTGGGCAGACTTAGTGAGTGGACAAGAACATGGCAGGTGGAGTTTGAAAAGATGTGAGGTAATCCATTTTGAAGCAGGAACAGATGTAAAGAGTATTTCCTAAACTGTGAGAAAGTAGGAAGTGTAGATGTACATAGGGACCTGGGTGTCCTTTTCCATAAATCACTGACGGTGAATATGCAGGTGCAGCAAGCTATTGGGAAGGATAGTGGAATGTTTGCTTTTATCGCAAGAGGATTTGAGTACAGGAGTTGTGAGGTCTAACTTCAATTGTATAGAAACTTAGTTAGACTGCACCTGGACTACTGTGTGCAGTTTTGGTCCCTTTACCTCAGAAAATATATAGTAAGAAGTCTTACAACACCAGGTTAAAGTCCAACAGGCTTGTTTCAAACACTAGCTTTCGGAGCACTGCTCCTTCCTCAGACCATTCACCGAAAGCTAGTATTTGAAACAAACCTGTTGGACTTTAACCTGGTGTTGTAAGACTTCTTACTGTGCTCACCCCAGTCCAACGCCGGCATCTCCACATCAGTAAAAATATGATTGCCATAGAGGGAGTGCATCAAAGTTACACCAGACTTGGGAGGACTGTCTTATGAATACAAATTGGGCAAACTGGGCCTGTATTCTCTGGTGTTTTGAAGAAAGAGAGATGATCTCATTGAAACCTCCAAAATACTTAAAGGAATAGACAGGGCAGATGCAGGTAAGATGTTTCCCTTGGCTGGGGAGTCTAGAACCAGGGGGCACAATTTCAAAATAAGTGAGGGGGAAGTGCCACTTAGGACCGAGGTGAGGAAAAATTCTTTACACAGAGGGTTGTTAAACTTTGGAATTCTCTACCCCAGAGGGCTGTGGAAGCTCAATGATCGAGTATGTTTAAAACAGTGATTGATATATTCCTGATTAACAATAACAAAGGGTTATGGGGATAGTGTGCGTAAAAGACATTGAAGTGTCCAATTAGCTATGGACCTATTAAATGGTGGAGCAGACTCGATGGGCTGAATAAAAATTGAACCATAGAATTCGTACAGAGCAGAAGGAGACCATTCAGCCCATCAGGTCTATACTGACTCTCTGAAAGAGTACACTACCGAGGTCCACTCCCCCACCTTATCCGTGGAACATAACCTGTACAACCCTGGACACTAAGGAGCATCTTAGCATGCCCAATCCACCTAACCTACACATCTTTGGACCGTGGGAGGAAACTGGAGCACCTGGAGGAGTATGTACAAAATCCACACAGACAGTCACCCAAGGCCAGGATTGACCCCGGGTCCCTGGCGACGTGAGGCAGCAGTGCTAACCACTGTGCCACCGCGCCTACTCCTGCTCCTATCTTTCTATTTGCTAGGTTTGCAACCTGCCCTTTTTTAAAAAAAAAATCCTTTCTCCACATTCCCATTATTTTTTCACCTTTGGGTTTATGTCAGGTCTCCCATCCTTTTTCATCCTTCAGCAGCTACAGATGTCAAATTTTTTCTGTGATGGCACTTTATTGATGATCTTTTGCAGCATCCAGCCACATGCCTGTTCTATCACTCAGGTCACCTATTTCCAGCTCAGTAACATTGACCAACTCCGCTTCTGCCTCAGTCATCTGCTGCCGAAAACCTCACTCTTTGTTCCCTTTGGACTGGACCATTGGAACACCTCCTGGCTGGTTTCCCACATTGTATCCTCCATCCAACTCCCAGTGTCCCTATCTCCCCTGTGCTCACTGACCTACATTGGTTCCTGGTGAAGCAACAACTTGGGCGGAATTCTCCATTGCCTGACTCCGGAATCGCGATTGCCGATCGGCCGGCGAATCAATTTGGATGCCAGAATTTGTGTCCCTCCGGAATGGCAACATCGTGACGCCCGGTGCGCGCAGTTGCAAAGGCCGTTGGCGCCTCACCGGCCGGCCCACCCGCGATGCTCTGCCCCCGATGGGCCGATATCCCAATGGTGTGGGACATGAGTGGTCTAAGCCAGCCGGGATCCGTGCCGCTGGCTGAAGAGGCATCTGCTAGGGCTGGGGGGAACCGATGGGGGCTTGCAAGGGGGTGGGCTGTGGGTTCACAATTGGCGGGTTAGATTTTGCGCATGGCTGGCGCCATGTTGTATGCCGCGACTGTGCTGGTTGTCAGCTGTGCGCATGTGCGGCCCGGAACCGGCCATCCTCTAGCCATTTTCGCCACGATCCGCGGGTGTTTCTCGCGGTACCGGTGCTAGCCCTTCACCGATACCGGAATCGGTGATGGGTTTGCATCAATGTGCCGGTCGTGAAACACCACGGGACCCATGCCGGCAGCTGCACTTAGCCGCAGAAGTGGAAAATCCAGCCCCTTGACTTTCAAATTCTCATCTTTATTTTTTAATCCCTCCATGGTCCTTTCCCGCCCTGACGTGTAATCTCCTCCAGCCCCACACATCCGTGACACCATAACCCACCCTCTCTTAATTTCAGTTTTCCAACCATCCATTTGTGTCCTTTGAAGCTGCTTGATACTGAGCTTGGATTGGATTGGATTTGTTTATTGTCACGTGTACCGAGGTACAGTGAAAAGTATTTTTCTGCAAGCAGCTCAACAGATCATTCAGTACATGGAAGAAAAGGGAATTAAACAAAATTCAAGAAAATACATGAGAATACATAATAGGGCAACACAAGATATACAATGTAACTACATAAGCATTGGCATCGGTTGAAGCATACAGGGTGTAGTGTTAATGAGGTCAGTCAATAAGAGGGTCATTTAGGAGTCTGGTGACAGTGGGGAAGAAGCTGTTTTTGAGTCTGTTCATGCGCGTTCTCAGACTTCTGAATCTCCTGCCCGATGGAAGAAGTTGGAAAAGTGAGTAAGCCGGGTGGGAGGGATCCTTGATTATGCTGCCTGCTTTCCCCCGGCAGCGGGAGGTGTAGATGGAGTCCATGGATGGGAGGCAGGTTCGTGTGATGGACTGGGCGGTATTCACGACTCTCTGAAGTTCCTTGCAGTCCTGGGCCGAGCAGTTGCCATACCAGGCTGTGATGCAGCCCGATAGGATGCTTTCTATAGTGCATCTGTAAAAGTTGGTAAGGGTTAATGTGGACATGCCGAATTTCCTTAGTTTCCTGAGGAAGTGTAGGCGCTGTTGTGCTTTCTTGGTGATAGCGTCGACGTGAGTGGACCAGGACAGATTTTTGGTGATGTGCACCCCTAGGAATTTGAAACTGCTAACCATCTCCACCTCGGCCCCGTAGATGCTGACAGGGGTGTGTACAGTAATTTGCTTCCTGAAGTCGATGACCAGCTCTTTAGTTTTCCTGGCATTGAGGGAGAGATTGCTGTCGTTACACCACTCTACTAGGTTCTCTATCTCCCTCCTGTATTCGGACTCGTCGTTATTCGAGATCCGGCCCACTATGGTCGTATCGTCAGCAAACTTGTAGATGGAGTTGGAACCAAGTTTTGCCACGCAGTCGTGTGTGTACAGGGAGTAGAGTTATGGGCTAAATACACAGCCTTGCAGGGCACCGGTATTGAGGACTATTGTGGAGGAGGTGTTGGTGTTCATTCTTACTGATTATGGTCTGTTGGTCAGAAAGTCAAGGATCCAGTTGCAGAGTGGGGAGCCAAGTCCTAGGTTTGGAGCTTTGATATGAGCTTGGCTGGGATTATGGTGTTGAAGGCGGAGCTGTAGTCAATAAATAGGAGTCTGATGTAGGAGTCCTTGGTTTCGAGATGCTCTAGGGATGAGTGTAGGGCCAGGGAAATGGCGTCTGATGTGGACCGGTTGCGACAGTATGCGAATTGAAGTGGGTCAAGGCGTTCCTGGAGTATGGAGGTGATGCGCTTCATGATCAGCCTCTCGAAGCACTTCATTACAACTGACGTCAGGGTCACCGGGCGGTAGTCATTGAGGCATGTTGCCTGGTTCTTCTTTGGTACCGGTATGATGGTGGTCTTCTTGAAGCAGGTGGGGACCTCGGAGTGGAGTAGGGATAGGTTAAAGATGTCTGTGAATACCTCTGCCAGCTGGTATGCGCAGGCTCTGAGTGCACGACCAGGGATCCCGTCCGGGCCCATAGCCTTCCGTGGGTTCACTTTCAAGAAGGCCGATCTGACTTCGGAAACTGTGATGGTGGGTATGGGTGAATTATGGGCTGCTGGGGCACTCGACAGCGGATTGTTGGTTAACCGAGCTTAACCGAGTGCCAGGGCCATGGCAGGCGGGTCTCACGCGGACAAAACCAAAGCAAGCTTTCAAGATCTGTTGAAGCCAGTGGCACCTGACCAGAAGTAAATTGAAGGTTAAGGTAGCTGGATTGAATGGAAATCTTCAACAAAAGAAAGACTTGCATTTCTATAGCACCTTTCCTGACTTTGGGAGGTGCCAGAGAGTTTCACAACCGATTAAATATTTTGTGAAGGATGTCCATTGTTGTTTTGCCAAAGTGAGCCCACAAGTTCATGAAACAACCAGCAAAACAAGGTACCTTCCAATGGGTTTTCAGTAGAACAGGTCATTCAGATTGAAGCCAGTATTGACAAAAATTTGTGTAACTTTCCTCGTTTGTTAGAAAATGTTTTGTCGACTATGGTTATCTTCCATTTATGGGATGGTGGCATGGGGCGGCTTCCTTGCTCTGGAATTGGTCGGAGACATCTGTTGTATGCTCGGGTTTGACAGTAAAGTTGCTCAGTATAACAGTTATAAAAGAAGGTTCATATTCTCACAGTATAATGAATGATTTAATGTATTTAACGAAAATATAAAGCGTGGAATATTATCATGTTTTCAGAACACAACTAGACACATTCAGGTGTCCACAAGGGAAATTCCAGCATGATCACTTCAGGACCTTGTTCAAGTTAACAGTTTCTATTTCACTGACTTATAGACATAGAACAAACAGTGCAGAAGGAGGCCATTCGGTCCATCGAGTCTGCACCGACCCACTTAAGCCCTCACTTCCACCCTATTCCCCCAAACCCAATAAGTCCCTCCTATCCTTTTTGGACACTAAGGGCAATTTAGCATGGCCAATCCACCGAACCTGCACATCTTTGGACCGTGGGAGGAAACTGGAGCACCCGGAGGAAACCCACACAGACACGGGGAGAACGTGCAGACTCCGCACAAACATTGACCCAGCAGGGAATCGAACCTGGGACCCTGGCGCAGTGAAGCCACAGTGCTGCCCAATAAAGAACTTGTGAAGGACTTCTAAAGAATGTTGCAGTGTAACCGTTGTATTATAACTTCACAGCTTGTATTAGCTTCTTCTATAATTGT
Source organism: Scyliorhinus canicula (assembly GCF_902713615.1). Lineage (NCBI taxonomy): Eukaryota > Metazoa > Chordata > Chondrichthyes > Carcharhiniformes > Scyliorhinidae > Scyliorhinus > Scyliorhinus canicula. The sequence continues at coordinate 91,260,478 of NC_052164.1, read as the reverse complement.
GGCAAACATATATACTTTGAACAAGGTTCTGGGTCACCTGAATATCAAAGGCTGATTCTATTATAAATTATTCACACTCCCCATTCTCAGTGAGGTTTTCTGATACTTTGAATTGTTCATTCTGAAGAGGAGACAATAGTAAGTTTGGAGAGAGAGGTGGGAGCGGCTGGGGTCAGCATGGATCAGCTGACTTACGGAAGCGCAATGGGGGGGGAAATCAGTGCTGAGCTGGTGCTTGGCGGGGGGTGGGGGGTTGCTGGGGGGGGGGGGGCGAAGGGGTGCTGCTTTGCTGACTGTAGGGGAGCCAGTTGTTGGGGATGGATGGAGAGTCGGGCTGGGGGGCCTCCGGCTGGAGTGAGCGGGGGTCGCGGGCACGTGCTGGTTGGCCGAAAAAGGGAGATGGCTAGTCGGCGGGGGGGGGGGGGGGGGGGGGGGGGTGTCGACCCCCGTCCAGGCTGATCACGTGGAATGTGAGGGGCCTGAACGGGCCGGTCAAGAGGTCCCGCATGTTCTCGCATCTAAAGGGGTTGAAGGCGGACGTGGCTATGTTGCAGGAGACGCACTTAAAACTCGCTGACCAGACGAGGTTAAGGAGAGGATGGGTGGGCCAGGTGTTCCACTCGGGGCTAGACTCAAAGACCAGAGGGGTGGCAACTCTGGTGAGTAAACGGGTGGTGTTTGAAGCAGGGAACATTGTGGCGGACAAGGGGGGTAGGTACATAACGGTGAGTGGCAAATTACAGGGGGCCCGGGTGGTGTTGGTGAATGTGTATGCCCCGAACTGGGATGATGCGGAGTTCATGAGATGCATGCTGGGTAAGATCCCGGACTTGGAGTCAAGTAACTTGATTATGGGGGGGGGGACTTTAATACTGTCTTGGACCCAGCTTTGGACCGATCTAAGTCCAGGTCAGGAAAGAGGCCGGCAGTTGCCAGGGCCCTGTGGGAGTTCATGGATCAGATGGGGGGTGTGGACCCGTGGAGATTCGTGTAGCCTAGGGCGAAGGAGTTCTCCTTTTTCTCCCACATCCATAAACTCTACTCACGGATTGACTTTTTTGTGTTGAGCAGGGCGTTAATCCCGAGTGTGGAGGGGGCTGAGTATTCGGCCATTTCGGTCTGGGACCATGCCCCGCATTGGGTGGATCTGCGACTGGGGGCAGAGTGGGGGCAGCGCCCTCTCTGGAGACTGGATGTGGGACTGCTGGCGGATGAAGAGGTGTGTGGGCAGATAAGGAGGAACATTCAGAACTATGTGACAACGAATGACACGGGGGAGGTAACAGCGGCATCGGTTTGGGAGGCTATGAAGGCGGTCATCAGGGGGGAGTTAATTATTAGATCCCACAGAGAGAAGAGGGAGAGGGCGGAGAGAGAGGTTGGTGGGAGAAATACTTAGGGTGTGTCTTGTTATGCTCTTGGGGTAGCACAAGCTGCTTCCTTGATGTTCACTCTGACAAAGGAAGTTTCAGACGTGGAGATAACTTCAACACGATTATTAAACTATTTACAATTTTCCTACTCGGATTCGCCTCTACTATTAATCCTTTTATAGCTCCTCAGACTTACGAACCAGTCTGCTACAATCCACGTGGTTGGTGTGATGTTGAATCAACCCTCTGTCTGTACTCACCGAGTGTCTCCACTGGAAAGAGGAAGATCATGTGTGCTGTGTCCTTTTTATATGGGTTGGTGTAATACCCCCCTGTGGTAGTGTCACCTCTGTGTATATCGTGAATGCCCATCAGTCGTGTCCTATCTTACTGATCTATTGGTTGAGTATCTGTGTGTCATGTCTCTGGTGCTCCCTCTAGTGTCTAGTTAGCCTACGTGTATTTATATTAGCCCCTTGTGTATCTACCATGATGCATATCACTACAGGGTGGACAGGAGGTACGCGGGGGCCCCCGAGGGGGGGCTGCTAAAGGAGCGCCGGAAATTACAGGCGGAATTCGATTTGCTGACCACGGGGAAGGCGGAGACACAGTGGAGGGAAGTGAAAGGGGCAGTCTACAAATATGGGGAGAAAGCCAGTAGGATGCTGGCGCACCAACTGCACAGGAGGGAGGAGGCCAGGGAGATCGGGGGAGTGCGGGATAAGGAGGGTAACACGGTGTTGAGCCCACAGAGGATCAATGAAGTCTTCAAGGAGTTCTACGGGAAGCTATATGAGCCAGAACCCCCGAGGGGAGGGAAAAGGATGAAGAAATTTATGGATGGGCTGAGGTTCCCAAGGATGGATGAGGAGCGGGTGGAGGGACTGGGGGCCCCGATTGAGTTGGAGGAGGTAGTTAACGGGCTAGCAAGAATGCAGTCGGGCAAGGTCCCGTGTCTGGACGGCTTCCCTGTAGAATTTTATAAGACGTTCTCAGAGCTACAGAGTCCACTCTCCCGATGATGTGACATAGAATTTACAGTGCAGAAGGAGACCATTCGGCCCATCAAGTCTGCACCGGCTCTTGGAAAGAGCACCCTACCCATGCACACATCCCCACTCTATCCCCATAACCCAGTAACCCCACCCAACACCAAGGGTGATTTTGGACACTAAGGGCAATTTAGCATGGCCAATCCACCTAACCTGCACATCTTTGGACTGTGGGAGGAAACCGGAGCACCCGGAGGAAACCCACGCACACACGGGGAGGATGTGCAGACTCCGCTCAGACAGTAACCCAAGCCGGGAATCGAACCTGGGACCCAGGAGCTGTGAAGCAGTTGTGCTAACCACAATGCTACCGTGCTGCCCATTGTTACCGGCATTGATCTTGCTCATTTTGAAGAAGGAGAAGGATCCGCTCCAATGTGGGTCCCACAGGCTGATATCGCTCCTGAATGTAGATGCCAAATTGCTGGCAAAAAGTATGGCCACCAGAATAGAGGACTATGTCCCGGGAGTGATTGAGGAGGACCAGACGGGTTTCGTTAAGGGCAGGCAACTGAACACAAATGTAAGGAGGCTCCTGAATATTATTATGATGCCCTCGGAGGGAGGGGACGTAGAAGTAGTGGCTGCAATGGATGCCGAGAAGGCCTTTGACAGGGTGGAGTGAGAGTACCTGTGGGAGGTGCTAGGTTGGTTTGGATTCAGGGAGGGATTCATAGGGTGGGTCAAGCTACTGTATCAGGCCCCCATAGCGAGCGTGTTCATGAACCGGGTGAGGTCGGAGTACTTCAGTTTGTACCGAGGGACGAGGCAGGCATGCCCCCTGTCCCCGTTGCTATTTGTCCTGGCAATTGAGCCGTTGGCCATAGCGCTTAGGACTTCAAGGAACTGGAGGGGGCAGGTCCGGGGGGGTGGGAGGTACACCGGGTTTCCTCAAGGCGGACGACCTGCTATTGTATATTTCAGACCTGCGAGAGGGAATGGGGGAGGTCATGCGGATACTGGGGGACTTTGGGAGCTTCTGGAGGCAGTAATGTTGGAGGATTAATGCTAACATCTGGTTTGTTTTCCGGGTGCGGGCATTGCTTTCACATTGAGCACCTGAGCTGACTTTTCCCCTCAGCCAGGGAGAATCCAACAGCCAGAAATGATTTGCGCGCATAACCAGTTTTGTTTATCTTCTTCTGGAACAATCAAACCGACAAGTAAAGTGAATTCCATGGACCCAGCAGCTAAAGATTATTTCAAAACTGTTCTGGTAAAGCCACCTATAATATCACCGCGGCGAGTCAAATGTCAAGCACCAGGCCCTCAGCCTGCAGGCCTGAGTTCAAATCCCCAACGTGGAATATTGCTCATAGCTCGGGTGGGACAAGTTTGCCATTTGTTTGGCCGGATCGAGCAGGACATGTCAACATTCACAGCGCCTAACAAGGCCTGTTTTGGAATTGAGCTGCCAATGATAATTCAAAGACGCTCCAAGTTCCCACCGGCGATATTTAACTGACTGAAGAGTATCTTGCTTTAACTCTAATGCATTCCTATAATTTCTTCTTCACAGCAAGATGTTTCAAAGCGAATGCCTTGCACTTACTGAGAGCAATCCCTGATTGTCGTGGCGCGATTGTTAGCAGGGCTGTCACCGTGTCCAAGTGTCACACAGCTTGCTCCTGGCTGAAATTACATGGATTTTAAATTAATTTATTTCCTCCTGAAGTGTACTGAGCTGCCATTAACAAGCAGAAAATGGATTTACTGATTAAAAAAAAAACTCGTAAAATGGAATGTCCTAGTTATATACCCCTTCTGTAGGGACAACAGTGATAATTCTTTTGTATGGCACCGGCAGCAAGCCAAGGCTGATATTCTCCTCAAAGCAGTGAATTGACTGCAGCAAAAGGGAATATTCATTTTGAAGCTATTTTCTGCTTGAATAAAATGAATATATTGAGCAATGGCCTGTTAACCTTTATCGCACTACTCACCTGAAAAAGCTCTCCTTTCGAAGGCTGTTTCCCGCTTTACACAGAACAAAAGCATCAGCGATTGGCCTGATCATGGCTGTAAAAATGAATTATTTGGGACATCATCGACTCAAATCCAGGATTTTGGTTCTGGTATCAAAGTCATTTCAATCCCAAATGATGGCGAAAATAGGGAGAGGGTGTGGGGATAATGTACATTCAAGATCTTATCTATTCCCTTCATAATTTAATACGCTTCTATAACACCCCCCCCCCCCTCCCCGCCGCATCCTTCTAAATTCCAACGAGTACAGTCCCAGTCTGCTCAACCCCTCCTCGTAATCCAACCCCTTCAACTCTGGGATTAACCTCGTGAATCTCCTCTGCACACCTGTGGAGCAGCGGGTAGTTTAGGGTTTGAGTCCCACCTTAGGACTTGATGGCCAAGGAAGGAGCATTCATACCACGGCCAAACGAGTTGAGCGCGTCAACCTGCAAATCCTTCCAAATATACCCCTGGCTGGCGGTAGGAGCAGGAGAGACTCCTAGTCAGCTTGATATTGAGTGGCACCCCTCAAGCTATATGCCCCTGCTGACTGACTAGCAACATAGATGATTTGGAGTTGGGGACTAAGTGCAATGTGTCCAAGTTTGCAGACGACACTAAGATGAGTGGTAAAGCAAAAAGTGCAGAGGATACCGGAAGTCTGCAGAGGGATTTGGATAGGTTAAGTGAATGGGCTAGGGTCTGGCAGATGGAATACAATGTTGACAAATGTGAGGTTATCCATTTTGGTAAGAATAACAGCAAAAGGGAGTATTATTTAAATGATAAAATATTAAAACATGCTGCTGTGCAGAGAGACCTGGATATGCTAGTGCATGAGTTGCAAAAAGTTGGTTTACAAATGCAACAGGTGATTAAGAAAACAAATGGAATTTTGTCTTTCATTGCTAGAGGGATGGAGTTTAAGACTAGGAAGGTTATGCTGTAATTGTATAAGTGAGGCCACACCTGGAGTATTGTGTTCAGTTTTGGTCTCCTTACCTGAGATAGGACGTACTGGTGCTGGAGGGTGTGCAGAGGAGATTCAAGAGGTTAATCCCAGAGCTGAAGGGGTTGGATTACGAGGAGAGGTTGAGTAGACTGGGACTGTACTCATTGGAATTTAGAAGGATGAGGGGGGATCTTATAGAAACATATAAAATTATGAAGGGAATAGATAGGATCGATGCGGGCAGGTTGTTTCCACTGGCAGGTTAAAGCAGAACTAGGGAGCATAGCCTCAAAATAAGGGGAAGTAGATTTAGGACTGAGTTTAGGAGGAACTTCTTCACCCAAAGGGTTGTGAATCTATGGAATTCCTTGCCCAGTGAAGCAGTTGAGGCTCCTTCATTAAATGTTTTTAAGATAAAGATAGATCGTTTTTTGAAGAGCAAAAGGAATTAAGGGTTATGGTGTTCAGGCCAGAAAGTGGAGCTGAGTCCAAAAAAGATCAGCCATGATCTCATTGAATAGCAGAGCAGGCTCGAGGGGCCAGATGGCCTACTCCTGCTCCTAGTTCTTATGTTCTTATGTTCCAGGAATTACCAGCTATGTAAACAGATTTAAGGCTGCCTTAGTGTCCGACTAAGTACTAGAAGATAATTGGAATTGCAGATTAAAATGAGTGGCATTCATTATATTAATGCAGAACTTTTCCAGAGAGGGTGTTGAGAAAGAATTCTTTGCACCTTTGTCGAAAAAAAATCTGAATAATGGATGGTCTCTAAATACGATTGGTTCAGCTAAACCGAGGAGTGTTTTCATTCTTTCTGAGTATAATTTAATGTTTATATCCAATTGTAGGAGTTGGGTTCTGGTCATTAATAAAATATTATGTAAGCCAAGGGCGCGCTGCTGACTGCTACGTCAATGATTGGACCAAATGCTATAAAATCTCAACCGGGAGCTACACCTCCAGATTTTCTTTTGCCCCAATGTGATTTCTGCTGAATGGGTTTCAAAAGACACATGTCTCGTCAGTGTGATCTTTGAAGGGATTCTATGCTGCAACTTCAGAATTACTGTCTCCTCCCCTCTTAAGTCCATTGACAGCTGCCACCAAGGCCATTGGCATCAAATTCCGCCGTGGCACACTTGCGGAATTTTAGAAGCAAAATTTCACTTCCATTTATATCACGCCTCCCAAGGCACGAAACGTCCAATCAAATACTTTTTGAAATGCAATCGTAGTTTGTAGTATAAAACATCAACTAATTGGCACACAGCAAAATCCTCAGAGATAATAATGTAAATGACAACATACTGGGCGGGATTTACAGACCAACACACCGTGTGTTTTTCCCCGGTCGAGGCAGCCTGCCAGCGGGACTTACTGACCCCTTAGTTGTCAATGGGAATTCCTGGTGACTGCATCCCTCATTGTCGGGAAACCCATGCGCCGGCGTGGGACTGGAATATCCCACTGGCGTGAACAGCCAGTAGATCATGTCCACTGTTGCCGTGGAAGTGTTGACCAGGACATCCCAGGAGAACTCCCATATTCTTTGAGAGGACGTGCCACAAGATCTTCCAAGTTCACCTCATAGCCAACAGGGCCACCGTTTAATATTTCCATGTGAAAGAAGTCAGATTATATAAATGTCTGGTGTGTCTTAAATCCACGACCTTCTATTTTAGAGGTCAGAGTGCAACCACTGTGCCAGGGCTTTCATAAGTTATATTGAATGTAATCTCTTTTTCAAGCTACGCAGCATCTTTCTGTTGCCTCCAAAACCTCCCAAAGGATTCATTTTAATTTGTAGCTAAGTAATAGAATCCAAGTCTCTCCCGTTTGCCAATATCTTTGTCCTTTCTACCTTCTGAGAATTCTGCAACTTGATTTCAGTGTTTCTGGGTTGAAGGGATTTGAGTACATGATTAATCAGAAGTGGTGTCTTTGGCAGGGTTCACGTGATGTGAGCCGGGGAGCGGCTGCGTTTTTGCGAGCTCCGGCCCTGCTCATCTTTTAACCGTTTATTTTATCATGGGGCACATTTGATATCTGCTTTCCCTTGGGTTACATGGCTTTGTCCCTGTACAATTCTGATTGGTGTTTTGGTTTCTGATTGGTGTTTTGCAAAGACGAACCAAGGTAAATCATAAAACTCCTCATTTGTTCATGGCGGTCGGAGTAGGGCTTGGCTTTCAGTGGTGTTGTTGCTGCTGACCGGACTTTCACTTCATTGGTGCTGTGTTAATCCGGATGGTGGCCGCCATGGGAAATGTTGGCATGGTTGAAGATCTCACTCCTTCGGTGCAGATCTTCAGAGCTCACTTTGAAGAATTGCGGGGTACATTTAGGAGAACGGTGGAGGTACATGAGAGAGCTCTTTCACTTGAAAGAGAATTTTCAAGTGACATGAGGGCCCGCCTTCTTGTCATTGAGATCCTACTGCCTGGGTCTAAGAGTTAGGGTGCAGGCAAGTGGTGTTTGTGTGCTTGGTCCCTGGCGAAAGGTGGGAGGCGAGTTCCTCATTGAATTTGAAAATTTGCTGCCAGGTTTTTGTCATAGTTTCTTATGTGTCGGTATGTGTTGAGCTAAGCCAGGTCCGGTCATGTGAATCATATATCCTGTTGTCTCTGGGGGCTTGGGATGTCCCCACTCGTGTGTGCTTACTGGGGACATCCTGGAACATTGGCTTCTGCTTCTTTGGTGCACAGTGTCCCAAGGATGAGCCGAGTCCTATTCCTGGTGCCCCTGGAGGGTGGGATGCCTTTTTAGTTGATGGAGTGACCTGTTCTCTTTTTCATTGGTGGCTGCTTGGTGGCGCCTTGGAAATACAGAGCCTAGCTGGGGTCTTGATCGCTTGTTATCCTGTGAGTAGTTCTTGTTTTTCATTCCTTTTTCTTCCTTGGGAGGCTCTGAAGGTTTGCCGTTAATCCGAACATGTTGCTGCCGGTTGTCTCTGCGTAGTTGTGTGGAATGATGTTGGTTCTGAGCTGGGCCTCAGTCTGGGGTTATGATGGATTGCGTGGAGGGCAGCACGGTGGCACAGTGGTTAGCATTGCTGCCTCACGGCGACGAGGTCCCAGGTTCGATCCCGGCTCTGGGTCACTGTCCATGTGGAGTTTGCACATTCTCCCCGTGTTTGTGTGGATTTCACCCCCACAACTCAAAGATGTGCAGCGTAGGTGGACTGGCCACGCTAAATTGACCCATAATTGGAAAAAATGAAATCGGTACTCTTAAAAAAAAACTGATGTGTTGTGTGGTCTGTATCCTACTCCTCTAAGATCTGGGCTTTTTGTGTATTTTTCTTTACTTTTGTAAGTATGGGTATGAAGAATCTGTACTTGGCTGCTGCATGGATGCTGATGGGTCTGATATTCAAGGAGAAGAGGCTGTGATGGGTTGTTGATGCCTTTGGTGCTGCTAAAGTTGAGGGAGATGGACCCCCAAACACAGTGTGGAAATTTATCTTGATTTCTTGGAGTAACCTATGGGCTGTCGCCTTATGGGAGGGTGTGTACCATTTTACCCTGATTTATATGACCACGTCCTGTTTCAACCTCCATCTCTGGTGAGGCTCTATAGGTACTTGGTTATGGGCGGGATTCTCTGACCCCCTACCCGGCCGGAGAATCGCCGGGGGGGGGGGGGCAGCATGAATTCCACCCCCGCCGGCCGCCGAATTCTCCGGTGCCGGAGAATTGGCAGGAGCGGGAATCGCGTTGGTCGGCAGCTGCTGGCAGCGGCCCCCCAGGCGATTCTCCGACCCGCAATGGGCCGAAGTCCGGCTCGTGAGGGGGGGGGGGCGCGGGGCGATCTGGCCCCTTGGGTGCCCCCACGGTGGCCTGGCCCACGATTGGGGCCCACCGATCCGCGGGTGGGCCTATGCCGTGGGGGCACTCTTTTCCGACGCGTCGGCCGCTGTGGTCCTCTGCCTTGGCCGACGCATAGGTGAACCCCCCTTGCGCATGCGTGGGGTGACGTCTGCAGCTGCTGACGCTCCCACGCATGCGCGGACCAGCGCCATCTGGTGGATCCCTTCGGCCCCGGCTGGCGCGCCGCCTAAGTCCTCCCACGCCGGCCGGCCGGGTGCAAACCACTCCGGGGCGGGCCCAGCCCCCAAAGGTGTGGAGGATTCCGCACCTTTGGGGCGGCCCGACGCTGGAGTGGCACACGCCACTCTGTCCCGCCAGGACCCCCCGCCCCACCGGGTACGGGAGAATCCCTCCCTATGTCGAATGATTGCACTGAGCCTGTTGTGTTGTCCTCCTGTCTCTCTCTCTGTACACTATGCTGATCTGATTTTTCTTCATCCTTGCTGATGTATTATTTTGTAATTTTGTTGCGTTATCTTCTAATATGTAAAACCTTAATACATATACTTTAAAAAAAAGACGTGCCATCTTTCACACAGGAAGTAGAAGCAGGAGTAGCCCACCTGGCCCATCAAGCTTGTCCTGTCATTCAATACGATCAGGGCTGAGCTATGCCGGCCTCAACTCCTTCTCTGTGCCGTCTCCCCAAAGCCCTCTATTCCTCCATCGATCAAATATTTATCTACCTTCACTTTAAATACTTCTAATGATCCAACCTCCACCATCCTTCAGGGCAGAGAATTCCAGAGATTCATAACCGACTGCGAGAAGAAAGTTCTATACATCTCGGTTTCAAATGACCGTCCCTTTAACCTATAGCTATATCATCTTATTCGAGACTCTCCCACTCGTGAAAACATCTCAACATTTACCCCATCAAGTCCCCTCAGGATCAGATATAATCACCCCTCACTCTTCTGAACTCCAATGAATACAGACCCAGACTATTTAGTCTCTCGTGATAGAACAACCCTCTCACCCCAGGAATTAGCCTGGTGAACCTCCTTTGGACTTTCTCAATGTTAATATGTCCTTTCTTAGGTAAAGGGACCAAAACTGTATGCAATATTTCAGGGGAAGCCTCATCAACACCCTGTACAATTGCAATAAAACCTCCCTAATTTTAAACTCCAAGCTCTTTGCAATAAAGATAGATCCCTCTGTACTTCACTCACCTGCAAACTCTCTCCATTTGGATAATATTCAGCCTTTTGATTCCTTCCACCAAAGTACATAACCTCACACATTCCCACATTAAACTCCATTTGCCAGGTTTTCGCCCAGTCAGCCAATCTATCTATATCCCACTGCAGGATCACAATACCCTCATCACATAATGCACTCCCACCTATTTTCGTATCATCGGCAAATTGGGACACCTTGGGCAGGATTCTCCGACCCCCCACCGGGTGGGAGAATCACCGGGGGTCAGTGTGAATCCCGCCCCCGCCGTCCTCCTAATTCTCCCGCCCCCCCCCAAAAACCGGCCCGGCGTGAGTCGCGCCGCCCGCCTCGGAGAATGGCGGGGTCTGGCGCAACTCAATGGGAGCCAGGGCTGCCCGAAATCTCCGGCCTGCAATGGGCCGAAGTCCCGCCCGTCTGTTGCCAGTTCCACTGTCGTAAATTAGAGTAGGTCCCTTACTGGCGGGACCTGGCGGCGTGGACGGGCCCCGGGGTTCTTGGGGGGGCGCGAGGGGATCTGGCCCCAGGAGGTGGCCCCACGGTGGCCTGGCCCGCGATCGGGACCCACCGATCCTCGGCCGGGCCTGTGCCGTGGGGGCACTCTATTGTTCCACACCGGAGGGTATGGTCCTCCGCCATTGCCGGTGTGGAAGCGAATCCCTCTGCGCATGCACGGGGATGACGCCAGCACGCGCTGGTTGACTCGCGACGGCCAGCGGAGGCTTTTTGGCGCCTTTGGGGCGGCCCGACGCCGGGGTGGTTCACGCCACTCCGTTCCTCCGGGACCCCCCTTCCCACCGGGTAGGGGTAAATCCCACCCCTTACATTCTGTTCCTGACTTCCAGGTGATTAATGTAAACAGAGAACAATTACAGGCCTAGAATTGATCCCTACGGTACTCCACTGGTAACATCTTTCCATCCTGAAATGGACCCATCTATTTCAACTCTGTTTTCTATATAGCAGCCTGTTTTCAATCCATGCTAACACACTGTGGTGAATGTAACTTGGTAATTCACACTGTATTTTTGTAAGTGCAGTAGCGCTATCCGACCACTAGGGGGAGTAGCTCTGGGAATGCTCAGGTCTTTGTACGGGGCTCCATCCTTGGCTCCGCCCATGACTCCTCCCCCTTGTGCTGCTGTATAAATACCCTTGTCCAGAGTTAGCCTGCAGTTCACCAAGAGTTCATCAACGGGTAACAGGCTGGCTCTGTAGTAAGTAGATTAAAACCACTGTTCATATCGGAAAGCACGTGTCTGGTAAATTGATGGTTCCATCGCACACTTCTTCCAATTCCATGGGCTTTTACTTTATGCATCAGCCTCTTATGCGGCATCTTGTCAAATGCCTTTTGGAAATCTAAATACACAACATCTACAGGTTTCCCTCTATCTACTCTCCCTGATACCCTCCCAGAATTTAGAAAATTACAAAATATTTCAACCAATGAGTCCACTATCTCTGCAACCACTTCCATTAAAACCCTAATGTGCAGTTCATTAGGTCCTGCCGACTTGTCCACCTTTACTCACTTGAGTTTCTCAAATACTCTATCCCTTGAGATTGGGACTTTTGTAAGTTCTACCATGTGACTTGAAATCAACCCATCTGATATCTTATGGTTATTTTCAATATCTTCCATGGTGAAGACTTATGCAAACAATGTATTTAGCATATCCACCATTTCTTTGTTTGCTATTATAAATTCACCAGCATCATTCAGTAGAGGTTCCACATTTACCTTTTTCTATTTCTTGATCCATGGAAAATTTTACTATTTGTCTTTACACTGCGTGCAAGTTTTCTCTCAAAATTCATTTTCTAATAATAATCTTTGTTAGTGTCACAAATAGCCTAACATTAACACTGCAATGAAGTTACTGTGAAAATCCTCCAATCGCCATCCTAAGTGACCTGTTCTGGTAGACGGAGGGAGAATTCAGAATGTCCAATTCACCTAACAAGCACGTCTTTCAGGACTTGTGGGGGGAAACTGGAGCACCTGTACGAAACCTATACAGTCACAGGGAGAACGTGCAGATTCCACACAGATAGTGTCCCAAGCCGGGAATCGAACCCAGATCCCTGACGCTGTGAAACAACAATGCTAACCACTGTGCCACCGTGCTGCCCAGTATCCCTTATGAGCTTTTTAGTCTTTTGCTGCTGGATCCTAAAATCTTCCCAGCCCAATGGTCTACCAATATCCCTTGCCACCTTGTCAATCCTGCTTTTCAGTTTAACATTATCCTTGACCTCCTTTGTTAAGTATGGATTTTGCCTCTTTCTCGTGAAATCCCTCTTTTTTGATTGGGATAAACTCCTGCTGAGTATTATGGACTATGTATTATTTTTGAATATCTTCCGCTGCTCATCTACTGACCTGTATCTTTGCTTGTTTACCCAGTTCACCTGAGACAACGCTTCCCTCATACTATTAAAATTGCCTTTATTTAAGTTGAGGACACTGGTTATGGACCTATAGCGTTCTCCTTCAAACTATATCTGGAATCATATTGTTGTCACTACCCCCTAGGGGATTCTTGACCACAAGACCTCTTATTAATCCTTCTTCATTACAGAAAACCAAATCTAAAATAGCCCACTCCCAGGTAGGTTCCGCAACATCCTGTTCTAAAAAGCTGTCCCTGATGTACTCCACAATTCTTCTACGTTTGCTTTGTCCAATTTGCAGATTAAAATCTCCCATGATAATTGCTGTTCCCTTCAAACATGCCCTTGTTATTTCCCCATTTATGCTCTGACCTCTTGAGACATCACATTTTCAGGGTCTATAGAATACTCCCACCCTTGACTTCCTTCCCCTGCTATTCATGACTTCAACCCAAACCGATTCTATATCGCATCCACTGCCTTTATATTACGACTCAGTGCTGTTCTGAAACTTGACTTGGTTCCGCCTCCTTTCCTCTTTTGCCTGTTTTATTCGAACATTGTACACCTAGAATGTTGAGCACCCAGTCATGGTGACCAGTCCTGGTCACCCTGCAACCACGATTCTGCAATAACTAATACATCACACTCGTACATTGCAATTTGTGCTATGAACTCATCTATCTTGTTGTGTGTTTTTGTTTACATTTCCTGCCCCGGCCTGTCACACTGGTGAGACAAGGTCTGATTCGTCTTTTGTGGATGTAAAAGTTCCGTTGACAGTATTCCAAAAAGAGCTGGTGAATTCTTCCCTATGTCCTGGTCTACATCACCAAAACAAATTCTGAACACTTGATCATAATCTCGTTGCTGTTTGCAAGACCCGATTTTCCGATGTGCATAGATTTTCTGCCATTTTTCTCATGCTACGGGGGAGGCAGTGACATAGTGGTATTGTCACTAAATTAGCAATCCAGAGACCCAGGGGAATGCACGAGGGACCTGTGTTTGAATCCCACCACGATGGCAGATGATAACATTTAAATTCAATAAGTATCTGGAATGAAAGTCCAACGATGACCATGAAACCATTATCGGTTGTCATAAAATCCCATCTGATTCACTAATGTCTTTAGGGACGGAAATCTGCCGTCCTCACCCGGTCTGGCCTACTTGTGACTCCAGATCCACAGCAATGTAGTTGACTCTTAAATGCCCTCTGAAATGGCCAAGCGAGCCACTCAGTTCAAGACCAATCAAGGTTCAGCAATCAATGCTGGCCCAGCCAGCGATACATTATCACACGAATAGATTAAAAATATCAAAAGTTTCATTGCATGTAAAGTGCGACAAGAGGTCCAAAAGTCATGAAAAATGTTAATTAGATGAAAACACGTTTATCTGTGGATTTGAAAAATCATTCATATTCTTCCAAGTTCTACCTTGCTCACTCCCTTTCTTATGACTATTCCCTCCCGTAACTAACATTTTCAAGATTCTTTGTACCCACAGCCCTCTTTCTCCTTTGCGAGAGCTCTGAAATGGTGGGGAAAAAGAAAATAAAATGAAAAGAAGGATCAAGCGAGAAACTAGGAAGGAATATTTTATTGTTATTATAAATAAATGTTCATTACAATTGGCTAATGTTAACTTAATAATTACAATTTATACATTAGTAAGAGGCGTAGACTTGATTTTACAGCACGTTTATAAAGTTACAACATGAGAGAAAATTGGTGAAACAATATTTTGACAGACCTTTCAGGGAAGGTTCGTCCCTGATTATATTAACTAAAAACTAATCTTGGGAGCTGGCATCAATGCAAGTTCTTCCTTCACTGCCACATGTATTAAAAGAGATGGCACCACGAAAAATAATAGTATTAAGAACTCTGTGTACTAGGGATCAGAGGAGATAAAACAAGAGTTGCTGGCAACGTGACTGAGTAGGATGGAGGCAGGAGGTTGGCCACTGGAGTCAACAGACTAATAGGAATGCCAGTTAACCACTCAATCACCTTTCATATTACCCTGCAGGATGTTGTCCTATGGTTGCTTGCAGCCAATCCACACAGTATCACGTGCATTTTGGGTGTTGCCTCAAGTGTTGGGAGTTGGGCAGATAGGTGGGTGTATCTTTTTCAGATAGGCTGATTTTCCAAGCGTGCGTAGCGAGACAATGGAGCTCGTAAATGATGGGGTTGCGGACAGGTGAGGTATAGTATGGCTCAGGAAGCAGGCTGAGTTATTTTGGATGGATTGGAGCATGTCTATGGCTGAGGTGAGGAGGCTAGTGTTAGCGAAATCAAACCTTGCGTGAGAGGAGAAATGGAATGGAGCTGAAAGAAAGGGTCTTTTCCAAATGACCAGTCGCGAAGGAAGAAGTCAAGCAGGAAGGCGATTTGGTCAAGACACGAGAGGGCCAATTGGTGGAATTGTACCCGAGCAAGAATCACTGTCTTCACTTGGGGATGGGGGTGCGAGTGGGGGTGCTGATGTGGGTGAAAGTGGGGGTCAGCAATAATGACCCAAAAACATATTTTTGAACATAGGTGAAATGGGAAGATTGTAGTTATTTTCTTGATGAACAAAATGGCCTTCCACGTATCCAGAACTAAGGTGGTAGCATTTATTTATTTATTTTTTAAAAAAAAATTTAGTGTACCCAATCATTTTTTCAATTAAGGGGCAATTTAGCGTGGCCAATCCATCTAGCTTGCACGTTTTTGGGTTGTGGGGGCGAAACCCACGCAGACACGGGGAGAATGTGCAAACTCCACACGGACAGTGACCCAGAGCCGGGATCGAACCTGGGACCTCAGCGCCGTGAGGCGGTTGTGCTAACCACTAGGCCACCGTGCTGCCCGAGGTGGTAGCATTTATAAACTGTTATAACCCGCACAAAACTTCAGGGAATGGACCAATTAGCTTCCCTGCAAGCCTAGTAGAATCCGAACTTCCCAGCTGAGAGGCGGGGACCCATAACTGGAGTAATTGACCAGATGGGAGCTGAGCATGAGTAGTCCTGACTGGGATCCAGCGTGTACTGTCTATATAGTTTGCTCTGCAATAAAATACATTTCTGTACACCTCGCATTTTGGACTCCCCTGTGTCCACTAAGTTGGTAATGAGGGGAAAAGTGGAGATACAGACGGTGCTGCTAACTGTTGGAAGAACGGTCAGTTCCTATGACATTACCTGTTTTCAAAATGTCGCTCCTTGGGAGACTTAATGTGTTCGATGCAAACGTGGAAGATTGGATGTAAGACATATGTGCTACTTTTTCAGGGCTAATGCTATAAGTGGTGATGGGCGACAGACAATAATAATACACTTGACCGTCTGTGGAGCCCCTGCCTTCAGCGTAGTAAAAAGCCTCATGCACCACGTAGTTCCAGACTCCAAGACCTTTGAAGAGTTGGTAGCACTAATCATGAACCATTATGACCCCAAGCCATCAGTCGTTGTGCAATGTTACTGAGAGGACTCCAGGGGAGTCTGTTACTGAGTTCTTAAGGCATTTGAGGAAACTAACTGAATTTTGTGATTTTGGCCCTTTCCACCCCCCACCCCCGAGGTACTGTGGGATCGGTTAGCTTGTGGCAACCCAACGAAATACGAATGATAATAAAAATAATCGCTTATTATCACAAGTAGGCTTCAATGAAGTTATTGTGAAAAGCCCCTAGTCGCCACATTCTGGCACCTGTTCAGGGAAGCCGGTACAGGAATTGAACCCGCGCTGCTGGCATTGTTCTGCATTACAAGACAACTGTTTAGCCCACAGTGCTAAACCAACCCCTACTTGCCAGTTGCTTGCCAAGCCACTGATAGACTTTAACAAGGCCACAGATAGACTTTAACAAGGCCACAGAAAATTAACTTTCCCGAGAAAGTGCAAAAAAGGAAGTACAGAAATTCCACGGGATGGAAGTGAACAGAATGGGACATGTCCGCACTTGGCATTCGGCACCCCCTGAAGAGGAACCCCCAGATCCCGGCATTGGGGCGAACACCACCGAGGCCAGGTTCGTGGATATAGGACCGGGTTAGCTGGGTAAATTATGCCCCTCCCCCCATGCCCCCCCCACCCCCGCCATGTCCGTAGAAAGAGACCCCCAAACGATGTTGGTCATGCGGCCGGAAAAGCCGCAATGAGCAAAAGCCACAGGGCGGCCAACAAACCCTCTGCTCCACTTGAGGTAGGCGTCAACCCAGAGCCAGCGCTTTCCACCTGGAACACCCCAATCACAAACGCATGCAGCTGAATTACATCATGGCACCCAAAGGTGCCCCCATTCAAACCATCATTTGGATAAATAGTCACAATGTCGTAATGGAATTGGACCCAGGAGCCCCGCGGTCTCGGTCATAGGTAAACAAATGTTTGAACAAATTCAGTCAGGAGTACAACGGGTTGAGCTTATGAGAGACTGGCAACCTGCACGGAGGAACCACTCGCCATAGCTGGAACCATGGTGACCTAGGTGATCTACGGCACCAATCTGTACGGCTGCCGTTGATTGTGGTAAAAGGACGTGGCCCTAGTCTGTGAGGCCGCGATTGGCTGCAAAGACTTTGCCTAGATTGGCAGCGGGTTTTTCAGCTGGGTGCAGGAGTCCTCTCTGAGGTGTTGGGGAAATACCCGAAAATTTTCCAAATCGGGCTGGGGAAAATCAAGGCTAAAATACATGGAGACACTGAAGCGCAGCCTAAATATTTTGGGCCCCTTCAGTCCTCAATGCGCTACTAGTGAAGGTTGAAGCAGAGCTCGACCGGCAAGAGGGCCTCGGCATCAGCCGGTGAAATTCGCTGATTAGGCAGCACCGGTAGTTCCCATCCTTAAACCGGAAAAAACGGTTTGATTTTGCGGCGACAATTAATTCACAGTGAATAGGGCCTCCCGATTGGATAGACATTCGGTGCCGCGAATCAAAGATTTGTATGCAAAATTGACTGGAGATCATTCGTTAACAAAGCTTGATATGAGTAATGCATATCTCCAACTGGAATTGAACCCTGAGTCCAGACAATACATGACCATAAATACCCACAGGGGCCTTTATGAGTTGACAAGATTGTCCTTCGGCATGTCGTCAGCTTGCGCCATTTCTCAGCGTGTCATGGATAACATTCTGAGGGGACTACCACGTGCTGCGGTTTATTTGGATGACATATTGGTCACGGGTACGACAGAGCGAACACTTGAGCAACCTGGACGAGGTGCTTCGCTGTTTTTCAGAGATGAGCATCTGCCTCCAAAGAGAGAAGTGCGTCTTCCTCGTCAGGGAGGTTATTCACAGGATCCCGTGTAGACCAGGATGGACTACACCCAGTGGAAGAGAAGGTGCAAGCAATTCAACAGGCCCCCCGCGCTGGAGAACACGACTGAGCTGTGTTCGTTTCTGGGCCTCATGAATTATTATGGAAAACTCATTCCTGGACTCGCAACCTTGCTAGCTCCACTGCATGTCCTACTGAGGAAAAAAAACCAGCCATGTGGCTGGAGTGCGCCACAGGACAAGGCGTTTACTCAGGTAAAAAAGCAGTTGACATATCTGGCCTGGTAACGCACTATGATCCCACTAAACCGCTGGTAGTCTCGTGCGATGCCTCACCGTACGCCATTGGCGTCATATTGCATATGGCATGGACGATGGTAGAGAATGGCCAATTGTATTAGCCGCCAGAGCACTGGCGAGAGAAACTATGCGTAAATTGGAAAAGATGGATTTGCCGTAGTTTTTGTACTCACAACATTCCATCAATACTTGTCTGGATGTCGTTTTACGATAATAATAACAATAATCTTTATTATTGTCACAAGTAGGCGTACATTAACGCTGCAGTGAAGTTACTGTGAAAAGCCCCTAGTCGCCAACTACGCTGCCTTTTGGGGAACACTGAGGGAGAATTCAGAATGTCCAATTCACCTAACGAGCACTTCTTTCGGGACTTGTGGGAAGAAACTGGAGCACCCGGAGGAATCCCACGCAGACACGGGGAGAACATGCAGACTCCGCACAGTCAATGACCCAAGCTGGGAATCGAACCTGGGACCCTGGTGCTGTGAAGCAACAGTGCTACCCCACTGTGCTATCCTGCCGCCCCGTACTGACGGACCACAAACTATTGTGGGGAGTCTTCAAGGAGGACAAGGCTATCCCACCCATCACATCAACTCGTATCCAGGGATGGGGCCTCTTGTGTGTGGCGTATGAATATGTTTCAGCACCGACTGGGCACACAGATTGCGAACGCAGATACATTGATTAAACTTCCTCTGCCGGCATGACCACCGACTCCACCCAGAGCCGAATAAGCCGCAGCCCCATTGTACCTCATGGATACGTTGCCGGTCACGACAGCACAAATACTTGAGTGGACGCAAACAGATCTTTTATTTTCTGAGGTCCGCCATATCGTGCCAGACAGTGGTCAGCACCAGAAACCTCCCAATGAATTAAAGGCTTTTTCGACCAAGATATCAGAGTTCATCTTCGATGATAGCATCCTTCCAAGGGGAACTCACATAAGGGTCAGGACTTTATACTGCAAGACCTGCATAACAAGCACCCAGGCGTATCAAAAATTAAAATGCTTGCCCAAAATGATGTCTGGTGGTCATTCCCAGTTTGACCCTGGCGCGTAATTACAGAAGCCTGTCTACAGTTTAAATCCCTAGTCCCTTTCGATTTCCTTGTGTGTCTTTCCCCCTCAGCCACCCCTTTCCTCGCCCCCCCCCCTCCCCCTTTCCTTTTCATCTATGAACAGATCCTGGAACAAATTGGTGAGCTTCTTCCACATCCTGTTGAAGCCTTCTTCCAACCTTCGGATGGCAAATTTTAGTTTCTCCGAGTTCAGGAATTTCGCCAGGTCGGATAGCCAGTCTGCAGCCTTGGGTAATGCTGCTGATCGGCAGCCGAGCAGGATTGTTCAGCGGGAGTTTAGGGAGGCAAAGGCTAGGGCGTTGGCCCCCCCATCCCCAGGAAGAGTTCTGAGACCTCGAAGACAGCCACTTTTGGGCATGGATCCACCCTCACTCCCAGAACCCTCGACATGGCCTCAGAAAATTTCTCCAGTACCCGGCAGG
Organism: Scyliorhinus canicula; assembly: GCF_902713615.1. Lineage (NCBI taxonomy): Eukaryota > Metazoa > Chordata > Chondrichthyes > Carcharhiniformes > Scyliorhinidae > Scyliorhinus > Scyliorhinus canicula. The sequence continues at coordinate 91,240,585 of NC_052164.1, read as the reverse complement.
TCTGGGACAAGCGCGGAACATGTGGGCGTGGGTGGCCGGGCCTCCCTGGCACCACTCACATTTTTCCTCCACCTCCGGAAAGAATCTATTCATTTATGTTCTGGTGAGGTGTGCTCTGTGCACCACCTTTAGCTGCCTTAGGATCAGCCCTGCGCATGTGGAGCTGGAGTCCTCCCCCTATTTCCAGGCCTAGCTCCTCCTCCCATTTTTTCCTTGTCTCGTCTGGGGGGAGTGAGCTTCCTCCGACAGTCGCCCTTATGGGCCCCCACAGTTTCCCTCCCTTAGGTCGCCTGCATCCAGCAGTTCTTCAACTAATGAATGTCTTAGTATCTGGGGGTACATCATTGTTTCCTTATAGAGGAGGCTTTTGACCTGTGTTTGTCTTAGTTCATTTCCTTTTGGCAATTAGAACTTCTCCGTGAGTTACCCTAGTGTCGCTACTTTGTCGTCTGTGTCCCCTTGTCCTGTCTCCACCTTTTGAAGGTGGCATCCATTATTGCACGAGTAAACCTGTGGTTGTTGCAGATGGTGGACATTTTGGTTATGCTGAAGTATTGCATCATCTGGTACACACCCGAGCGTGGCCACTACCTCTGGGCTTCTTGAGTGCTTGCTCGGGGTGGGGGGGAGATGGGAGTGCGGTTGTGACTAGGTTTGGAGGGACGTCCCTATGCAGGAACTCGGATCCATCTTCATCCATTCTTCTCCCGGTTCCTTGACCCATCTCCTCACTCTTCCTGCTGAGGCTGCCCAGTGATAGAACTGTAGGCTTGGGAAGGCCAGGCCTCCCATGTTTCTTTTCCTTGTCAGACCTTAGAACATAGAACATAGAACATAGAACGATACAGCGCAGTACAGGCCCTTTGGCCCACGATGTTGCACCGACATGGAAAGTGAAAAACTAAAGGCCATCTAACCTACACTATGCCATTATCATCCATATGCTTATCCAATAAACTTTTAAATGCCCTCAATGCTGGCGAGTTCACTACTGTTGCAGGTAGGGCATTCCACGGCCTCACCACTCTTTGCGTAAAAAACCTACCTCTGACCTCTGTCCTATATCTATTACCCCTCAATTTAAGGCTATATCCCCTCGTGCTAGCCACCTCCATCAGCGGGAGAAGGCTCTCACTGTCCACCCTATCTAACCCTCTGATCATTTTGTATGCCTCTATTAAGTCACCTCTTAATCTTCTTCTCTCTAACGAAAACAACCTCAAGTCCATCAGCCTTTCCTCATAAGATTTTCCCTCCATACTTATTTTGTATCCTCGGGTTCTGCCCCCCCCCCCCCCCCCCCCCCCCCCCCCCATCCCCCATCCCCCATGCACACACACAAACGCCATAATTAGTTTGTCTGCTGCGTTGAAGGTGTTGGGGATATGGATCGGGAGTGATCTGAACAGGAACAGGAACCTGGGTAGGATGTTCATTTTGATCATCTGCACTCTCCCCGCCAGGGAGAGTGGGTCCCACCTCTGCAGGTCCCATTTGAATTCCTCCACCAGACCCGTCAGGTTCCATTTGTGGATCCGGGCCCAGTCATGGGCTAATTAGATCCCCAGGTCGCGGAATTTGGTCTGGGCTTGTGAGAACGGCAGTCCTTCCAGCTCTGCCCCTCCCCCATGCGGTATCACTGGGAAGATCTCACTTTTGCTCAGTTTAAGTCTGTAATGCAAGACTGCTCCGACCTCCTTTAAGGGTTTCATTACCCCTTGCATGCTGGAACAGATAATCAATGTGGAGTGAAACTCTGCTTTCTACCCTTCACTGTTCTGAGGACAATCGCCTGTGGCACCATTGCCAGAGCAAACAGTGGCGGTCGGCTGGTGCCTCTGTGCAGCTGGAAGTATTCAGAACTGGTGGTGTTTGTCCGTACGCTCGCCATGGGAACGCTTTACAGTAGTTTCACCCAGGAAGTGAATCCTGGCCAATACACTTGCTGTCCTAATGACTGAAAGTAAACTTGCTTCATAGTCAGAACCTGCACACAATACTATTTGTATCTGGCTATATTGTTGCTGCAAGCAAGAAAATAAATGACACAGGCCTTCAAGTGAAGTAGCCTACTTACATACAGACAGAGATAAAGGGGAAAGAGGAGAGACACAGATCAAATAAGCAGATCCGAACTCTGGTTTCTGGCCCCATGACACTGCAGTGCGCACACTTAATCACCAAGACAAGGATGGGACCAAATAATGACAGCAATCTTTTGTCAAAAGAAAAAAAAAAAATCTTATCTGTTCCTTTGATACCCATCAACTGGAGATGAGGTGAAATAATTCTTTGGAGAAGCTGATTTTTCTACATCATCACCCTTCAATAACAGGCAATCAACTTTATTGTCTACTGTGGCCAGCAGTGATTCAGTTGAAAGAGCAGAATACCGGGCCGTAACTGCAATGTTTTGTTATAAAACTTTATGTCAACCCCTGCCTTTACTCTATTACCGCTTTCCTTATTGTTGAAGAACTCTATCAAGGCAACAGTTTTGATACAATCTGCCGACAACCTCGTCAGGAAACACTGGCATTGTGAAATACAATGGTACGCAGACGGTCCAGAAGGCCCGTGGTTTTGCGATTGGTCTACATTAAGTTAACTGGTGAACTGAAGCCTCAGAACGCCTCCAGGAGCTCAGTCAAGCTTGCCATGAAAGCGATGGAAAATCGAGTTGTGCATGTGTGTGTGTGTATGCGAATGTACATGTGCATGTGTGTGCCTGCGTACAAGTCACACGTGTGCACTCCACAAACTTTGTTCTTTAGCCCCCAACTCACCCTCTGTCCCTCTCCCTGTGAGGTAGCAGTGCTAACCACTGTGCCACCGTTCCGGCCTTGTCAAGGAAAGGATATGGTTTCATTTTAGTGTTTGATTGGGCCTCAATTGTTTACACTGATTTCCACACAGTTTTTATGCTCGTCAGTCATTGAGATTTTTCCCAAAATACTTGGTGGAATTTGCCATCAAGGAAATTGGCATAAATGCCAGCATGCCTTGCTGGATTAAGCCATTTCAATGGCTTTTCAGCCAATGTCTACATGTCAAATAACTCTGATCAACTAAATGCCAAGAAATGACTTCAATCATTGTGCTTTCTATTAATTGCAGGACTGTAAGTCACATATTTTGATGCCATGAATTTCAGACTACATCTGAATATTTGGCCCTGCAATATCAGATCCCTGTTATGATATTTATCGCAAATGTTAATTCCTCGGTATTTCCAATTGATAATTGCTTAGTCAGTTACGTATTCACATCAATCCCAGTTCAAAGAGAAACTACCTTCAGCTACGGCTGCCAACACCGAGAATTTGCGTTGACGTAGCACCTGGAACATGAAAAATATCTCAAGGCACGTCAGAGGATCATTATCAAACAAACTTTGACATCAAGCCGCACCAAGGGGTGGGATTTTCCAGCCCTTCCTGCCAGTGGATTTTCCAGTCCCATCAAGGTTGACCCCCCTGCGGTTGGCTTCCTGGCAGCGAGGGGAGCAAGCCATGCAAAAGCCCGTAGGCCTTGGTGGCACCGGAAGACCCCGCTGGCGGCCAATGGTGCACCACATCGGCCGCATGGAATGCCACTGCGGGGGGCTGGGGGGTGGGGGGACGAGGGGGGTGCAGAAAGTCCCAGCCAAGGAAATGTTAAGGTAGATGAGCAAAAGATTGATCAAAGTGCGAGAAGCACTTTAGAGAAGGGAAGCAAGAAAACGAGGAAACGCCAATGTTTAAGGCCTGAGCTGCTGACAGCATGGCCGCCAATGGTGGAGTGGCTAAAACTAATTCATATTTTATTCAAAATGTGGCTGAACAGATTCTAAAGTGAAGGCAAACACAATGACCTTTATTTAGCCGTCTGCATGCACAAATGTCATATATACAGTCGTTAGTAACCTGTAACTGACAAGAGACGATGCTTACACGTTTAGAATTCACTTCAGTTATTCTATCACATTATACAGATCGAAATAACAAGAAACAAATTGGAATTTCAAGTGTTGTGTTGACAGTAATTTAGTTCATGCCTTTTCATTAAATGTGACTTGAAATGGCTAACTACAAAGCAGCCTGCAGATCACTATCTGTAATAATGTTGAATAACAAGTCGATCAAATGCAGAATTGACTTGAACACTTATCGCAGTTTGTGCAGCACAAAATAAAAGTCACGTACTCATATCAGCGCTTTGCAGTCCTTATTTACTAATATGTCTAAAAATGAAGGGCACAGTTGTAATTCTGTGTAAAACAGGAACTGCCAGAACAGACAACTAGGAGCAGCTGTTAATGCAATGTCATGATGTTGGCAGAGATTCCGATAATGTGGATGGATGGGCGTTGGCAATCGGATTGGACAGAAGATGGATAGCTCATTTTTGGCACAGGGCACTCCACCAGGAAGGGGCATAATTGAAGTTAACGTGTGCAATGAAGTGAGCATGAAATAGCAATTCCGCGGAATTAAGGGAAAAAAAGATCGAGGCACATAGGGAGTGTAATCGCAAGAGTGAGATTATGAGCAAGAGCGAGTGTTGAACAGGGCTCACAGTGATCGTTCTTTGTATGTCGGCACCATAGAGCTGATAGGTGGTGAAACCTGATGGAAAGCGAACTGACAGGCCCTGTCAGTTTCCTTTATGAAGTGCTTTTATTACAATCGTGCTTGAAATTACATTATGCAAATATTGGCATATGAGAGCTTTAATATGATCACATAAAATTCCATTGCCCGCCATTATAATGGAGAGCCAGTGACCTGCGTATTTTGCTCCACCTGTTAAAATAGCAGACGTAGAAATTTACAATGAATAATTAAACATTTGCCCGTGAGTGTTCACCCAGCATAATTCTGAGGTCAAAGTCTCACATTTCAGGGGCTTCATTTTTCATTTAAATCATGAAAGGAGAATACTTGCATAGCTTTTGACTCCGTTCCAGATGAAGTGTGGGGCAATTCAGCGTTGCAGTGGAAGGAAAGCAGAGTCAGAACAACATTTAGTCAACAAAAACCCGTCATTAAGGGGGGAGAATTTCCTCCGAATCCTAGGGCGGTATCCCAGTGGAATGAGATACCTTTACTTTTGGTCTTTGGCCACCTGTTTGACAGCTCGGCATCAGTTCCTTGAGATAACTGAAATAGAGCCGATTAAGCATAGCTGGACATTTAAATGAGACAATAATGATGCAGTAACATCATACGCTCACTTCTTAGTAATCAATGCCTCAGTTAAGCTGTAGGCTAATCAATACCATTTAAAATGTGAATCTAGTGATACCAGACACAGAACGAAAGGTGGAAGTGAATTGTAATGCCATTATGTTTTTCTTTCAGTGATGGCCGGCTGTCTAGGGTCTCTGACATTTGACCCCTTCCAGATTCTGAAGGAAGCAGATAATAATAATAGCTTATTGTCACAAGTAATTACTGTGAAAAGCCCCGAGTCACCACATTCCGGCACCTGTTCGGGGAGGCCAGTGCGGGATTTGAACCCGCGCTGCTGGCATTGTTCTACATTACAAGCCAGCTGTTTAGCCCACCGTGCTGAACCAGCTCCTAGTATTCCATTGGAAATACTCCTCCACTTTAAATCCCTTGAAGGTAGAAATTGAGACATTAGAGATTAAACAGAGGCTGGACAGACACAATGGGAGTTTTAAATGGCAGTGAATGTCACTGGCAAGACCAGCATTTGTTATTCATCCCTAATTATTAATGCTATATTAATTTGTTGTTAAGGTTAAGGATAAACAGATGGAGTGTAATTTGTTGTTCTACCCAAAAGAGCATATAAAACGGAACTCCACCGTATGCTGATGGTCTTCCGCAACTGGTGTGCATCATCACCCCGGGGAACAACATCTTAGTTTAGATAATTGAGCTTCCTTTGAAGTTTTGATTTTTGTTATAATGCCCCACCAGGGCACATCCTTAACTTAATTTGTTTGTTTTATTGATTTGTTCTTTTTCAAAGAGGTAATTTTTTATGGGTCAGGCTTTAGAAAAGTCCTAAGTATATCATGGAGTTCACCTGACCTACAACTGTTTATTGATTTTGGTTATGATGAGCACAAGAGCCTGCCTTTCAGATGTTATTCAACAGAGGTCTTAAGCGGTTTTAATCAAAAAAACAAGCTTTATTCTCTGAATGTAGTTAACATTTGTATAAACACACACAGTAAACATTTTTATCAACTACAAACATAAAGACCCCACACAGCTACAATAATCTATGTATAACCCTTAACGAATTCCCCCTTTAACTGTTCCAATTCAGTAGCAAAATCCAAAACCAGAAACTCCTTGTCAAAGGTGTGGCCCAGCACACAACACTTTTACTGGTATAAGACTTGTCATTGATACTCTGTTCCCCTTTTAAAACAGCAGGTTTGCATTCCTTCCAGAAAGAAATGATCTCTGTGAAATTATCAAGTAGTCTTTAACAGTTTTTAAAATGAAGATAGAGAAATGCGTCTTTCAACCTGTGCAGTCCAAAACCAGTCCAAAAGCTCAAAGCAAAGTAAAACCTCACAGAGCCACAGCCCAGCTTCACACACACAATGACATCACTGAAGCCATGTGATAGGACAAAAGCATTTCTTAAAGGGACACTCACATGACAGAATTCTGAAGGCTTAATTTGTTCAGCTGGGAGAGTATTAGACTAAAGATCCCTGGTTAAAACCTAGGTTTCAGCAGCCCTGTCCTGGATTGAACCTTTACAATTTTTGTTACTCTTAGATCAATGTCTTCACCTTCTGTAACATGGCGAAGAACCATTGATTTACTCAGAGCTTTTTTTTCTCCCTGAATGCGACTGATCAGTTTTGAAAAAATGCCTGTCTTCTTCTTGAAAGTTTTGTAGCCTTAATTCTTTTGGCCATTAAAAGCTGCAGGTGGTTAAGGATATTTTTCCACATGATTGCCTGCTCCTGATTTGTGGTTATGCCCACACCCAGGGACCCTTGGAGGTGGAGCATGCAGTGCCTGCCAGTATGCTTCCAGCCTTCTGTAATCAGTGGGTGACACCAGCTGGAACATCTCCCTCCAAGATGCTATTTCAATATAATTTTGATGAGTTTCCTTGATTTTTTTTTGATACAGAGCCCCTTTAAGGGTATCCCAATTGGTTTATTCATTAACTTGTCTTTTCACTTGCTCAAATGAGTATAAAAAGGAACTGCTGGGAGGTGATGTTGTCTGAGATATGTAACGCTGCGTTCTGTGAATAAACCTACTACCTAGAAAATGATCTGCGCCTATGTTCTAACTTCACCATCTGGCTTGGATCTATGTAACGCTAATTGCCCTTGAGAAGGAGGTGGTGAGCTACCTTCTTGAACCACTGCTGTGTATCTGGTGTTGTTAGGCAGGGAGGGAGTTTCAGGATTTTGATCCAGTGACAGTGAAGGAACGGTAATATACTTCTGAAGCAGGATGCTGTGTGGCTTGGAGGAGAATTTGCAGATGGCGAGTTCCCATGTATCTGCTTCCAGATGGTAAAAGTCCCAGGTTTGACTCTGACAAAGAAGACTTGGTGAGTTGGTTGGTGAGACAATGGCATCGAGTTGCCGATAGCCACACTTCTAATAAAGATAGTATGTTGTTCCCCTCTTCAGCTGAGCCAGCAGCAGAAATTGCAGGGAATGATGCTCAAAGAGAAGCCATTGATGTGCTATGCTAAAGGCGGTGACCTGTGTACGGCCAATGGCCATAAAGGTCACCACTGTCCTGTTCTTGAGCCCTGACCTTTCACTTTTTATCTGCACCGTTATGCTACTTGTGATCATGTGAGAGTATGTTGTGTTGTATAATAAGTATGCATCTTAATTCCCAATAGTTATCATTGATTTGAATGGTGATATCACATTTGTTTGAGACATGTTAGTTATTGTGTACCTATAACAATGAGACTTGGCAGTCAAGGTTAGTAAAAAAAAGCAAGAATTGAATATAATTACGGTATGTTGTATATAAATAGCATGTATTGTCGGGTAATTTCAAGGCTGCATTCTCAAACTGAACATACTGTCAGCTGCACATGTCTTAGTGGATAGCACTCTTCTTCTCGACTCAGAAGGTTGTGGGTTCAAATCCCACTGCAGGACATGGTCACAAGAATTCAGGGTGATGGTTGAGTGGAGGTGCTTTGTCAGAAGTGCTATCTTTTGGATCAGCCGTTAAACAAAGGCCCTGTGCCACCTCGGATTGAGTTGCAAGATCCCATGGCATTATTTTGAACAACAGCAGGGAAGTTATCCCCTGGCTTCCTGGCAAATACTTATCCATCAATCAACATCATAAAATAACAGGATTATCTGTCATTATCGCACTACAGTTTGTGGTTGTGAATGGTGCATTTTATATGCATTTTTTTAAAATGCCAGCTGTAAACCTAATCTTGCCTGCTATGCTCGGAGACATCCCCTCATAATTTGATTACTGCCTGGCAATTATTTCTCATAACTTAGCACTTACTGTTTGAATTTATTACTCTGTATAATTGCAGCAATTTTCCAACTTGCACGAGGGAGCCTTGCTCAATAGGAGAACATACCGGACATTCAAGTCGAAAATTGTACATACTTACGTGGGCTAAAGTGCCGAATCAATTCAGAAAAGTGGCGTCATGTTACGTTTTACCAGCAAGTTCTGAGTTTGTACACACTCTCAGAAACATTACCTCACTTAAAAAAGTTTAATCATTGCCAATATTGAACAATTGCAGGAGAAAATCTTGAGAGAAACGCATTCCAGTGCACAACCTTTCGGAAAAGCAAATTTCACTTCAGTGAAAATTGAACAATAATTTTATTGGAACGCCATAATACTTACATTTGTTGGACACAGTGTTATTCAGACTTCGTCACTTGTTCATTTCTTTATTTTAAATTTGGAGCACCCAATTCATTTTTTCCAATTAAGGGACAATTTAGCGTGGCCAATCCACCTACCCTGCACATCTTTGGGTCGTGGGGGCGAAACCCACGCAAACACGGGGAGAATGTGTAAACTCCACACAGACAGTGACCCAGAGCCAGGATTGAACCTGAGGCCTCGGCGAACCTGAAGCAGCAGCGCTAACCACTGTGCCACTGTGCTGCCCTTTACTTCTTTCCTCCACCAAGCTCCGACACCCCCATCATTTTCTCTTCCTGAAGTGGGGCACTGTTAAAGCACATAACCCAAATTGACCTTTTTAGGCACGTTCTATAACCTATGATATCCTGATCTGTACACAATGTCCTTGATTTCTTTTTTGTTGACGGTATTTATGTTGCAGTTTTCAAGTTCTTTTTTTACAGTAGTCACATCAAAACAAAGGAAAAGGAGTAAAACAAACATCGGCAAAAATGCAAAACAGGTACTAAGTCATTCCAACACAGGGACCAATAAGACTGAATGAGTTGGAGACAACATCCCCAATAAGTTCCTCCCATGAATACAAGATTCGTCTGCATCAGGCAAAATACAGCCAACAGAGAGTTACATGATTCCCATAACTTGAGAACAGAAATAACAGAGGAATCAAAATCTCCAAGAACCCCTGAGCTACGGGGGAATTACATTGACACCCACAATGCAATCAAACTCCCTTCCAAGCCCATAGCAGAGCAGGCAACCATCATTATCCCACAAGACAACAAGGAGAGCACCGAGTACTACATGTCCAAAGAGCTGTCAGGCCTCTGATCTCAAACCCAGGGTCTCCCATAGAAAATTAAGAAAAGAGTAAAGAATAAGAAACAAATAGACATCAAGGTCCTAGATACCAAACTCCACCCACTGGGTCTGAGGTCCAAGGGAAGAACAGGCCATCAGACCAGCGAACAACAGCACATCCTCTCAAGAGGGCACCAGAATAGTTATGAGGCCCAAGGCCAAGAAGTTAAACAGCCGGAAGGGGGACCCCCGCCCAAGCGAGAAGGGGGGCTGACCGGGCAACCCCGAAAGACGGGGAGGGGCGAGTCACCTTGGGAGGCAGGGCCAGCCCACCACACCCCACCCAGCACCACAGAACCCACCCCGATAACCAGGACCACGCAAGAATAAAGGATAGGGATACCACAAAACCACTTGTCCAGAAAGTCCGCTCATTTCATCCTGGCACTGAGACCCACCATCTTAACATCCCCACAAGTGCTCAGGAGAAAACCAGGTATAAAATGAGGGACTCAACGGGAGCCATACCCCCAGGGGGGTCTCAGAAAAAAAAAAGACAAGGGAAGGAACGGGACGATGGGAACTATTTATTTGGAGAATAGAGCTGTCTGGGTTACTGCCCAAGGGATGTGAAAATGGAGCCTAACAACTGAACGTCCTTGCTTTGTGAGAGTGCAGCAACTTGAGCCACATTCTAGTTTGGCATTGGCAGGAATCAGGCTCATCCCATTTCAGTGCCTGGGCCTGATTTGCCGTTTTTCCAGACAAAATGACCATGCAGCATTTTTGGGTTGTTGCATTATTTAATCAGACCATGACTGACCTACACCTCAATTCCATTCACTTGGCTACGTTCTATATCCTATGATATCCTGACCTGTACACAATGTGTAAACAATCCCTAATATAGTCAGTGCAGCAAAGCAGCTGGTTATGCTTTTCTCAAAATGTTGCATTTAAAATAAAATACATACAATATTCCTGGGGTCATTTCTTGATTAATACTGTTCCAACAGCATATTTTTTCTGCATTGCTCAACTCTTTTTTTTCTGGTCTAACTTCTTTGTTTCTTGCGCAGACCATGCAGACTGGGTTTTTCTGAAACAGTCCATCACCATTTTTGGAGGGTGAGATTGTGAGGGTGACGATTCTCAGTGGCTAGTTGGTGCAGGTAATTGGCTGTCTAATACTGAGAATGCATTTCGAATTTGGCTGTTTAATTCGCTCAAAGGTCGCCCTTGTACCCTGTAAGTTAGTATTTACCCTGCCAACCTTGCTGTTACCCACAGCACAAGTGATGGCTTACTGACAAAAGTGGCAAGATTATAAAATAAATATGGATAAGAAGGGTTTATCTGGCTGATCTTAACTAAAACCACTGGACCTGATGTCTTCACAATTTTCACAGCATCTACTTATCCTGGAAACAATTCAAAGGTGTGATCTTGAGCTCGCCCTTCACACTAGAAATCCCGCAAGAATCGGAAAAGCGATTCTTGCCGTAGAGACCGCGGTGATTTCCCCCACTTCTTTCCGACGACATCTTGTGATTCATGCCCAAATAAGGCGCGAACCTCATTGTAATACATTTAAATGGGTTTACATGTTATTAGAGGCGCCATCGCCAAATCACCTCCCCTCGCTAAATATTCATACCTCGCCGTCGTTACAACAGATTTGGCCAGATGTGAGGCAGTCGAGGGGCTGCCTCCGATGGGGGGGAGGGGTATGCAAGTTCCCCCAGGGAGGGTAGAGGGTCATGCCTGCCAACACAGCTTGGTACCACTATGCCAACCTGACAGTGCCAACCTGTGCCAGGGCAGAGTGCCAGGAGCACAGCCGAGTGAGAGCCCCTTGTGGGAGGGTGGGCATTGTTGTGTGGTGTGGGGGTGAGGGAAAGTGCTGGCTATACTTCCACAGCATTGATGGGATTGTTGAATGATGGCAGTGGATGTGGGCGGGGGGGTGGTGTTGAGTGAGCTGAACACGATCCAGGATTGCTGGCGAGTGGGGAGGGGGAGGGAGTGGAATGGCAGCAAAGATTTTCGGGGGGGGCGGCTGTCATGCATTTATCGAGTAACATGAATTTAACAAGACATAATAGTTTGTGGCCTGTCTAACGACAGGTAGACATATGCCTCGTGACAGCAGTAGCTAGTATTCAAAAGGCCGGATGAGATGTGTTTCTCCCAGTGATGAGATTAGAAGACCACCATCAGTGGTGCATGAGAGGGAGGGATCACCTGATACCTCCGTGATGTGGGCTGGGGGCTGTTGGGCTGCAGTGTTGATCAGGGCACCCTTTAAAGACTGCTCCCCAATATTTTTGTAGCCGGGTGCCATTTCTATGATACCCCGTCCCACCAGAGTGATGGAGCGAACCACGGCCACCTGTTTTTTTTCTGTCCAAGAGGCTCAAGGTTTGGTGAGATAGCTGGTTTGTGCCACTGGAGAGTTTCATGCCAGTTTTCAGTTTGAGCCAGGTGCTTTGCCAAATTCTGCTAAGATTCTGCCCTATGACCCACTTGCAATGGTTCACCTCGAATTAGTGCCCCATATTGGCCTATTCTAATTATTTACTGCTTTATATGTAAATAGCTCCACATGGTCTCCTCTCAATGGTCTTCATTGCCCAGGTTTCTCCACCTTAACATTATTCTAGCACCAGAGCTGTATGGCTTTACTTTTCTTTGTCACCTCCTAAGCTTGAATGGCTTCTTTGTATCTTGGTAACCAAATGTATTGGCACATTATTCAATATAAGGTCTCACCAGAATAGCAGTTTGAACACTGTGTCTTGACTGATTACATAATACAGTTTGATTTGTTGGAAACTGCTCCATAAAGTAAATTAACACAAATGGCAAGCACACAAATCTAGATCTTGTTTGACTTCACACTGGTCAACTCGATGCATGTAGAATATGTTCATTTTTATTTTCCAAAATACCGTACCTTATGCATACCTGTAATCAATCCCTTTGATGGCACAGTGGCACACTGGTTACCACTGTAGCCTTACAGCTCCAGGATCCCAGGTTCGATTCCCGGCTTGGGTCACTTTGGGGAGAACGTGCGGGCTCTGCACATTCTCCCCATGACTGCGTGGGTTTCCTCCGGGTACTCCGGTTTCCTCCCACAGTCCAAAGATGTGTAGGTTAGGTGGATTGGCCATGCTAAATTGCCCCTTAGAATCCAAAATAAAAGGTTAGGTGGGGTTACTGGGTTCAGGGAATAGAGCGGAGGCATGTGCTCAGGTAGAGTGCTCTTCCCAAGAGCCGGTGCAGACGCAATGGGCCGAATGCCCTCCTTCTGCACTGCAAATTCCAAGATTCTATGATTCTACCACCCACTCACGTACGTCCTCACAACCATGAAACAGTTCAGTAAAATGCAAAAACCATGCATACCAAATAGAAGAGAAACAAGAAATGTGAAGTGGGTTGGGATGGAGATGAATGCATGAAGATAATTATTTTGAAAAGCATTCTGACAACAGAAGGATCTAAGGGCAGTACCAAGGAGTAAGAGCACAGCAGCTAAACAAATGGTCACCAATGGTGGAGCAGAGGGAATGGGGAACAAGGAATAATGTGGTAACACAGAAGTAAACAGTGAGTGGGGGTATGTAAGACTTGTCGATATTGCTGAGGTGGAGTGAGGTAATGTCACGAAAGGGAATGATGGCGAGAACCAGAATCTTGAAATGAATTCAATGGGGAAAGGGGAGCGCAAGCAGTTCGAAGAGAGGCGAGGCTGGAGAGGTAGAATTCTGTGTAGGTGAAGACTCCAGTTGTTGACATTTTGAACAAGGAGAC